>NC_138903.1:94312612-94649453 GCF_965194825.1 Balaenoptera physalus
GAGTTGGCAAGAATGTGGAGCCAATAGAAATCTCATCCTCTGCTGTTGGGAGGATGAACTAGTACAACTGTTTTGAAAGATAACTGGTGTTACCAGTAAGGTTGAACTTGGGCAGACCCTACGACCCAGAAGTTTCATGTCTAGGCCTATACTCTAGATCAGGGTGACTCAGCTGTTGACATTTTGGAAAGACAATTCTGGGTTGTAGAGGACTGTCCTGTGCATTGTAGGATGTTTAGCAGTATCCTTGGCCTCCACCCACTAGATGCCAGTAGCACACCCTCAGTTATGACAACCAAAATGTTTCCAGACGTTATCAAATGTCACCCTGGTTGGGGCGGAGGGGTCAGTGCGTAAAATTGCCCTCAACTGAGAAACTACAGAAACTCTTGCATGTGGGCATAGGGGGATATGAATGAGAAAATTCGTCGCAAGATAATTTGCAAAAGCATAAAACTGGAAACAACCCACATGTCCATCAACAGGAAATAGACACCCTGTGGAATTTTCATACGATGGATAACTATACGGCAATGAAAACTGATTACTACGGTTGCACACATCAGCATGGATAAATCTCACACATACAAAATTGGGGCGGGGAGAGAAAGAGTAAGGCAAGTAATAATACATCTAGTATAATTACATTCACATAAAATCCAAAATGGACAAGAAATAACATTATTTAAAGGAACAGTCCTCTGCCGTGAATGTATAAATAAGTGAACTTTTAACAAAGTTCAGGATCGTGGTTACCTCAGGGAAGGAATGAGGGGATGACGCAGGAAGGGCACAGGTGGGCTTCCAAGGCATTAGCCGTGTTCTAGTTCTCAAGCTTGGTGGTGGGTACACAGGTTTTTATATTATTATGATATACCTTACATATATGCTGTATTATCTTCTGTATACATGAACCAGTTCATAATTTGTCAGGAAGTGATGCGGTCTAAAATAACGCAGGAAAATGGAGAGAAAGGCAGCAGAGTAAATAACTAATTGGATGAGAGAGAGAGACAGAGAGAGAGAGAGAGGGAAGGGCCAACTTTTAGGTGCCTCTTAGAATCGTTTTAAACTCATTTTCTTCATAGATTTGGTGATGATATCAATTCCTATTCTGTAAACACGCATAATTCATTGCTCAGACTTCTAAGAAATGTACATTTTATGCCTCAAAACAGATCCTACTATATGATGTGATTCAGAGGACTTGATAATACCACATTTCCCAGAACACCATTGTCTGAGAATCCTGCCCTGTTAGACTTGTAAACATGTACTCATTTGTATTCCTTGGAGTTATGAGCATCTGAAAATAGGTGGTTTAGAGTAAAAGTGATTCTTCATCATTAACTTTAGTGTCATTAGAATATCCCTAACTGGTACAGAAAACTGTTTCCAACTCCGGCACCCACGCTACCCCTCTGTTTTTCTCCCAATGGTCACCTCTCAGGTAGTGGAATAAAAGGAGATTTTTTCGATCAAATCCTCTCAGATGATGGAGCCATAAGCAAGGAAAATATCAGAACATCCTAACCTTTCCTGGACGAGGCAGAGAGGGACAAGACAGGTCTTTTCCTACAAGGAGCACAAAGTTTTCAAGGTTGAGGGACTCACTGAGAACATATTTTATACGTGTGGACACAGAAAAACCCACAAACACCCAGAGAAACAGGAAATGCAGGATTCGTCCCTGACCTGATTTAAGGACCGTCTCTCAGAGACTCAGAGAAGCCTGATACGTTAGAGCTACAGCAGACCCTCAGAGCAGCAAGCCTGAGCTTCCTCCCTCAACATGAGAGGCTTCAGGTGCATACATGTGGGTAACGTAGCCCACGTGTCCTGTTCCCTGTATACACAGCCAGCACCTCGTAGATACCTCTCAGTCCTGAGAGTATAACACTGACGGTGCCACTCAGCTCTCAGAAGCACAGACTCAGTGAAGAGGAACACACATGCCTCTTGGGGCTTGGGACACGGGGCCACCTGGGGAGTAAAGTCAGGGCCCTAGGGAACTGGAGCTCGGTAAGGGGCAGGGACACGGACTCCCAGCATGCACCAAAAAAGGCTTATCTCAAAAAGAGGTGTGCAGGCGTTTGTCTAAAGTGAACCTCCCGGGACTTCCCTGGCGGCCCAGTGCTTAAGACTCTGTGCTCCCAATGCAGGGGGCACGGGTTCGAACCCTGGTCGGGGATCTGATATATCCTGCATGCCGCACGACGTGGCCAAAAAATAATTATAAATAAATAAATAAATAAATAAATAAATAAAGTGAACCTCCGAAAATTCTTAAGCCCAGGTAAAGGCCTTTAACATTAACTATAGTTAATACATTAACTGTATTAACACAGAAATACACACATACACACCCTGCTGGCATGGCATGAGCCATACAGAAGCAAACCAATTTGAGGCCTTTCGAGGGACCCTACATGGATAAATTTCTACTTGGACTGTTCTTTCATTAAGCAATGGTGACAAAAGGCCTTGTGCCGTTTTCTGTTGTTGTTCTAGCCATAAGGAATACCCTGTGTTACTCTAGGATAATGCATTTTTAAATGTCAACCCCAGTGACAGGGGAAAGGGTTGCGGATACCTCACACTAACTTCACTTTAACAGACCTTTATCAAGCATCTACGAAGAAGGAAACACAGTGCTTTAGGAGAGAGAAATAAATAAAAGCCTTTAAGTTCCAAACAATTCAGAAGCTCACATGTTAGGCAGCTGGGGAGATACACACGTAAATAAATAATGTTAATCTACCCTAGGGTACGTGAGGCACTAGCACAGAAAACAGAAAAAGGTATTGATGCTAACTAGCAAGCTCTCAAGCAGCCTTCACTAAATATAGAAATAAGGCCTTCTACCCTCAAACCCCTGGTTCTCCCCTTCTATGGTCCTCTGCTCTGCTCAAGTACCCCTTCCCCTTTTTCCCTTAAAGAAGTTCCAGATATTAGGCCCATTTCCTCCTTTCATTTTCTTTAAATTAGGACATATTTCAGACCTCGACAAAGGTACAGAGAATGCTACACCCATGCAACCATCAGCCGTCTTAAGAAACGTAAGCTTACAAATGAAATTGAAACCCAGTGTACCTCTCCCCAACTGAATTCTCCCTCTCTTTCCATACATTTAACCACTGTCTTAAATAAGTTTATTGTTCTCATACACACCTTTCTGCATACTACATATGTATGCATTACTCCTATGTATGCCTTTTACTACAAATACATGTACCTATAATCAATCTAATAACTTTTGCATGTCTTTAAACTTCATACGTGCATGGTATCATAATGCTTTTATCCTTTTGGAACTAGGTTTTTCCTTCATCTTTTTCTCCCTTCCACTACTGAATCTTTGCCCCTTGTTATAAGCTGAACTGTGTCCCCGCAAAAGATATGTTGAAGCCTTGACCCGCGGAACCTGTAAATGTGACCTTATTTGGAAATCGGGTATTTGCAGGTGTAATAAAGATCAGATGAGGTCATACTGGATTAGGGCGGGCCCTTAATCCAGTATGACTGGCGTCCTCATAAGAAGAGAAAGAACACAGAAACAGAGACACAGGGGAAAACACTATGCAAAGATGAAGAAAGAAATTGGAATCATGCATTTACAAGCCGAGTGATGCCAAGGATTGACAGCAGCCACCAGAAGCTAGGAGAGAGGCATGGAACAGATTCTCCCTCCGAGCCTCCAGAAGGAACCAACCCTGCCGACACTTTGACCTCAGACTTCTGGCCTCCAGAACTGTCAGAGAATAAATTTCGGTTGTTTTAAGCCACCTGCTTTGTGGTAATTTGTTACGGTAACCCTAGGAAACTAACACATCCCTCCGGGAGCTCTTTGTGTCTCAGGCCCCTGAGAATTCTAGTGTCTTCCTCAGCCCAGATCTTACCATCCTGTTCAGTTTACCTGCAACAGTACCAAGTCAGTGAATTAAGGCTGGTCCTACCGTAGGTGTACTTAAACGTTTCCCCCATTGCCCTAAAGCAGTGGTTCTCAAACTTTAGTGTGCTTCAGTAGCACTTGGAGGACTTGTAAAACCCGATGGCTAGCAGCCTACCTTCAGAATATCCAATTCAGTAGGTCTGGAGCAGGCTCTGAGAATTTGCATTTCAAACAAGTTCCCAGCTGCGGCTGCTGCTGCTCCATGGCAGGCCAATAGCGCCATCTGGTCTCCAGGCAAGCTAGGTCATCCGTCAGGTCCTTTCAATAACATATACTAGAGGCTGGGCCACCATCTCTCTCGTCACACAACTTGTTTATAATCTAATATTTTAATTTATTTGAGGCTGCAATAAAAGGATTTGAAACAGGCTTACCAAATAGTTGAAAGAAATCCCTTTCAATGACAGTAAGGTGGGCCGAAAGAAACAGAACAAAGATACGTTGGCGTCAGTGTTATTTAGGTTAAAAAAAAACTGCAGCTTATTCATGTCAAACAAACTTTTATTTTCAACGTGAACAATACTATCAGATTTATCTGTAAAAGGTAAGAATAAAGTCAGATGTCAGTTAATATCCTTTTGGGATGCTGAACTTTGGAACAAAATTTGTATTGTGGGCTAATGAAAACTAGAATATCCGTGAAGAACAAATTCATCTTTTCTTTCGCCGTCCACTTCTTTTTATGCCTTCCAACTGTAGGATGGGATAAGAGTCAATTAACAATTGTACACCAATAACATGCAGCAGGGACTTTCTAAATATGAGTCAATACTATGTACATCTGTTGGCTCTCCAAGGAGAGAACAAAATGTTTTCTTCTTGTAACCCAGAGCCTTGGTTGTCAGGGTGCACATCATTTCACCACACCAACCTCATCTCTCTCTTGCCCACCACTATAAACGCTAGATTTTTTTCTTGAAAGGCCACTCTGCGATTTAAATGTCTTTCCACCTTAAGAGCCTATGCTCCTTACACAAATCATAAATCCCTTATAATCCCAGACCTTCAGTTTCCGTATCTGTAAAATGAGAATGAGGCTGTTATCAAACATCCACAGGTGTGAAAATTAAGAAAGAAAGAGCGTGATACTGAGAGAGAGAGAGAGAGAGATGAGACAGAGAAAGGAAAAGACGAATGGGTAGAGGAAGGAGAAACTAAGATTGAATTACCGACTCAGGGATAGCCAATAATCTTACTATGGCTAATTTTCTTTTCTTTTGAATAAAAAATCTCAACCGAACTAATATTTGTGAACTACTCATGAAATGCAGTCTTATGTGAAATCCTTAACTTTTTACTACTTTGTAAGGAGTCACCTTCTCAAAGGCATTGTTATTCCGAGAGACTCCATTTCTGTGGCCAGGGGATGAAGGTACAGCTAGTGCACAGCTTACTCGCTTTAGCTGCTTCTTCTGGTGACCATTCTCTAAAACTATAGGTCTCTATATTTTAGACCTCTAAAAACATATAGGTCTCTATTTCCAGGTCTGATAAATTTCCCATCTGTAGTAGTCTTAAAGCTACAGGACAAAGGACTTGCAGCTGCAAATGAAATACTTTTCAGAACACACTTCCTTCTATATCATCTAGAATACAAGTCCATTAGTAACATTAAACCGTTTTTCCAAAACTAAATTTCAACAATTTTTTCTTATTTACTTTACAAAAAAAATTAAAAACACGATAGATAGCTAGTGGGAAGCAGCTGCATAGCACAGGGAGATCAGCTCGGAGCTCTGTGACCACCTAGAGGGGTGGGATAGGGAGGATGGGAGGGAGACGCAAGACGGAGGAGATATGGCGATATAGGTATACGTATAGCTGATTGACTTTGTTATAAAGCAGAAACTAACACACCGCTGTAAAGCAATTATACTCCAATAAAGATGTTAAAAAAATAAACCAAAAATAAATTAAGTATGTAAACAAAACAAAACAAAACATAAAGCTGTTAGTAACAGGTATATGTCAGGAATGGTTGCACTATACAATAATACCTGTATTCTCCAGAGCTGCCCTCTGCTGAGACCGTATCCACTTTGGGTCCTTCTTCTGCTTTTTCATTTCCATCCTCTTTCTCTTCCTCAGCATTTTCATACTGATGTGCACTCTCTTCTTTAGTGTCGAATGATACGGACTTTGGCATCACAAGGTGGTGGGAAACATTTCCCGATTTAAAATCAGCAGCAGAACCTAGTTCTCTGCCCTCAGGAGGTTCTGGAGAAGAGAAATATGTCAAGAAATAAATAAATCAATCAATAAATAAAAAGAAGAGCTGGACATGTTCCTACTGGTTGACACAACACTTCCATGGGCCTCACACTTCTGCTGCTTGACAGTTTTCACAACATTTTCCCCCTCTTTCCAGTAGATCTCACACACTGTGCTGCTGATTATTTCTGGCCCTTTGGAGAAGGGATCAAAATCATTTGATTCTCAGAGCATTTTTGTATGTTTCTGCCAGAACGTCACTGGAAAATGTTCACCCAATTTAAAGACAAGTTCTACCGCGAAGCTCACTGATTCCTCAACCACTGAAAAGTGCCCCTGTGCCATTTCATCATTTTCTCAGGTCATCCTACTGGGAATCTTTGCATTTGTAGAAGCCCGTCAACCAAAAGTGAGGTATGCCATTTGTTTGCCCCTAGGTTGGTAGAAAGCAGCATACTTTTTCTCAAGATCATAAAGGTCTTTAGAGAATTGGGCTTCTACTTGTGCATATCGTGCCTGAAGGTTTTTGAGAGCTTTGACCCGCTGCTTAACCGCCAGAGGCCAGCGCTGAGCGCGGCCTGCCTTTCAGGCCGATGCCCCAGCAGGGGCTGCGAGGGCCTGGGGACTGGGCCGCCCCTCGCCAGCCTCGGCCCCGTCGTCAGGTCCACACGCCCCAGCCTCCCAGGACTCGGAGGCATCAGCCAGGACCTCGTCCGCCCAGAACTCGGCCTCCGCCGCCGGTTCCTCTGCCTTCTGGGATGCCGCCCCCTCTGCAGGTTCCTGCGGCTCCCAGGGCGGGGTGCCCTCTGCCTGGTACTCGCCCCGCCAGACCTCACCTGCCTCTCCCAGGCCTTCCTGCTCCTGAGGAGGCGCGGCATCCTCTGCAGGGTCCGAGGGCCGTCGGGAGCGGCGCCTGACCATCACGCGGCCGGCGTGGGGCCCGACCAGGACACGGTCGTTGTAGTGGCTGTGGTGCACACGGCAGTGGACCAGATCCCGGAACAGGGACTGAAACTGCGCCGTGGGGGGCCCGTGGCCCGCGACCACTCCCGCGCCCTCGGGCCCATTCTCGTCCTCCTCTTCTGTCTCTTCCTCCTCCTCGAGCTCTTCCTCAGTTTCGTCTCCCTCTTCTGACTGATACTCATCCTCCTCCTGCTCCTCGATCTCTAATTCAAACTGTACCTCCTCCTCCTCCTCCTCCTCCTCCTCCTCCACCAGCTCTACATCCCAGTCTTCTTCCACTGCGGCCTGGGCGGCCTCCTGCCCACCATCCTCCCCGTGAAGGGCTCTGGAGAGCCCCAGGGAGGCCAGAAGGGCCGCGGCCCCCTCGGCTCCATCCATCCCTCCCGAAGGGGATGCGCGGACCCCGAGGGGACTGGGGTCGCCACCCGCCCCGCCACCAGCTCCGGCCTGGCCACCTGGGATCGGCCCTCGCTCCTCTGTGGCAGACATGGCAGGAGGGACGCGCCACACACGGATCGGGCTGCAGTGAAGATCGCGGGGAAGATGGCGGCCGCCGGGCTGAGTATCGCTGAGGGAGGGGATGATGTTGGCAGCGGGGCCTCCGGCACGGGGTGGGGGTTACAGAGAAGCCGGCTGCACAGGGGACAAGGGTCTGCCAAGATGCCTCTGGGGGCCCCGCCACGGGAAGGGCAGACCGCCGGCCTGTGGAGCGCCCCACCGAGACTGCGCCGAGGCCGCTGCGCACAGGGCGGGAAAGAGCCTGACTGGCTGGCGACGGGAGGCGGACCTTGGAAGGGTCAACCAAGGGCCACGTCCTCCAGCGCCGGCTCTAAGCTCATTTGCCAGCAGCCAAGGATTGACAGCACCGCCGTCCAATGAGTGACCAAGGTCTTCAGCTTCCCTGGAAGCCTTAAAGGCCCAGCTCACCCTGAGCCTCGGTGAGCCCACAGGAATCCCTTCCTTTTCATTCCACCACTGCAAGAGCAAAGCTACAGTGTCCCTATAGGGCGGCGCCCTGGGGTATGAGAACCTGCATGTGTTCCCCATTTGCCACCCTGGGGCAGCTCACGCTGACTGAGACACACTTAGTTCAAAAACGAGAGAGAGAGAAGGTGTATAGATCAAATCTCAGCAACGCTTAAAACCTCCCACAAGAGAGAGCAAGAGAATTTGGAGGTTTTAATGCTGTTAAAGCTACTTAGAAAAGGACATACAAAGTCGATATGGATGCAGTGAGAATGGAGAGTGCAGAGAAAGCAGTAAAGACAGGAGCCGGACAGTGTTTCATCAGGGCTCCCCAATTCATTTCCAGCCTCCAAGAAATGAAGACAGAGAGAGAGAGAGAGAAGAGAGAGACACAGAGACAGAGACAGAGAGAGAGAAGAGAGAGACACAGAGACAGAGACAGAGACAGAGAGAGATACTTCTTTCAAAGACTGGGCTGAGCACATGCTCTGCACTGGAGTGTGTACATCCCCTGCCTCCCCAATTCATACGATGAAGCCCGTCCCCCACCCCACCCCGCCCCCAGGAGATGGTATTTGGAGACTGGGTCTTTGGTAGGTCATTCAGTTTCGGTAAGGTCAGGAGGCTGCGGTCCACACGTTGGGATTACTGCCCTTACAGGAAGAGACCATAGATGGTGCTCTCCGCCCACCACCCCAACGTGAAGCCACAGGAAGAAGGCGGCTATCTTCAAGCCAAAACGAGGGCCCTCACCAAGAACTCCACCATGCTGGCACCCTGACCTTGGGCTTCCTAGCCTCCAGAACTGTAGGAAATAAACCAATGTCTTGTTTAAGCCGCCCAGCCTATGGCATTTTATTAGGGCAGCCTGAGCAGACTAATACAGCACGGCACACGTTAACAGGGCAGGCTTCCTAGAATGATTTCTCGGTCAACAGTCCGAGACTTTTTGTTGTACTCAGCCCCACTTAGCCGAGTGGTCAAGGGTAACGAATGCTTAAAACGAGGAAGAAATCGACAACTATTTTATGCTAATCCCACTTACTATTGTCGCTGGGCACAGAAGCAAGAGTGGGTGTTAGCTGTAACTTCACGTTCAGGAGAACATAAGCTATGTCCCTTACTTCCAGTAAGCACACCGCCTTGGGATCCAGGACATCTAATTTGACAGACCCTAACGTTTCACGGATGGGAAGCACACATTCTGCCCTGCGCTCCTGGGAAGGTTGGCGAGAAGAGCTGTTGTTGCCACCCTGAGTCAGTATGGACCCCTACCCCAAGTTGGGTTCAAAGGTCAATCAAGACTGGTGACACCACACACACACACACACACACACACACACACACACACACACACACACACACACACACACACACTACCGAGACGCGATGCAAAGTGTATTCCTTACATGAGGAGGCTTCTGGGGGGAGAGCAGGGTAGCCTTTTGAAGCTGCTCCAAAAAAGACTTGAGAGAGTCAGGAAAGGACGAAATTGCTTTGGGAGTTCTACTGTGATTCGTGGATGGGGCCAGCATGACAGTTCCCTTGTGCTGGCAGTAGCTAGTGTAGTTTGACGCCCACTCCTCCTCCCCTCCACCCTACAACCGCGCCAAAGGAGAGAGTGTGGGGCATTGGGGAAGAGGGAGGGTTGACGTTTAAAAGCCCTCAGCAGTCAAACATCAAAGGATGCAGTCAGACGCTATACTACAATTCACCTCTGGCGTGTGACTGGCGACTGAAACGTGCCATTTTCCTGTAATGGAATTTGAACTTGTGGAAGTAAGCCACTCTGGAACTCTGAGTCCTGCAGCCTAAGGCCGGGTAGGGAGGCAAAAGGTCCACTGAATGCCGTTCAAGAGCCCAGCGTTGTGTATCCTGAGAAGTAAAATGCATGCCTCGGTCACCATCAATAAGGCCCGGAACTCCAAAGCCAAGAAGGAGGGTCTTGGCAAAGCCCTGCATAGTGGCTTTAGTATATATAGAGACACGTGTGACCTGGATTTATAATTTGGGAGTCTGTGGGCCAAGAGATTCCCAGGGCTCTTTACCCCAAAGGGGACAGTTTTACACAAGGAAACGTCGTTGCTGCCATGGGCCGGACCAGACAGCCAGACCAACGACAATGGCCTGATTGTCTATGAAAATGTGCAGACGGGGCTAACTGTTGGCCAGAGCATCCAGCGCTAAGGTGACTGACTGCCTGAAGTTCACTCACTTGTGCTGTCTTTTCGTTGAACAGTTTTATCTATGGTTATTGTATTGATTACTGACAGGGAAAGACTTTTCCTGACCTTTTCCTATTTATTTTCCACATGCCAGCCTTTTTTTGTTCCTTCACTCCTCAATTACTGTATTTTTCTGTTATTAATTTCATTTTGCTAGTGTACAAAGTGATTCTTTATCACTCCTTTCTCTGTACCTTTTTTAGTTTTTTTATAGTGCTGGAGCTTTTTGTGGGGGCAGTGTCGGTGGTTACACTGGGAGTTACAATTAATATCTTAACTTTATAATAATCAAGTTTGTATTAATACGGAGATAGTTGCAATAGTATTCAAAACCTCTGCTTTTCCCCAGCTCTGCCACATTTCTTTATTTAATTATGGTGACACATGGCATGTTTGTATATTTGGTGCCCATTAACAGAGATTTATAGTTAATGCTTTATACATTTGTATTTTCAATCATATATGAGAACAAAAAGAGGAGATACAAACCAAAAGTGCAGCAATACTGGCTTTTGCGTTTACCTGTGTAGTTACCTTGGCCTTTGTGGTTTATTTCTTCATATTGCTTCAGATAGGTGCCCAGCATTATTTCAATTCAGCCTGAAGGACTCCTTTTAGTACTTTCTGTAGGGCAAGCTTACTAGCTATGTACTCTCTCAGTTTTTGTTTGTCTTGGAATGTCTTTAACTCCCCTTCGTTTTCCCCACATATAGAATTCTTGGTTGAAAGGGTATTTTTGTTCATTTGTTCTACGCTTTTAATATGTCATTCCAATGCCAGCTGTCCTCTATGGTTTCTGTAGAGAAATGGGCACAAATCTTACTGAGGATTACTTGTAGGTGAGGAGTTGTTTCTATTGCTGTTTTCAAGGTTCACTCTTTGTCTTTGACTTTTGATAATTTGATCATGGTGTGCCTAGGTGGGGATCTCTGATTTTATCCTGCTTGGAGTTTGTGGAACTTCTTGGGTGTGTAGATTCATGTCTTTACTCCGAGTTTGGAGGTTTTCAGGCATCATTTCTTCAATGATTTCCTACCCCTTTCTCTCTCTCCTCTGCCTCTGCAACTGTCATTATGTGTACATTGGTGAGCTTGCTGATGCACATAAGTCTCATAGGCTGTGCTCATTATTCTTCATTCTTTGCTTTTCTGCTCCTCTTTTCCTTTCCAGAGACTGGATATTTCAACTAACCTTTTAAAACTCGCTGATTCTTTTTCTCCTGGTCAAATTTGCTGTTGGACATCTTTTATTAATTTTTCATTTCACTTACTGTGCTTTGCAGCTGAAGAACTTTTATTTTGTCCCTATTTATAATATCTGTCTCTTTGTGATACATCTTTCTCATTGTTTCCTAGTTCTTTGATCATTGTTTCCTTTCGCTCATTGAGTTTATTGAAGACAGTTGACTTAAAATGTATTCTTCTAGTAACCCAAATCCTGTGCTTTACCTCTGACAGTTTAGAGTAATTAATTTTTTCCATGTGAACAGGACACACATTCCTCCCATCCCCTCCAACTTTATGGAAGTATAATTTACAAATAAAATTTCTATATTCACGGTGAACAGTGTGATGCTTGATGTATGTATACATTGTTAAATGATTACCACGGTGAAACCGATTAATACATCTATCACCTCACATAGCTAAAGGTTTTTTGGGGGTGGTGTGTGGGATAAAACTAAGATCTACCGTCTCAGCAAGTCTCCAGCATACCACACAATATCTTAAATTATATCAGCATGCCGTACATTAGATCCCTAGAATGTATTTATCTTATAACTGATCATTTGTACCCTTTGATGAACCACCCCCCAAATAACAAACCTAAACCTGGAGGCATCATGCTTCCTGATTTCATTATTTTACAAAGGTATAGTAATCAAAACAGCATGGTATTGGCATAAGAACAGATGTATACATAGACCAACGGAACAAAATATAGAGCCCAGAAATAAACCCTCACATATATGCTCAACTATTTGACAAGAACACACAACGAGGACAGGAGAGTCTCTTCAATAAATGGTGCTGGGAAAACTGGATATCCACATGCAAAGATACTATATTGGACCCTTATCTTACACCATACCCCAAAATGAACTCCAAATGGATTAAAGACTTAAACGTAAGGCCTGAATCTGTAAAACTCCTAGAGGAAAACACAGGGGTAAGCTCCTTGACATAGGTTATGGCAATGTTTTTTTTTGAATTGACACCAAAACAAAGGCAACAAATACAAAAATAAACAAGTGGACTACATCAAACTAAAAAGCTTCTGCACAGCAAAGGAAACAATCAACAAAAGGAAAAGGCAACTGACCTATGAAGCAGAAGAAAATATTTGCAAATCATGTTATCTGTTGAGGGGATAATATGCAAAATATATAAGGAATTCAATCAACTCAACAGCAAAAAAAAAAAAAAAACACAAAACCAACAAATAATTAATAAAAGGGCACACGGTCCAAATATACATTTTTCCAAAGAAGACATACAACTGGCTAATAGGTATATGAAAAGGTGTTCAAGATAACTAACCATCAGGAAAATGCAAATCAAAGCTGTAATTAAGACATTACACCTATTAGGATGGCTATTATCAAAAGGACAAGAGATAGCAAGTGTTGGCAAGAGTGTGGTAAAAAAGGAACCCTCGTGCCCTGTTGGTGGGAAAGTAAAATGGTGCAGCCACTATGGACAACTGTATGGAGGCTCCTCAAAAGATTGAAAATAGAACTAGCAGATCAGCCAGCAATCCCACTCCTGAAAACAGATCCAAAGGAGGTGCTTTCTGCTCTGCTCTCTTATGCTCATTGCAGCATTATTCACAATAGCCAAGGAATGGAGACAACCTAAGTGTTTTGGGCAGATGAAAGGATCAAGAACATATCATATATATATATAAAAGACATATAAAAGAATTCTTCTTAAGAATTCATCTGAGGGCTTCCCTGATGGCACAGTGGTTAAGAATCCACCTGCCAACGCAGGGGACATGGGTTCGAGCCCTGGTCCAGGAAGATCCCACATGCTGCGGAGCAACTAAGCCTGCGCGCCACAACTGCTGAGCCTGCGCTCTAGAGCCTGCGAGCCGCAACTACTGAGCCCGTGTGCTACAACTACTGAACCCCGTGCGTCTAGAGCCCATGCTGCGCAACAAGAGAAGCCACCGCAATGAGATGCCCACGCACCGCAACGAAGAGTAGTCCCCGCTCGCCGCAACTAGAGAAAGTCCATGCACAGCAAGGAAGACCCAACGCAGCCAAAAATAATAAATAAATAAAAACAAAATAAATAACTTAAAAAAATTCATTTGAAAGACTATTCTTACCTTTAGTGGGGTGATACAGAGAGGAACAGGAACAGAGAGAAGACATAGTAGATTCTCCTTCCTTCAGACTTCTTGTCTCTCTCAGGAAATCTCTACAGGCACAGCTTAATAGTGAGCCAGCTGGAAAGGCAAAATAGGGTTGGCAGAGACCCAGAAACTTAGAACAGGTTATAGAATTTTGAGTGTGTCGTATGTGGGATAATAATTTCTGTCGGGAATGTGGGAGCATGTTCATATGTGGGACCAGGTACTCTGGGGACTTAACACGTAAGTATATTTACATATTGAGTATGACTGTGTGTGTGATCAAGTTCATACGTGTGACTGTTGATGAGCATCAGCACGTGTTTGTGAGTACATGTGAGATTGTCTCTGTGCGAGAGTAAATTTGTTTGACGTTAAGAGTGAATAAATATATACGCATGTCCTTATCTGAGGGTGTTCATCTGTGGGTGACTGTGTGAGCGTGTTCATGTGTATGAGGTATTGAGTGTGTTTGTAGGTGAATAAATGTGTAAAGACATTCACAGATGATTGACTGCCAGCAGCATGATAAAGTGAGAGCATATCTGTGTGTGAGTGAATATGTGGGTATTTTTGCTTGTGAGCAGGCAAATGTGTGTGCATAAGTGAATATGTGGGTGTGTCCATGTAAGCAAATACAAGTGTGCCAGTGTGTAAGACTGTTGACTGTGTGAGCCCATTAACATCAAGTATGCCATTGTGTGGGAGTGAATGTGTCAGTGTGTTGATGCCTGTGAAGGAACGTGAGTGATCTTGTGTATGCGATCATATTCATGTGTGCAAGTGAATTCATAAGCACTGTCATGTATGTGAACATGGTATTTCAAATATATCTGGGTGCCTGAACATGTAGATACATGTTCGTATACCAGGGTATCTACAAGTGCTAGTAAACCTGTGAGTGAGTGTGTGAGCATGTGCATGTGAATCTTTAAGCTCGTTTGATTGCGTAAGCTTGTTAATGTTTGATTACATTTGAATGAGTGAACATGTGAGTGTGTATGAAGTTATCTGAGTGTATCCATATGCATGAGTGAAGGTGTGAACTTCATGGTGTGTGAGCATGTTTGTGGGTAAGTGAATATGTGAGCATGCCTGTTTGTGAGTTGTGTTCAATGTGTGCATGTGAGTGAATGTGTGAGTCTTACATGTGAGCATACTTGAGTGTGCGTGTGTGTGTGAGCGAATGTGTGGGCATCTTCATTCTATTGAGTGAATATGTGACCAAATTTGTGTGAATAAATGACTGTGTAAGCAGAATGTGCTTAAATTTGCCATCTTATACATTGCTGTGACTAAGGCAACATGCAGGTTTGTTTTGGTGGGCAATTGTATGTATGTGCTTTCTTGCTCAGAGTGGTGTTATTGTTGCTTGAGTTTCCTGCCAACTACTAGTAACAAACAGCCGGGTGGGCCAAGTGATCTCAAAAACAGATTGTACATTTGGCCCATTTCTTTCCCTGTTTATCACAAGGCTGCTGTACTTCAGTGCAGGACTACCTGTTCCACTGCTTCCATTCTAGGGGAAATTTTTCTTGGGCAGCTGTTTGTATAGCTTTAACAGCCTCAGAGAGGTGGCCTCTTGGGAGGTGGTCATGTAACGATACCAATAGATTTCCTCCCAGATTACCTTTGCTACTGGGCTTCTCATTATTGGTCTGTAAGATGTGATGTGTATGTTTTAAGATCCCCCAGAAGAGTAACATTGGGATGCAATTTCCCTCAAGTCTTTCCCAAGTGCTTACTAACGATGGTCTTGGTAAACCTGACAAATTTTGTAATTGTTATAAGCAAATAGCTGTCAATTTGGATGGAAAAACTCCCACGTAGAGACTGGTTAGATTTCTCCATGGGATCAAATATGTTTTCATGAGAACTGTCTTTGCTGTCACACCCAAAAGCTATGATTGGTTACTGTGGGCAGCAAGTGTTGCAGCTGTTGAAGAACCCAGTCCCACTGAGTGTGATGTAAATCTTGAAGTTGGTATTGTAAGAAGGTTAGGTTAGGAAAGAATTCCCAAACTGGATGAAGCTCCTGACTTTTTAGGCATGCCTTGTCCTGGGTATTATGTTGTATACATTCCTTTCCGTGTGTGTGTGTGTGTGTGTGTGTGTGTGTGTGTGTGTGTGTGTGTGTGTGTGTGTGTGTGTGTGTGTGTGTGTGTGTGTGTGTGTGTATATAAAATATGACTTCCCAACCGGGGGAAAATTCATGATAACTTGCCCTTGGTCACTTAATTTCTTTTAGTGCAAACTTCAATACATGGGACTTGTACTAGAGAGAGAGAAATCGTTATAACTACTAAGAAAAGAGACCAATCGTTGTTAAGGTATACGTTTTTGGCAGCGTTTACACGCATCATTATGCCAGGGATTAGTAAGAGCTATAATTTTATCTAATTGTAACCCCATAGAGTTTGTCGGTATGGCTCTGCATTACAGCATTTTTAATATGATTACACTGATCACAAGCATGCTGGCTGTACTACTGGGTGCATACTATCCCTGGGCACGCCTTAAATAAGACTCAAGAGACAGTGGCTCTATTTGGTTAATGGCACTACTTCATAACATTGGGTTTCTTCTGATTTCAGGTGAAAGTTGGCCCTGAGGGTTTAGAAGGCATCTACGAGTCATAAGTGTTATCTAAAGAGTCTAGCTTTTAGCCAGGATGGGTGTTGCTAGTAGTAGAAGAGACATGAGAAGGTCGCTAGCCTCAGTGTTGGTATCTGTGGTCATGTCAGTAGGATTGACCGACCTGAATAGCCAACAGCGTGGCTCCCATTGTCCCCAATCTGACCTATGTTGTAAGACTCCCTGTTGTGTGCATGTGGTATACTGTTTCCAACAGACCCTGTCAACAGTAGTGTGTGGATTACTAGGGCTGGGTGAACCACCAATAGACATACAGCCAACACTGGCAAGGGCAGTAACTCCTCAGGTAAGAAGGGGCATACAAACAGGGTAGGGATTAAGGTTGGAGGTCACCTGTAGCCATCAGTAGGGGACCTGATTGTCCCTGGGTATTGTTCACATGGGGTTACCTGGTCTGGGAGAGGTTTCGTTCCACCTCCTGGGCTCCACAGTGCCTTTACTGGAGCAAAGTACATGGATGGCAGATAAGGACACCTCTTTCTCCAGAAATTGGCGGGTAGTTTGCTTGGCTTATACTGGATGACGAATGAACACAGGCTAAGGATGGTTTCAGAATCACTGGTCCACGTCAGGTTCTCATCAGGATCAAGAAGGAAGTGGCTAAGCTCCGGGTTTTCTATGAGGGAGAAAGGAAAGATGAAAGTACCAGGTGAAAGTTTCTTTTCGGTGCATGGCAACGCCTGGGCTCCCATGTCTGTGAAAACTGACAACTGGGTTGTGTCTGCTGTGGATGTGTACACCAGCAGAGACAGAAATGTCTCTGCTGGTGGTCTCGTCATTTGTTGTGAATTTAAATATGGTGTAGCTATGCCAGAGGGGTAGGAACTTAATATAATCTGGACCGTGGGCAGTATTTCTGACCACTTGAAGGACCACTGCCCTCCAAGTTCTCTCAACAGCCCTTGATTTAAAAGTTCATCATGGGGCTTCCCTGGTGGCGCAGTGGTTGAGAGCCTGCCTGCCAATGCAGGGGACACGGGTTCGAGCCCTGGTCTGGGAAGATCCCACATGCCGCGGAGCAACTAGGCCCGTGCGCCACAACTACTGAGCCTGCGTGTCTGAAGCTTCTGCTCCGCAAACAAGAGAGGCCGCGACAGTGAGAGGCCCACGCACCGCGATGAAGAGCGGCCCCCGCTCGCCGCAACTAGAGAAAGCCCTCGCACAGAAACGAAGACCCAACACAGCCAAAAAAATAAAAATAAATTAATTAATTAATTAATTAAAAGCTTAAAAAAAAAAACCAAAACCCCTATCATCTGGGACCCAAATCGATTTCCATAATCATATGTTGCTACGCGGTCATTTAAAAAAAAAAGTTCATTATGTCTTTCCAGGATCCCTGCTACTGGAAGATGATAGGATAGGTGACAAACCCAAGCAATGTTTTCTTGTAATGCCCATTGCTGGTTTGCTTTACAGTGATGTGGGAACCTTGGTCTGACGGTATAACTTGTGCGGCAGTCCCAAGGGCTGTAAAAGCTATTTTGTCAAGCCCTCAATAATATGAGGAGAGGCCTGTGCCTTGCATGGATACACTAATGGAAGGCCTGTATAGAAGGCCGGGAGGTTACGGTAAATTAACTTCAGTGGCAGGGTATGTGGTGATTTTCTCATGGAGTTGCAGCACTCTAGTAGGGCCAGGTTTAGCTCAATCCAGTAGATCCCATTATCATTTGAGTAGAGGCCTCAGTTGCTCTGCGGGGAGCTTCTGCTATTACCCAGGACATAACAGGAATCTCAATCCACAGCGTAACTGGCTCTGCTCCAGTAAAGCCTTCAGTTTCAGTAAGGGCTCAGTGTACCTCCACAAGTTGCCTCTCCACTGGCCAATACCTTGGGACTGAGTCTGGGAGTCACGTGTGCCAAAAGCCCACGGACATTTGGTCCAGTGGCTCCCGTAAGTGAACGTTAGGGTGGCCGGAACTTCCAATTGTAAGTCCTGCCCTCAGAGCACTAGTGGGAGAGCTGAAATGATAGCCTTCTTTAGTTTACCTAGTGCCTGTGGTGGCTCAGGTCCCCACTGAAAAGCGGAGGTCCTATGGGGGGCTCCATAG
This sequence comes from Balaenoptera physalus, assembly GCF_965194825.1. Classification (NCBI taxonomy): domain Eukaryota; kingdom Metazoa; phylum Chordata; class Mammalia; order Artiodactyla; family Balaenopteridae; genus Balaenoptera; species Balaenoptera physalus. The sequence continues at coordinate 94,330,996 of NC_138903.1, forward strand.
ATGGGCGCCAGCAAATATTTGAGGTTGGCACCAGAATCCAAGCATGCCTACCAAATGTTGGGCCTCCTTTACCAATCTGGGAGGCTGGCTGGAGCACTAGGAGCTTTTCCTTTACCCAGTTGGGACTAGTTTACCCTTTTGAGTTTCAAACATAGCCCAGAAATTTAACAAACTAGGAGGTGCCTTGTACCTTATGGCGGGCAATTGCCCATCCCCTCTCAGGGAGGTGTTCACTCACAGTTGTGATGGTGTGTGACACAGAGTCTTGGCCAGGTCCAGTGACGAGGATGTCGTCGACACAATGCCAGAGCTGAGTCTCTGCAGGACGTGGCTCGTGCCGAGCAGGCATCTAGGTCCCGACTGCAAATCCCATGGGCAATCACGGGCGCATTCATGTACCCCACAGGTCACTGGGAAAAAGGTGTACTGTTGATCCTCAAAGGGGAAGGCAAATTGTGATATTTAACAAAGAGAACATGTGAGCCCAGTCTATGACTCTGAACCATTTACCAGGGTTATTCTGAATGTCATTCATTAAGGGAACAATATATAGTAGAGGGGCTCTAATACAGGGAGCAGCCTTGTTTAACTCTCTCTAGTCTACAGATAGCCTGTACTCATTAGTAGTGGCTTTAAGCACAGGCCATACCACCGAACTCAAAGGTGGGAATCCATATCCTTTCTTTAAGTAAGTCAGCTAGGACAGGCCATAATCCTTCAGTGCTTTCCTTTTAGTCAGTACCTCTTACACGGGTAGAGGAAGGTGAACTGGCCAGTGCCCACCAGTGGCATCAAAACCTTAGGCTTGTTTCACGAGGTCACCTGCTGACTGAGGAAGCCCATTCCAATAAAGGGAAAAGAGTCTCAGAGAACGACCAGCACAGAAGCGTCTTTTAGCAAAACTAAGCCCATATTAAAAGCTAAGCAGATGGGACTTCCCTGGCGGTCCAGCGGTCGACTCTGCACGTCCACTGCGGGGGCCGTGGGTTCGATCCCTGGCTGGGGAACTAAAATCCCGCATGCCACACAAAAAGTTAAAAGAAAAAGCTAAGCAGATAATTATCCCTTCAATTAATTCTCCTCCAAAGCCCGTCATCTCCTGGTGGGGGGGTGGGGGGGCGGGACTTTAAAGTATGAGTGCTTCCTGGGATTAGGGAGCTTTGGACACCTGTGTCCACCAGAGCCAGCCAGTGTTGTTAATATTTTACAGTTTACGTAGTAAAAGGGCTACTGTCGGCCAGAAGAGGCCTGCTTTGAGACCAATGGGTCCTGATGTGGGAGCAGGTCCTTGCCACTGGCAGAGGTCAGGGGCAGACGTGGAAGGTAAGCTTGTCTCTGAAGGAAAAGCCTGGCCAGGTAGCAATCTAACTTTAGTAAATATTTTAATTGCTCCACAGATTTACCAGAGATCATCTAATATCTCTGGGCTCCTTGTTCCTTAGGGTCCAATACAACCAACCTCTCTTGTTCATTTCAGGGTTCACGCTTAAGAGTGGCCTGGTTTTAAGTGGTTTATTTGACCGAGGAAGGGGGCAATCCCTCTATGGGTAGTAATTTTGATTTAGGCCAGGTGGGGTATTGTTAACAGGCAGCACTTGACTTTGAGTTTGTCTTTCATGAGTTTCTGTTAAATCCAGGGCAGCTATGTCCTCTTGAATTGTCTCAGCATGAGCCATCACTGCCTGGAAAGAGGACTTACACTTTTCACGAGCGCCCCCTGAGGAACAACTTGGTCGACTCAGGACTAAATTCAGCCTCCTCGAGACTTGGCAAATCACCACGCTGCATGCCATCTGTCGCCTGTTAAGCCCATCCCAACATCCCCAGCTGTTGGAGGCTAATGGCTTTCCTTTAAGAGTTTGCCCAGGATCACTATGAGGCCTAACGTAGGGTGGGCAGCATTCTAAGAAATAAAAATCCACATCAACAAAGTATCTACCTACTTACCTACCTATCTATCTCCAAGGCCTCCTCTGGGACCATTCCTGGCTTCTGCACTAATTGCGTGAGATCCTTCAGTAGGGACACCATTTTCGCATCCCATGTTATGGCAGTCAATTGATTAATTACATTCCCTGCTGGGTGGAGCTCACTGTCCAGCAGATTCTATACAGCCAGAGAGCCCTTTTTTCATTTGGCTCTTAGGCTACGTCCCTAAGGAGAGACTGGGTCTCAGGGATGGGTGAGAGAAAGGATATGTTTCCTCCTCCAACTGAGAACACACCTCACCTCCTTAGCCCTCCTACTTTGTCTTTTCTGTCAATAATTTATTACTTTGTGAGTGGTTACCAACAAAACAGAGGATAAATAACTGTCAGGATGGTATTGCACTGCCTTTCCTTCTAGAGGGCACCAGACCTCTTTTCCCAGGGTTCTCCAATTTGTCTCGACTTCCAAAGGCGTTAAGGCTCCAAGCAAAAACAACAGTGAACAGAGCCCGACACGTCTTGCGGTTTGGAGCGTGTGTTCATTAAGACAGCCACCTCCAGGACTTCCCTGGCGGTCCAGTGGTTAAGGCTCTGCGCTTCCACTGCAGTGGGCACGGGTTCGATCCCTGGTCAGGGAACTGATATCCCACATGCCGTGCAGCCAAAAAAACAAACAAAACAAAAAAGACAGCCACCTCCTTCAAGTCCTGGGAGCAGCTGGAATATTAACTTCCGTGCAGTCAGTCATTTTAAGTAATGCTTTAGCCCACATCCTTTGGGGAAGGGACTAGAAAGATGCCATCTGCCACAGCAGGTCAGAGTGACACAGCGGCAGAGACAGGCTAGCTGTTTACAAAGATGTCCTAAGAGACCAGCCTCGGCCTGACGCCTCTGACTTACTGACTCATTTCCCTGCCATAGCCACGCCCCGGCCATGAGGATGTCCTCTCACCTCAGAGCACCCCAGATCACCAGCCCAGCTACAGGGAGCCTGTTATGGGATCAGAGGTAGCCCACTCTTGGTCCAGAGGCCCGCACCCCTCCCCTTTTCCTATGTGGGCCCACAGGTCTTACAACGTCTAGTACCTGCCTAGTGAGGGACCCAGCTGGGTGGGCTGATCTTTCGTGGGGAGCCCAGTGCCTCTGATCCCAAAAACTCAGTTACAATGGCATGGGTTGGCTCAAATACTGCTGCTGCTGCTTGATCAGGCTAATGACACCCAGGGAGACACCATAAATACAGATAAAGTGTAATACAGCACAGAGCAACGCCATGCCAAAGTGACATGGGGGAGTTCCACATTTTGAGTCCCAACCACTTAAGACTGTCCAGGATTGTTCTGCCAATGGATAGTCCTCCTGACTGGGTGGACCCTACATTGATTTCTTGACTATCACCCAAATCCTCCACTTTCCTCATCAACACAAGTAATGAGTGCGAGGGATTTAGGGGCTGATCAAAGATTAAAGTATCACCAGAAAGTGGCAGTAGCACAAGATGACCTTTATCTGGAGGAAGCTTTCACAGCTTTGCATGCACGGGAAGTGTCTTAACAACAGGAGAACTGCCAGAGGCTACCGTGTGGGAGCACCACTCAGGAAAGAAAAGCAGGGGAAATGCCAGGGAAGAGCAGGCTCAGAGAGAGGACTAGTGTGTTTGGGTGATACCACTCAGTAGCATGATGGGGAGCCTCTGGATCGGAGAGTACCAAAGGCCAGCAGTGGTGTGGGGTCTCAGTGGTGTGGGGTCTTTCGTAACTACAGGCTTGATCTTATCTATAGCTAACAGGCGTTGGCTGCAGTTCTGCATGGCATGCAAAGCACTCAAGCTCTGGATGGATTAAAATCTACTTACTTGGAATATATTCAAAGCAAATGAATGTGTAAAATTTGAGTTTGGTGCGGCCGGGCTTCTGAGCTAATGGGTTCCAGCCTGCTTGGAAGAAGGAAAGAGAGGCCATCTTTGGCTACTTTACATAACAATGTCCGTGTTGGAGAATGAATGGGTGAGCCTTTTCAAGTACAGTATGAGTGTGTTAATAGGAATTTATTTGTGTGATTAAGTAAATGTTTGTGCATCTTCATATGCAGGAGTGAACAGGTGACCATGTGCATGGATATGAGCATGTTTGTGTGTGTGAGTGAAAATGTACGCATGTTTATTTGCCTGATATTTTTTTGGGGGGGTGGGGGGGGCATGCTGCACGGCTTGCAGGATGTCAGTTCCCCGTCCAGGGACCGACCCCAGGCCACGGCAGTGAAAGTGCCGAGTCCTAACCACTACACCGCCAGGGAATTCCCGTGTCTGACATTTTAAAAGTACATCTGACCCTTAAACAACAGGGGATTGAATAGCGCAGATCCACGTATATGCAGATTTTTTCAACAGCAAATACCACCGTACTACACGATATGCGATTACTTGAATCCGCAGATGCAGAACCCTGGATTCGGAGGAACCTCATATACACAGGGCGGACTATACGTTATACGTATTCAACTGCACGTGGAGGGTCAGCACCCCTAACCCCTGTGTCGTTCAAGGGTCAACTCCATTAGTGTATTTGAATGAATGAATCTGTGAGTGTATGTGAGTGAATGTGTGAGGTTCTTGGTGAGTGTGAGCACATTCCTAGTTGGGAGCATGTTAGCGTGTATGTGAGGGAATGAGTGTAAGTATGTAAGTGTAAGTGACTGTGACTGAGTGTGTCAGCACATTCTCGTGAAACGTGAGCGGCTATTGTAAGCAAACGAGTGTGTGAGCGTGGTCGTGCAAGTGAATGTGACCTTGCGCATGTATATAAGCACAGGTGTGAGAGCGAACGTGGGAGCCTATTAAAATATGAGTTTGTGTGTTGAAGTAAATGGGACTTCTCATATGTATGAGTGAATTCATGAGCCTGTGCGTGGATGTTAGCATACTCGTGTGTGTGTGAGTGAATGTGTGTTTGTGAGCACGTCAAAGTGGAGTAGGTTGCTGTGAGTTAATGTGCAAGTGTGTGTGTGGGAGTATATCTGAGCATCTCTATGTGTGTGGGTAAAATGTGTGAACTTCATGGTAAGTGTGAGCATATGCATTTGTCAGAGTATGAGTATGATGCTGTTTGTGAACGTGCTGTGTGTGGGGAAATGTATGAGTACGTGACTGTGAGCATATATGAGTGTGTGTGAGTGAATGAGCAAGTTTGAGGGAGTGCATGTGTAAGCATGTTTTCATGAGTGAGTGAATGTGTAACTGTTCATTTGGGTAAGCTTGTTAACGTGTGAGTGTATTTTTGTGAATATGAGAATATGCTTGTGAGTTTGAGTGTATCTGTGTGTGAAGGTGTGAGCTTTGTGATGACTGGAGAAAATCTGTGTTCAAGTGAATGCATGAAAGTGTTGCTGTTTGTGAGCATGTTACTATGCACGTATAAGTGAAACTGAGTGTACTGTTGTCAGCACATAGGAATGTCTGTATGTGAATGACTTTGCAAACATGTTCACGGGTTAGTGGACACGTGAGGATTTTGTGTGAGTGAATGTGGGTATGATCATATATGAGTGTGTCTATGCATATGAGTAAAGTTGGGAGTATGCTCGTGAGTCAGTGAATATGCTCCAATGTTAGAGAATTTTTGGCTGTGTGCATGTATCTGAGCATTCCTTATGTCTCAGTGAATGTGTTCATGTGTTCATGTGAAGAATACGCTGTGGATGTGAGTGAATAGTGATCACACTTGTATATGTGAGCATGTTCATGTGTGTGTGCGAATGATTATATGTAAGGATGTCTATGCGGGTGAAGGAATTTGCAACCGTGTTTGTGTGGGCGACTGAGTGTTTGTGCATGTGAGGGTGTGAACATCTTATGGGTAAGTAGGTTCATGCACGTAAGTAAGTGTATGAGTGACACAGTGTATGTGAGGCATACTCGGGTGGGTGAGTGAATGCCTAACCATGTTAATTGAGTATATCTGTACTGGAACGAATGTGTGCATGTGTCAGCGTGTCTAGGAATGGGAGTAAATCTGTGAGCAGGTTCACTTGAGTGAACGTGTAACTTGTGGATGTATGTGAGCATGTCTGTGTGTAAGAGTGAATGGAGCCTGTTCATATGTCAGTGTGTTAATGTGCGTTTGTGTGTTTCTGTGTGTTCACGTGTATGAGTGAATTTGTAAGCATGTGCATGATGGTAGCATGTCCATCAGTGAGTGACTGTGGAACCGTGTTCATTTTTGTGAGCCTGTTAATGTGTGCATCTATTTCTGAGTCAACACATGAGTGTATGTGTATGTGTGAATGTTGATCAGATGCATGTACATGACTGTGTTAATGAGGGTGCCTGTGAGTTTATGAGCAGGTTCACCGTCTGCATATGTAAATATCTTCATGTTTGTGTGCAAATGACTGTGTGAGTATATATCTGTGATCATGTTCCTGTGTCTGCATGAATGTGTAAGCTTATCATGTATGTTCATGAAGGTGAATTTATGCTTTGCACATGTGTTTTTGTACATTTGTGTGTGAGTAAATGTGCAAAAAAGTTTGTGTCAGTAAATGCGTGAGCATATAAATATATATATATATATATACAAATATGTGTGCATATTATCAAAGTGCAAGTTTAAGTGAATATAGGAACATGTGTGTGTTAATGAATATGTAAACATGCTTGTGTGTAGGGGCATGTTAATGTGTGTGTTCTGTTGTGTGAGTCAATGTGATTATGTTTGTGTGTGATGAAAAGTGTGTTCATTTGTGTGGAAGTGATAATGTGAGCATGTCTATGTGCAACTGTGAGTGCGTGAGTATATGTGAGTTTGCGCGTGAGAGACTGTGTGAGTGAATATGATCCTGTCGATATGTGAAAGTGTGATCGTGGCCGTGTCTGTGCATGAGTGGTTTTGGGGTGAGTGTGAATGTTGTTTTTTAAATAAATGTGAGAGCATGTGTGTTTATGAGCGTGTAGGCTGTGTGAATATGTGAACGTGTTCACCTGTGTGAACTTGTTCATGCGTGCGTGATGTGTGTGTGTGCGCATGTTGTGTTTTAAATAAATGTGAGAGCATGTCCATGTGTGAATGTGTGAGTGGAGGTAGGGAGTGAGTGTGTGTGAGTGTGCAGTCATGTCCGTATGTAAGCCCATGAGAATGTGTGTGTGTTTATGTGCGAATGTGAGTGAAAGTGGGAGTGTCCACTTGTTCGTGAGATAACGTGAGCACGTTTGTGTGTCTGGGAATGTTAATGTTTAAGTACGTTCACGTGTGGGTGAATGTCTGAGTATACTTGTGTGTTTGAGCATGAACATATGCAAAAGGAAGTTTGAACACGTTTCTGTTTTGAGCATGTTAATGTGAAAGTGTGAAAGTTTGTGTTTGTGTTTAAATGAATGTGTGTGTTCATTCATATCTGAGTGTGTGAGCATGTGCATGTAAGGGAGCATGTTCATATGTACAAATTAATGTACGAACAAGTTGGTGTGTGTGAAGCTATTAATGTATAATTATTTTCCCTGTGTGCAGCTGAATGTGTAAGCAAGTTCATGTATGTGAGCACGACGAACAATGTTAAGTGAAGTTGTGAGTGTATGCGGGTGTGTCTGTATATGCGAATTAATCTGTAAGCAAGTCCGTGGGAGTGAATACGTCAATATGTTTGTTTGATGGTGTTAATGTCTTCTTGTGCTCATGAGTGTCTGAGCAGCTTTGTGTGTGTGATCGAAAATAAGGATGTGCAGTTATGTGAACATTTTCCTTTGTGTAAATAAATGTGTAAGGTTTTTGTGTGTTTGAGTGTGTTAAAGTGTGAATATGCTCATTCAGTGAATGCGTGAATATGGGTATCTGAGTGAACGAACATGTTCGAATATGTGTAATTGTATTGAAATGTGTGTTACTATGTGTACATTCATGAATGTGACTACGTGATTGTATTCATGTGTGGATTAACATATGAACATGTTCGGGTGTGAGCAAATGGAGGAGCAGTTTTGTGTGTGAGAAGATGTTCATGTTGGTGAAAATGTTAACATCTTAGTTTGCATGGCTGTGTGAGCGTCCTGTGATTGGACATGAGTGCATCTAGGTGTGAGTGAATGTGTGAGCATGCTTGCGCATATACGCATGTTAATGTGAGTGTGCTCACTCGTGTGAATGAATGTGAGGATGGGCTCCTATGGGGGACTGAATGCGTGAATGTGTTCGTGTGGGAACGACTGTGAGCCTGTAGGTGTATGTTCACGTGCAAGTGGGAATGAATGCATTATTTTATGTGTGTGAGACAGCATCAGTGTGTTCATGTGTGTGAGTGGATGTGTGAGTATGAGTGTACGTAAGCATGTCTGTGTGCGAGTGACTGTGAGTTTGTGAGTGGATGTTATTGTGTCTGCCAGTGTGTGAGCATGGTCTTGCGTGTGACTGAGTTAATATGCACGTACGTGTGAGCATGTTCATTTGTGTGAACTTGTTCACGTGTGAGTGATTGGTGAGTGTGTATGTGTTTGAGCACATTTCTTTCAGTAAATATGCAGGCATGTCCATGTGCGAGCATGAGCATGTGTGAGTGAATGCAAGTGTATGAGTCTCTCTATGTGTGAATGCACCAGCATGTTCCTGTGTGAAAAATGTGTGAGCATGTCCGCATGTGTGAACACGCTGATGTGAAAATGTAAGAGCGTGTGTAAGTATGTTCGTGCGTGAATGTGTCAGCATGTGAGTGTGTTTGTGTAAGTGGATAGAATGCTTATATGTGTTACAGATTTAATGTGTAAGTGTGAGTGAATGGGTGAGGATGCGGTTGAGTGTGTTTCTTTTTTTTCAGGACCCCACGTCCATACAGTGAACTGTACGGCACTGTGCAGAAAGAAGTTTTTATTTTCTATTGGCTCACAGCTGTCTTTAACCAGCTCTACAGCTAGGCCACATTATTCTCTGTGTATTACATCACACTGCTGCTATAGAAACATGTGTGACTCCTGTCATTCAACCCGCTGGCTTCACTGCAGGATAACTGCCCAGAAACTGAGCTGCAGAGAGAGAAGTGTGTTACTCCAAGCCTAATGCTTCAGAAAAGCAAAGTGCTATTGGGAATAATTGTCTGAATGACACCTGAGAAGTAAATGGGTTTCTGTGTTAGGGCAAATCCCAGACTCCAGCATTTAGGGTCGCTGTGAACAAGCCCCAGCAGTGTGCTATGTAGGGACAGGGGTTCCCATAAACACAGTCCTTTATTACAACCTTTCGGACCCCTCACATGCCTCTAGAGAATGGAAGCTGTGTAAGACCGTTAACAAACCCCAGCAGGGCCAGGGAGCCAGGGACCCCACCAATCCCAGGGTCATACGTCTCACTCTAGAAAATTCAGTGCCACTCAGGCAATTCCATCCCTTTTGGTGGAATCCGGAGGACCCTAAAGGGCCAGCACAGAGCCCTGCCCAAGGGCTCCCAGCTAAAACAGCAATTGGGAGCTGAAATGCAGTCCACATTCCCCTCATCGAGCCATGTGCCCTGGCACCGAAATGCAGCCCAGAAGCTGGGAAACTCATTCTACTTTACCTGCCCAGAGGGGCCGCCTTATGTGCTAGCATTGATCAGTGTGAGAACTCAGCTAAAGTATCCAAACATCTCTAAAAGGAAAATTAAAAGTGTTACAGACTGGGCTTCCCTGATGGTGCAGTGGTTAAGAATCCGCCTGCCAATGCAGGGGACACGGGTTCGAGCCCTGGTCCGGGAAGATCCCACGTGCCGCGGAGCAACGAAGCCCGTGCGCCACAACTACTAAGCCTGTGCTCTAGAGCCCGCGAGCCACAACGACTGAGCCCGTGTGCCACAACTACTGAAGCCCATGCACCTAGAGTCCGGGCTCCACAACAAGAGAAGCCACTGCGATGAGAAACCCGTGCACCTCAACAAAGAGTAGCCCTGGTTCGCCGCAACTAGAGAAAGCCCACGCGCAGCAACGAAGACCCAACACAGCCAAAAAATAAATAAAAGTAAATAAATTTAAAAAAAAAAGTGCTACGGACTGCATGTTTGCGTACCCTCCAAAATCATCTGGGAGGTAATTAGGCTTAGATGAGGTCATGAGGGTGGGCTCCCCATGATGGGATTAGTGCCCTTACAAGAAGAGGAAGAGACACCAGAACTCTCTCTCTTTCCACCATGTGAGCACACAGCCAGAAGGCAGTCATCAGCAAGCCAGGAAGAGAGCTCTCACCAGAAACCAAAATGTCCAGCCCCTTGGTTTTGGACTTCCCAGCCTCCAGAAGGATAAGAAATAAATGTCTGTTGTTGCCACTCAGTCTATGGGATATTTGTTATAGTGGCCAGAACTAAGACAAGAAGCCTCCAGAGAGGGTGCCTAAATCCCATCTTTGCAGTGATGACCTCAGCTCCATAACCTAACACTGTCCTCCCTGATGAGCTCAGGAAGGCAAGAAAAGTTGTGCGGGTAACCACTTCCCTTCCTCTTTGAACTTCACTGCTCCAGCTTCTCTCTCTCCCCAGTGTCTATCACAGGTTCAGGCTTCACAGGAAAGACGAAGCAAGGAAGAATAAAAAATGTCTCATTTATTCCTTCACTCCACAATATGGGAGTGCCGATGTCATACCAGGTGCTGGGCTGGGCAGAGCCCTCAGGCAGCTGCTTTTCACAACACTGTGGCTTCCAGTTCTCTTGCCCAGACTGGAAGCCGCTTTGCTAGCTTTCCCTGGCTCCTCCTCCTCCTCTTCTCACTGCCCCTTCCTTCTCAAGGGAAAATAAAGCTCCTATTTGAACCTGAACAGGACAAAGTTCCCAAGGCTTCTGCTTGTGAACTTGTGGGGGAAGAGGAAGAACGGGTTAAACCCTGAGGCTCTCCTCCACCTGACACACAAAGAGAGGTTCGACTCAGTCGAGTGGGAGGCCTCACAGGGAGATCTAGGGGTCCCTAAACTCTGAGGCACTTGGCCCAACCTACCTGAAGCCCTGCTTGAGAAGAGGAATGGGTGTGATGGCAGGTGACTCTCACAGGGTAGGTGCCACTGCCTGGATCCTGCTTGCGGCTGATAACCTCACAGACCTGGGGATGGACTCGGGCTCAACTTGCCCGTGGAGCAGGCAATGGTTTGAATGGGTTTTCAGTGCTCTTGACACTACCACTTATCTCTAGGCAGTGTTCTCCTTCCTGTCCTCACTGTTCTTTACCCTCATCCCTCATCCTCTCTGTCCTGACTTCTCTACTCAACTCTGTCCAGTGTCAGCTCTCATTCTCCTGCTGCCTCTTTCTTCCTTCGATTAAAGCAATTCAAAATGTAATCCGGTACGTTCACTCCTTGATTCCTAGAGTCTCACTCTCTTCCGGAATCAAGTTGCAAATCTCTACCCAGGTGCTCTTTTCTCCCAGCGTGACGCCCCCAGCAACTTTAACCTTGCCCCCGTGGTACCTATGGGCCCCTGGCAGATGCTCACCTTCCTCTTCTCCTGCCCCCCTGGGCTGAGCTTCCTTCCTCTCCAGAGCGTGCTGCAGTGGCAGGCCAGGTAGGGAAGATACCTCCTAGGACACCCACCTTGCACCAAAGCGTTCTGCTTTGTTCTCCGCTTCCCTCAGCCCTGCCACCCACTCCATTCAGAGAGCAGCTACCCGACCTCCTGGCCTCCCTGCTCCCCAAATACACACACACACGCACACGCATGCGCGCACGCACGTGCGCGCACACACGCACACACACACACACACACACACGCACGCGCGCGCGCGCGACATCCCCAGACTGAGCGCCTGCGGTGCCCCCGTCTGTCTAAAGAAAGTCCAAAGTTGTTCTTGCACTTCCCTCTTCATCGAATATTTGGCCAAATCTATCCAGGGACCCCCTTTTTCTCATATGTCCCAGGTCTGCATTCAAAAAAAGGTTAATGTAACCCACCCCCTCCCACCTTAGGCATCAGGTGTAAATAGATCAGAGTCTGAAAGATGGTGATGAGGTGCCTCAGAGATAATGCAGATTATCCACACCTGACAATCCCCAGAGCTTGGCCCTTGCCCCTGCTCCCTCCTTCTGGCCCTGGATGCCTGCTGAGATGCTATCTTGCTTAAAACAATGGGAGAATGTGCTTGGTGTTTTTAAACTGTGGTTGTTAGTCTCTGCTGAGGTACAGGAGAACGTGGAAAGGAGGAAATGAGGTAGCTACTCCCTGACACCTACCAGTGTTTGGCCCAACTGACCCAAACGATATCACACAAGGGGCAGGGGCTGTGCTCTAACACCTGAATTCCCCTATACCCAGCCCTCTAGCCCTCGCTCTCCTCCCTAAGGTCCCCACCTAGAGCCACTGCTGTCCTTGTAACGTAAGGCTACTGACGGAGCTTGCTTTCTGCTTTCTCCACCTCAGCCTCCCAGCCCCTAGGTACACACACACTCACCTCGGAACACCTTATCCCCTCACACGCTGGAGGGAACAATGCAGCAAAGGGAAAGCAACAGTCAAGTGACCCACCTCCAAAGCTCAGGGCCCAGGGCAATGGCCTTGGTTTTCAAGGTAGCTCTCAGGGCAAACATGATGCCCTCAATGGTCTACCCCCAAGTGCCAAATCCTCACAGCTGAGTGCTCTTTAGGGTGGAGGCACCGGATATTCAGAAGACTTGTATTCATTTCCACAAATATGAACTATGAGTGTTCATTAACCCCTTAGAGTTGCTATCTAGTTCAACCTCCCATAGAACCTCTAATTAATGTACCCTTTCTTTCCTCTGTCATTGGTTTAGGGTTCCTGGGTGTCCCCTGGGCCAAAGAATACTACTCCTGTTCTGTGGGCTTAGGGTAGGTTTCCTGTCACTTCAAGCTGTGTGGCTCAGGCTAGCTGCCCTTTCCACGGGGAAGGCTAGGAGGGAATACACAAAGGAACTGACTCATTGCCTTCGTGGTGGTTTGTATTTCTGTTTCTTTGCCATTTCTCATCTCTGCTCTAGAAATCTGAATGCTAGGCTAAAGGGTTTGGATTTTATTGGACAGCTAAAGTCATCAGAAGTTCTTGACATAATCAGGCTTGATTTATAAAGACCATGCTGATTGCAGTGTGCTGAATGGATTAGAGGGACCAACACTAATATTAGGGAGACGAGAGGTTGGGAGGTTGTTGCAGAAATTCCGTAGGAAGATGCCCAAGGCCTGATCTGGGGGTGGCTCACGATCAATAGAGAGATAAGAACAGAGTTGGGATGTTTTCTGGAGGTAGAACCAATACAGCCTGGTGGGAGTTGAAGGCTTGGGGGGCAGAGGGGCAAGCACCTGGGGCCCAGGTAGGTGAAGTAGACTGGACAGAGACCATGTGCTCAGTTTTGAACACACTCCATACGGTGAGTACTCGGGGTGCAGAGAAGGTGTGCTCAAGTGCCCTCCCCATAGAGCCTGACAGATGGAGCAGAGAATTCTACCTTGAGCACCACAGCGCCCTCCGGCCTGCACACCCACTTGTGGGTAGAGCTCCTCCACTCACACCAGGGAGTGTACTTCAGTTGTGGGACCTTCTCAAGGGAGTGTGGAGCGAGCAGAAGGCCTCTTGCATGTGAAGCCAGAGAAGTGGGAGAAATTCCAGGGTCGGAGCAAAAGGCCTGGAGGTTGGGAGGCCAGGAGTACCCCGACTGCAGGTCTCTGCAAGTCAGGAAGGTGGGATCTCGAGAGGCAAAGGTGTAGAGCCTGGGAGAAGGCCACTGGTGAGCTTACGTGGTGGGCTGCCTTCCTGTGTTTCAGCACTACTCAACTTAACAGAAAAACCTCAGGTGTCTACACATGAATTTATCTACAAAACAGGAACAGACTTACAGACAGAGACAACAGACTTGGGGGTGCCAAGGCGGCGGCGGGGCGTGGTGTAGGGGAGGGAAGGATTGGGACTAGTTGGGGACTAGCAGATGCAAACTGTTATATATACAATGGATAAACAACAAGGTCCTACTGTATAGAACACAGAGCGATATTCAATATCCTGTGATAAACCATCATGGAAAAGAATATGAAAAAGGATATATACATATATATAAAAAACTGAATCACTTTGCTGTGTACCTGAAAGTAGCACAACATTGTAAATCAACTATTCTTCACTAAAAAAAAAAAAAACCAACCCTCAAGCGCCTATAAGCGGTTTACCTCCAATATGTGGGCTCAGGTGGATACCATATCCCATCAGCATCCTGTCCAAGACCTTCTGAACCACTTTCATTTGCATAGATTTTGCTGAAACAGAGAAGTCACCGGTCATCAGGAAGGCCACATTGCTTCCCAGAGAGCAAACAGCAGAGAATACCGCAGCTGTCACCTTTCCAGGGCTTTCCCTTCTCCTGCACACATGCAGACACGTACAGTCATATGTGTACACATTCTCTCCCCCACCCCCTTCTCTCCCCACAGTGAGTCAGCCAGAAGCACCCAGTGAGGAAGACTCCTCCTCCCCCTCCCCAGCTTTTATCCAGAGGATGGGGCACAAAGACTGGGTCCATGTTACCAAGCAGGCTGAGGGGCTGGGGGAAGCGGGGGCAGGCATTCTGGGAAGTGGAGAGGAGAGGAAGCAGGCAGGGGGCAGCCCTCAAAAATGCATTACCTCAACCCCCTAAAGAGCCCCAGTTTGTAATCAGCAATGGACACAGCTCTCCAGGTCGGTGGCTGTCCTTCCAGGGGCAGCTGATTGCCCCAGGAAAAGTACTCTTCCACCCTCACTGCCCTCCTGAGCTGAGCTAACAAGTCTACGCCCTCCAGCACAAAGTCACATTTCCCCACCTGGGCATTTTCTTGTCATACCCATGTCAACCTTGCTCTTGTACTCCTCTGTTTTTAGGGCTGGGCATATGGCTTGACACAGACAGAGCACCTTCTGGCCCTCGCCCAACAAAGTCATTTCACACTCTTAGGCCTCAAGGCTGTCTTCTCAAAGACGTTCATTCTGGGAGCTGGCATTTCTCTCACTAATCATGGATTTCCAGCCTGGAGACGTCTTGGCTGAGCATACGCAAGTAGCCAGCCAGAGCCCTGCAGACAGCTGGCCTTTCCAAAGCTCTCTGACGTGCTCACCCAACACACCTGAGACCTTCAGCAGGGCTGTTTCCTCCCAAAGGGCATGGGAATGGGAACAGGCCCTGAGCATCACTGTGATCCTAATGTACTCTCACACGTTGACCAAGGAACATCAGTCCCTGCAGTGTGTGTGTGTGTTCACTATATGTCCTATAAAGTCACCACAAGTAATGAATCAGTGACTACTAAACCACTGCTCCTAGGGGAAATACAGGGTTAGGTTCCTGCGAGCCTCTGGTTACAACACTTTCATCAACCAATCAATATATTAACTTGTTTTATGTCTGTTTCTGTTTCAATTTACAATTTAATCCAATTAGAAATCCAGAATTTACTAAAAGAATTTATATTAACAAAATGCTAAAAGCACCTTCCAACAAAAAACTCTAGAATCTGTCCAAGTCTAAATCACTGGACACTCCCAGTAGTGTCTCCAGAGGTTCCTTCATTGTTGAGGCTTTAGTAACCTCTGCTCATGCCCCCTGGCATCTCTGGACCACACATGATGGCTGTAAGTTGCCCATGGGCTACCGAGGCACGAAACTGCCCTTCTTGGCCTTGTATTATAAACCATTAGCGTGGCAACTGTCAGCCACATACCGGGCCATCCTCAAAACAGAGGTTCTCACAGACCCTGAGCCTGTGACCCTCTGTACCCAGGTGCCCAGTAGGCCTTAGATCACGGAACCAGCACCCCAAAACCTCAGCATGTTTACTGAGGCCTCCTTGACACCAGATAGCTTTCTGGCATATCTTTCTTGCAAGAGGGCATGGCCTCAGCTGTCCTTAGTCCCTTGCCAGATGAGATAGTGGTAGAAGAAGTCACTCCTCTCCCAGACCTCTTGGCTACCTGGGGAGCCTCTTGGAATCAAGTGAGTGGGCAATATTGGGCATTGTACACTACATATGGTATTGTCACCATCATCCATATTACTGCTTTCGATCCCTTAACCAACATGCCTAGGATAGAGGACAGGACCAAAGGGTCAGCACAACTGACCAAACTACAGTCATTTAGTACTGGATGCCCTGGCTAACAAATGGCCCCATCTGTACATTTTTATAAACTCTTGGGCCATTGCCTAAACGTTGTCCCCTTTGAGGTAAAGAACTCTGGGAATCACTTGCCTCACAGATACCCAAAATATAGATCAAGATGTTAGGGACTGACAGAATGGCCATCATCAAAAAATCTACAAACAGTAAATGCTGGAGAGGGTGTGGAGAAAAGGGAACCCTCTTGCAATGTTGGTGGGAATGTACATTGATACAGCCACTGTGGAGAACAGTATGGAGGTTCCTTAAGAAACTAAAAATAGAACTACCATACGACCCAGCAATCCCACTACTGGGCATATACCCTGAGGAAACCATAATTCAAAAAGAGTCATGTACCACAATGTTCATTGCAGCTCTGTTTACAATAGCCACGACATAGGAGCAACCTAAGTGTCCATCAACAGATGAATGGATAAACAAGATGTGGCATATATATACAATGGAATATTACTCAGCCATAAAAAGAAACGAAATTGAGCTACTTGTAGTGAGGTGGACGGACCTAGAGTCTGTCACAGAGAGTGAAGTAAGTCAGAAAGAGAAAAACAAATACCGTATGCTAACACATATATATGGAATCTAAAAAAACCAAAAATGGTCATGAAGAACCTAGGGGCAGGACGGGAATAAAGACGCAGACCTACTAGAGAATGGACTTGAGGACATGGGGAGGGGGAAGGGTAAGCTGGGACAAAATGAGTGAGTGGCACGGACTTATATACACTACCAAATGTAAAACCGAAAGCTAGGGGGAAGGAGCCGCAGAGCACAGGGAGATCAGCTCGGTGCTTTGTGACCACCTAGAGGGGTGGGATAGGGAGGGTGGGAGGGAGGGAGATGTAAGAGGAAAGAGATATGGGGATATATGTATATGTATACCTGATTCACTTTGTAATAAAGCAGAAAGTAACACACCAGTGTAAAGCAATTATCCTCCAGTAAACATGTTGGTAAAAAAATAAATAAATAATGATACGGACTGGGACTTCCGTGTTGGCGCAGTGGTTAAGAACCCGCCTGCCAATGCAGTGGAAATGGATTCGAGCCCTGGTCCCGGAAGATCTCACATGCCGCGGAGCAACTAAGCCCGTGCGCCACAACTACTGAGCCTGAGATCTAGAGCCCGCGAGCCACAACTACTGAGCCCGCATGGCACAACTACTGAAGCCCGCGCACCTAGAGCCCGTGCTCCATAACAAGAGAAGCCACTGCGGTGAGAAGCCAGTGTACCTCAACGAAGAACAGCCCCCATTCGCCGCAAGTAGAGAAAGCCCACGCGCAGCAACGAAGACCCAACACAGCCAAAAGTAAAATAAAAAAAAAAAGATGTTATGGACTGAATTCTGTTCCCCCAAAATTCGTATGTTGAAGCCGTAACCCCGAATGTGGCTATATTTGGAGATATGGCCTTCAAGGTTAAACGAGGTCATAAGCTTGAAGCTCTAATCCAATAGGGGGGTATCCTTATAAGAAGAGCAACAGACGCCACAGAGCTCGCCCTCTCCCCACACTGAACAAAGAAAAGGCCATGTGAGGACACAGTGAGAAGACAGTTGTCTGCCAAGGACAAAGGGTATAAATACCTCACCAGGGTATAAATTCTTTTTTTTTAAAATAAATTGATTTATTTACTTTTGGCTGCATCGCGTTCGTTGCTGCGCGGGCTTCCTCTAGTTGCGGCGAGTGGGGGCTACTCTTTATTGTGGTGCACGGGCTTCTCGTTGCGGTGGCTTCTCTTGTTGCAGAGCACGGGCTCTAGGCGTGCAGGCTTCAGTAGTTGTGGCACATGGGCTCATCAGTTGTGGCTCATGTGCTCTAGAGCACAGGCTTAGTAGTTGCGGCGCACGGGCTTAGTCGCTCCGCGGCATGTGGGATCTTCCCGGACCAGGGCTCGAACCTCTGTCCCCTGTATTGGCAGGCAGATTCTTAACCACTGGGCCACCAGGGAAATCCGGGATATAAATTCTTTTAGCAAATTCTAGATTTCCAACTGGATTAAATTCTGGACCGCTGTATCAATTTACATTCTTTCCTCCCTCTGTATCCAAGTTTTTTGATTTCTTTCTTTCTGATTCCATTTGCTTGTTTGTCTGTCACTGGATATAGTTTGTGTGTGTGTGTGTGTGTGCGGGTGGGGGGGGTGTCCTGCCTAATCTGCTCATATTTATAGATTTCTTCCTTCAGACAGCATCAAATCAGTTTCATAAGGGTTAGGGGCCTCTCCTGTGGCAATGGTTGCTTAATAAGTTTTAAGGACTCTGGCTTAAGCTGGGTTTAATTTCATCACCGTGTCACAAAAGTGCCATGGTTGCTCTTCCCTATCATTAGGATGATCAGGATTTTCACTGCAACACAGGCATAGGCAACAGAGTGGCACAGCAGAAGATTGCTGGGCCCCCAAGCCAGAGGTGGGTGGACTGAAAACATCTTCTGCTAGCGTGCTGCCACTTGCGCTGCATGGAATTATTATTATTATTATTTTGTCTTTTCTCTCTGTACAAATTCCCTCAGAATATTTTAGATTTCTAGCAGTGCAAATTTACAGCTGTGGGTTTTATCTCCATCTAATCATGAGTGGTCCAGACCTTCTGGGTGGTTATGGGGACAGGGTCGGAGGCCCAGTGACCCACCTCTTGGGCAGCCCAGGAGAGGAGGACATCGCAGGCCATGCAGGACACATGGGGGTTGCATTCTGGAACAGCGTGAACCAGAAGGGTCTGTGGGAAGCGGGCTTTGCAGTATCACGAGGGTGAGGTACCCCCTGGTTCCTAAGCAAGGATGTGATTGGCTTGCTTGAATCGTTCTGCTGGCTGACAAGGAAACACTATTCAGGGATAATAAGCAGGAATGCATCTGGTGCATTTAATAAGAAGCGTTGTTGCTAGAGGACCCTATCTGGCGGAGCAGAGTGGGGAGCGGAATCTGGGATTAGGCCGGTCGAGGCCCTCCCAGTTTTACCAGCCGTCAACTCAGCACACAATACTGCCTTTAGCCCTCACCGCACCATCACCCCCTCCCCGCGCACTCACACACAGGGGCCAGTATACCTGGCTGAGGAGAACTCAGTCCCTGGAGATGGAGGGGTGGACCCGGGGGCGGTAGTTCCCCGAACCCCGCCACTTCAGCGCTATTAGGCACCACAGCAACAGAGGGGCTGAAGCAAGGGGGCTCCATCGCAGCTGGTCGTCCCCATCCCCACCACCAACTCCTCTAGGGACTGGCCAGCAGGCAGCGCGCGTGGGCAGCGGTTCAAAAGCGCAGGCCCACATCGGCTCCAGCCGTCTCCTGCTAAGAGGTCGCCCACTCACCCACCGCCCTCCCAGCTCATGGCAGCCTGGCGACCCCGCTTACCAATCGAAGAAGTCCAGAACGACGTCAGGAACATCAGACGAGGAGAGCTTAGAAATCAAAGCGGAATTTCCAGCTGGGTTTCGGGTCGTCGCCCTCCAAGGGCCGGGTCCTGATGAGCAGCAGGAGCACAGCGGCCCGCCGCATGTCGGGACGCCATAGCTCCGACCTTCGGAGAACCCTGGAGACCGCTGCGGACCGGGAGGAAGAGAGACGACGGGGGGGAGCGGGATAACCAAGAGGAGCGGGGCGCGGACCTCGTGCTTCGGCCAAGAGCCACCTGTAAGGTGAGAACATCGAGGCCAAGGGGAGTGGGGAGGGTGGGGGTCGACCAGCGGCCCTGAGCAAGGGAGCGGCAAGAAGAGCAGCAGCCCAGCAGCTTCACTCCACGCAGCAACCGGACCACGCACCCAGCCGCTGCCCCAGAGCGCGGGGTCTGAAGCACGTCCGGCTGCCGCTGGGCGGGCCCCAAGCCCGGCGCACAACTGGCTCCGCCCACCCCGACGGCAAGCGAGCTTAGCCAATCCGGCAGGCGCCGGGACCCATTGAACGAGATGCGCGGTCCCGCCTCCTACCACAGCCCGTGCGCCGCCCAGCCCTCTGCTCCTTCTGGCGTCCGCAGTCATTCCTTGGTCAGCCCCAGCTCCAGCTCCCTGGCAGCTGGAGAGCTGGGCCGGGGGGTCGGCGGCGTGGGGCACCCCGCCCTGCGCCTCCCCTCCGCAAAAACGCAAAATGTGCTTTTCACCTGAAACAGCGTATGCCCAAGAGTTTGCTTTTTGTGGTGAAAGGAGTAATTTGACCGCCCGGGCTGAATCTGCAGTTTGAAAGATCTGGACACCTTTGAGGAATCAGGACATAGTTGACTGGTGGTCATTCCCAGACCCTCGGGCCTCCAGTGAACCAGAGCGCCTGTCCTCTGGAAGGGATAGAGGAGGTTCAACCTGTGCATTTCGTGGCCCGGCTCTGGCCCGTCATCAGGACAGAAATTGGGCTCCGGGAGCCCCCCTCCCATAGCTAAGGGATGCACAGTTGAAGTGAGGGTTCTTGGCTGACAGCATTGAAGGGGAAAAGAAGGCAAAGGTCAGTGTATCGGATCTTCAAGGCAGTGAGCCCCCGGAGAGCAGGCCACTGTAATGCTCCAGCATTCTGGCCCCAGCATGTGGGGGAAAAAAGCCTTACATTTTTGCTAGAGGCCTTCTCTTCTTTCCGCTACCCTGAACGTTGCCACAGAGAATAGAAATATCTCAGAGCAAGAGGAAATGCTTCCACTCATTCACTACCCTTCGTCCTTCCCATCTTGGTACCTTGATGAAGCAAGGTCAGAAAGAGGCTTCTTCAGAGCACATAAGCCAGATGGGCAATGAACAGATAAACCTCAGTCATGTTCACCAGCGCTGGACCTCGTGAGGCATGCCATTTAAAAGTGTTGAAATCAAAATGGATTTCAGGTTCACTCTTGGTCAACTAGAATATTCAAACAAACATTCTCCCCCTTCCCCTTTCCTTCAGTATTTGGTGAGAAGAGCTGGGACTGCTTGTGCCCAGCGTATTGCAAAGCTCTAGTTGCATGGAACTTCCTGGGGTGGCTGAGTGTTTTGTACAGCTAAAAACTGAACTCTTTACCCCACCTCGACCCCTTCTCAAGCACCCCACTTTTTCTTTTTAACCATTTTAGAATCACACGTTTTTTAAATGTTTCTCTTGATTTCCTTCCTTCTCTTCACCAGCAGAGCATCTTCACACCTTCGTTTCCCCTCTCCTTTCCCCCTCTTTTTCCTTCTATTGCAGTAAGTGCTTTCTTCTCACTTACGGGGCGGAGCCACATAGAACTAAGCCACATACTTACGTGGGGGATCCCTCTATAACTAACCATCACAACAGCAGTGGGTCAGCTGAGCCCAGCCCTACTGCTCTTAATCCTGCACCCCTTGTCTCTGGTCACTCAGGCATCCTCGTAGAGACAATACTTGCTTGTCAAAAATGAAAAGGTCATTTCCGATCATTTTGTCCAAGCATCTGCAGTGTATATGGGAGGGAGGGGTGGGGACACACTTTGCTTTATTCTTTACCCTAAACTACTCTACCTCTCACTTCTAAAATGAAAATATCCCAGTCTTGGACCGCAAGCGCCTAGCCATGCTGCTCTCTCATTCTTCTACTCTCTCTACACGTGTTCTTTTATCTCACTGAGCCCTCCTATTCCTTGGCCTCTCTAGTTTTTGCCCATCTGCACTCTCCCTCTTCTACCTCTCCCTCCTGTCACCATTGATTTGGTTTCGGGTTTCTTTTTTTTTTTTTTTTTCCTGGCCGTGCCGCGCAGCTTGCTGGGATCTTAGTTCTCAGAACAGGGATCGAACCTGGGCCACGGGCCACTGTCGAGTCCTAACCACTGGACCACCAGGGAATTCCCTGGGGTTTCTCCTCTTTTCCTTCTTTTCCTGCTCACACTCAGGCATACTAAGTTGTCAATACATCTACCACCGCTTATTCTTCTACGCTTACAACACCTTCCGTATCTCCACATCCAGTTATCACCCATAGCCAATCAACTGTTGCCTTTCAGTTCTACACACTTCTTCATGTGCTTTCAATACCCCTACCTTAGTCTAGAACGTCAGCATCTCTCACATAAATCACTCCTATAATGAACACGGCATTCTTCCTCCTCTCTGACCTTTCTTCACATTGCTTTCAGAGTGACATTTCTAAAACACAAATTACATCCCAGATTAGACCCCCTTGATGGCTTCTTGTAGCCTTAATAATGAAGTCTCCACTCCTGTCTCTGGGGAAACGCAGATGGCCAATGGGCACATGCACACATGTTCAACATCACTAATCATCAGGGAAATGCAAATCAAAAGCACAGTGAGACATCACCTCACAAAAGGACACACGTAACAAATTTTGGAGAGGACGTGGAGAAAAGGGAACCATCCTACACTGTTGGTGGGACTGTAAATTGGTGCAGCCACTGTGGAAAACAGTATGGATATTTCTCGGAAAACTAAAAATAGATCTACCATACGACCCAGCAATTCCACTCCTGAGCATATATCTGTAAAAAAGAAAAACACGAATTCAAAAAGATGCATGCACCCCAATGTTCATAGCATGGTCATTTATAATTGCCAGTGTATGGAGGCAATCTGTGTCCATCAACAGATGAATGGACAAAGAAGATGTGATGTATATATACAAAGGAATACTAATCAGCCATAAAAAAAGAATTTTGCCATCGGCAGCAACATGGATGGACTTGCAGGGTATTATGTTAAGGGAAATAAGTGAGACAGAGAAAGACAAATCCTCAGTAAATTTGAAAGATTTAATAACTGGCTGAATTAAGGGACCTAGAAATGAATGTAGAACTGACTTAAGAAAGGGTAAGTGTTCAACAACACACATGCTGCAGAGAGCAGAGAAAGGGCACGGCTTATTTGAATACCACCTAATAAGTTGGTATTACTAGGTCTACAGAGCTAGTGGGCCCTTTTGTGTGCGTCTTAAATGCCAAGTTTATTGTGTATGCAGTAGAGTCATCAAAATTTTCTTACAGGAATTTGGCATGGCCAGAGTTGGGTTTTAGGAAGGTTAACTTAGCAAGTATATGAAGCATGTATCTGTGGGGAAAGACATGGAGGTAGGAGAAGGTTAGGAGACTAGGGCAAAGTTCAGGCAAGAAGTAATGGAGGTAATGATACTAAGAGTTGGCAAGAATGTGGAGCCAATAGAAATCTCATCCTCTGCTGTTGGGAGGATGAACTAGTACAACTGTTTTGAAAGATAACTGGTGTTACCAGTAAGGTTGAACTTGGGCAGACCCTACGACCCAGAAGTTTCATGTCTAGGCCTATACTCTAGATCAGGGTGACTCAGCTGTTGACATTTTGGAAAGACAATTCTGGGTTGTAGAGGACTGTCCTGTGCATTGTAGGATGTTTAGCAGTATCCTTGGCCTCCACCCACTAGATGCCAGTAGCACACCCTCAGTTATGACAACCAAAATGTTTCCAGACGTTATCAAATGTCACCCTGGTTGGGGCGGAGGGGTCAGTGCGTAAAATTGCCCTCAACTGAGAAACTACAGAAACTCTTGCATGTGGGCATAGGGGGATATGAATGAGAAAATTCGTCGCAAGATAATTTGCAAAAGCATAAAACTGGAAACAACCCACATGTCCATCAACAGGAAATAGACACCCTGTGGAATTTTCATACGATGGATAACTATACGGCAATGAAAACTGATTACTACGGTTGCACACATCAGCATGGATAAATCTCACACATACAAAATTGGGGCGGGGAGAGAAAGAGTAAGGCAAGTAATAATACATCTAGTATAATTACATTCACATAAAATCCAAAATGGACAAGAAATAACATTATTTAAAGGAACAGTCCTCTGCCGTGAATGTATAAATAAGTGAACTTTTAACAAAGTTCAGGATCGTGGTTACCTCAGGGAAGGAATGAGGGGATGACGCAGGAAGGGCACAGGTGGGCTTCCAAGGCATTAGCCGTGTTCTAGTTCTCAAGCTTGGTGGTGGGTACACAGGTTTTTATATTATTATGATATACCTTACATATATGCTGTATTATCTTCTGTATACATGAACCAGTTCATAATTTGTCAGGAAGTGATGCGGTCTAAAATAACGCAGGAAAATGGAGAGAAAGGCAGCAGAGTAAATAACTAATTGGATGAGAGAGAGAGACAGAGAGAGAGAGAGAGGGAAGGGCCAACTTTTAGGTGCCTCTTAGAATCGTTTTAAACTCATTTTCTTCATAGATTTGGTGATGATATCAATTCCTATTCTGTAAACACGCATAATTCATTGCTCAGACTTCTAAGAAATGTACATTTTATGCCTCAAAACAGATCCTACTATATGATGTGATTCAGAGGACTTGATAATACCACATTTCCCAGAACACCATTGTCTGAGAATCCTGCCCTGTTAGACTTGTAAACATGTACTCATTTGTATTCCTTGGAGTTATGAGCATCTGAAAATAGGTGGTTTAGAGTAAAAGTGATTCTTCATCATTAACTTTAGTGTCATTAGAATATCCCTAACTGGTACAGAAAACTGTTTCCAACTCCGGCACCCACCCTACCCCTCTGTTTTTCTCCCAATGGTCACCTCTCAGGTAGTGGAATAAAAGGAGATTTTTTCGATCAAATCCTCTCAGATGATGGAGCCATAAGCAAGGAAAATATCAGAACATCCTAACCTTTCCTGGACGAGGCAGAGAGGGACAAGACAGGTCTTTTCCTACAAGGAGCACAAAGTTTTCAAGGTTGAGGGACTCACTGAGAACATATTTTATACGTGTGGACACAGAAAAACCCACAAACACCCAGAGAAACAGGAAATGCAGGATTCGTCCCTGACCTGATTTAAGGACCGTCTCTCAGAGACTCAGAGAAGCCTGATACGTTAGAGCTACAGCAGACCCTCAGAGCAGCAAGCCTGAGCTTCCTCCCTCAACATGAGAGGCTTCAGGTGCATACATGTGGGTAACGTAGCCCACGTGTCCTGTTCCCTGTATACACAGCCAGCACCTCGTAGATACCTCTCAGTCCTGAGAGTATAACACTGACGGTGCCACTCAGCTCTCAGAAGCACAGACTCAGTGAAGAGGAACACACATGCCTCTTGGGGCTTGGGACACGGGGCCACCTGGGGAGTAAAGTCAGGGCCCTAGGGAACTGGAGCTCGGTAAGGGGCAGGGACACGGACTCCCAGCATGCACCAAAAAAGGCTTATCTCAAAAAGAGGTGTGCAGGCGTTTGTCTAAAGTGAACCTCCCGGGACTTCCCTGGCGGCCCAGTGCTTAAGACTCTGTGCTCCCAATGCAGGGGGCACGGGTTCGAACCCTGGTCGGGGATCTGATATATCCTGCATGCCGCACGACGTGGCCAAAAAATAATTATAAATAAATAAATAAATAAATAAATAAATAAAGTGAACCTCCGAAAATTCTTAAGCCCAGGTAAAGGCCTTTAACATTAACTATAGTTAATACATTAACTGTATTAACACAGAAATACACACATACACACCCTGCTGGCATGGCATGAGCCATACAGAAGCAAACCAATTTGAGGCCTTTCGAGGGACCCTACATGGATAAATTTCTACTTGGACTGTTCTTTCATTAAGCAATGGTGACAAAAGGCCTTGTGCCGTTTTCTGTTGTTGTTCTAGCCATAAGGAATACCCTGTGTTACTCTAGGATAATGCATTTTTAAATGTCAACCCCAGTGACAGGGGAAAGGGTTGCGGATACCTCACACTAACTTCACTTTAACAGACCTTTATCAAGCATCTACGAAGAAGGAAACACAGTGCTTTAGGAGAGAGAAATAAATAAAAGCCTTTAAGTTCCAAACAATTCAGAAGCTCACACGTTAGGCAGCTGGGGAGATACACACGTAAATAAATAATGTTAATCTACCCTAGGGTACGTGAGGCACTAGCACAGAAAACAGAAAAAGGTATTGATGCTAACTAGCAAGCTCTCAAGCAGCCTTCACTAAATATAGAAATAAGGCCTTCTACCCTCAAACCCCTGGTTCTCCCCTTCTATGGTCCTCTGCTCTGCTCAAGTACCCCTTCCCCTTTTTCCCTTAAAGAAGTTCCAGATATTAGGCCCATTTCCTCCTTTCATTTTCTTTAAATTAGGACATATTTCAGACCTCGACAAAGGTACAGAGAATGCTACACCCATGCAACCATCAGCCGTCTTAAGAAACGTAAGCTTACAAATGAAATTGAAACCCAGTGTACCTCTCCCCAACTGAATTCTCCCTCTCTTTCCATACATTTAACCACTGTCTTAAATAAGTTTATTGTTCTCATACACACCTTTCTGCATACTACATATGTATGCATTACTCCTATGTATGCCTTTTACTACAAATACATGTACCTATAATCAATCTAATAACTTTTGCATGTCTTTAAACTTCATACGTGCATGGTATCATAATGCTTTTATCCTTTTGGAACTAGGTTTTTCCTTCATCTTTTTCTCCCTTCCACTACTGAATCTTTGCCCCTTGTTATAAGCTGAACTGTGTCCCCGCAAAAGATATGTTGAAGCCTTGACCCGCGGAACCTGTAAATGTGACCTTATTTGGAAATCGGGTATTTGCAGGTGTAATAAAGATCAGATGAGGTCATACTGGATTAGGGCGGGCCCTTAATCCAGTATGACTGGCGTCCTCATAAGAAGAGAAAGAACACAGAAACAGAGACACAGGGGAAAACACTATGCAAAGATGAAGAAAGAAATTGGAATCATGCATTTACAAGCCGAGTGATGCCAAGGATTGACAGCAGCCACCAGAAGCTAGGAGAGAGGCATGGAACAGATTCTCCCTCCGAGCCTCCAGAAGGAACCAACCCTGCCGACACTTTGACCTCAGACTTCTGGCCTCCAGAACTGTCAGAGAATAAATTTCGGTTGTTTTAAGCCACCTGCTTTGTGGTAATTTGTTACGGTAACCCTAGGAAACTAACACATCCCTCCGGGAGCTCTTTGTGTCTCAGGCCCCTGAGAATTCTAGTGTCTTCCTCAGCCCAGATCTTACCATCCTGTTCAGTTTACCTGCAACAGTACCAAGTCAGTGAATTAAGGCTGGTCCTACTGTAGGTGTACTTAAACGTTTCCCCCATTGCCCTAAAGCAGTGGTTCTCAAACTTTAGTGTGCTTCAGTAGCACTTGGAGGACTTGTAAAACCCGATGGCTAGCAGCCTACCTTCAGAATATCCAATTCAGTAGGTCTGGAGCAGGCTCTGAGAATTTGCATTTCAAACAAGTTCCCAGCTGCGGCTGCTGCTGCTCCATGGCAGGCCAATAGCGCCATCTGGTCTCCAGGCAAGCTAGGTCATCCGTCAGGTCCTTTCAATAACATATACTAGAGGCTGGGCCACCATCTCTCTCGTCACACAACTTGTTTATAATCTAATATTTTAATTTATTTGAGGCTGCAATAAAAGGATTTGAAACAGGCTTACCAAATAGTTGAAAGAAATCCCTTTCAATGACAGTAAGGTGGGCCGAAAGAAACAGAACAAAGATACGTTGGAGTCAGTGTTATTTAGGTTAAAAAAAAAACTGCAGCTTATTCATGTCAAACAAACTTTTATTTTCAACGTGAACAATACTATCAGATTTATCTGCAAAAGGTAAGAATAAAGTCAGATGTCAGTTAATATCCTTTTGGGATGCTGAACTTTGGAACAAAATTTGTATTGTGGGCTAATGAAAACTAGAATATCCGTGAAGAACAAATTCATCTTTTCTTTCGCCGTCCACTTCTTTTTATGCCTTCCAACTGTAGGATGGGATAAGAGTCAATTAACAATTGTACACCAATAACATGCAGCAGGGACTTTCTAAATATGAGTCAATACTACGTACATCTGTTGGCTCTCCAAGGAGAGAACAAAATGTTTTCTTCTTGTAACCCAGAGCCTTGGTTGTCAGGGTGCACATCATTTCATCACACCAACCTCATCTCTCTCTTGCCCACCACTATAAACGCTAGATTTTTTTCTTGAAAGGCCACTCTGCGATTTAAATGTCTTTCCACCTTAAGAGCCTATGCTCCTTACACAAATCATAAATCCCTTATAATCCCAGACCTTCAGTTTCCGTATCTGTAAAATGAGAATGAGGCTGTTATCAAACATCCACAGGTGTGAAAATTAAGAAAGAAAGAGCGTGATACTGAGAGAGAGAGAGAGAGAGATGAGACAGAGAAAGGAAAAGACGAATGGGTAGAGGAAGGAGAAACTAAGATTGAATTACCGACTCAGGGATAGCCAATAATCTTACTATGGCTAATTTTCTTTTCTTTTGAATAAAAAATCTCAATCGAACTAATATTTGTGAACTACTCATGAAATGCAGTCTTATGTGAAATCCTTAACTTTTTACTACTTTGTAAGGAGTCACCTTCTCAAAGGCATTGTTATTCCAAGAGACTCCATTTCTGTGGCCAGGGGATGAAGGTACAGCTAGTGCACAGCTTACTCGCTTTAGCTGCTTCTTCTGGTGACCATTCTCTAAAACTATAGGTCTCTATATTTTAGACCTCTAAAAACATATAGGTCTCTATTTCCAGGTCTGATAAATTTCCCATCTGTAGTAGTCTTAAAGCTACAGGACAAAGGACTTGCGGCTGCAAATGAAATACTTTTCAGAACACACTTCCTTCTATATCATCTAGAATACAAGTCCATTAGTAACATTAAACCGTTTTTCCAAAACTAAAATTTCAACAATTTTTTCTTATTTACTTTACAAAAAAAAATTAAAACACGATAGATAGCTAGTGGGAAGCAGCTGCATAGCACAGGGAGATCAGCTCGGAGCTCTGTGACCACCTAGAGGGGTGGGATAGGGAGGATGGGAGGGAGACGCAAGACGGAGGAGATATGGGGATATAGGTATACGTATAGCTGATTGACTTTGTTATAAAGCAGAAACTAACACACCGCTGTAAAGCAATTATACTCCAATAAAGATGTTAAAAAATAAACCAAAAATAAATTAAGTATGTAAACAAAACAAAACAAAACATAAAGCTGTTAGTAACAGGTATATGTCAGGAATGGTTGCACTATACAATAATACCTGTATTCTCCAGAGCTGCCCTCTGCTGAGACCGTATCCACTTTGGGTCCTTCTTCTGCTTTTTCATTTCCATCCTCTTTCTCTTCCTCAGCATTTTCATACTGATGTGCACTCTCTTCTTTAGTGTCGAATGATACGGACTTTGGCATCACAAGGTGGTGGGAAGCATTTCCCGATTTAAAATCAGCAGCAGAACCTAGTTCTCTGCCCTCAGGAGGTTCTGGAGAAGAGAAATATGTCAAAAAATAAATAAATAAATAAATCAATAAATAAAAAGAAGAGCTGGCCATGTTCCTACTGGTTGATACAACACTTCCATGGGCCTCACACTTCTGCTGCTTGACAGTTTTCACAACATTTTCCCCCTCTTTCCAGTAGACCTCACAGACTGTGCTGCTGATTATTTCTGGCCCTTTGGAGAAGGGATCGAAATCATTTGATTCTCAGAGCATTTTTGTATGTTTCTGCCAGAACGTCACTGGAAAATGTTCACCCAATTTAAAGACAAGTTCTACCGCGAAGCTCACTGATTCCTCAACCACTGAAAAGTGCCCCTGTGCCATTTCATCATTTTCTCAGGTCATCCTACTGGGAATCTTTGCATTTGTAGAAGCCCGTCAACCAAAAGTGAGGTATGCCATTTGTTTGCCCCTAGGTTGGTAGAAAGCAGCATACTTTTTCTCAAGATCATAAAGGTCTTTAGAGAATTGGGCTTCTACTTGTGCATATCGTGCCTGAAGGTTTTTGAGAGCTTTGACCCGCTGCTTAACCGCCAGAGGCCAGCGCTGAGCGCGGCCTGCCTTTCAGGCCGATGCCCCAGCAGGGGCTGCGAGGGCCTGGGGACTGGGCCGCCCCTCGCCAGCCTCGGCCCCGTCGTCAGGTCCACACGCCCCAGCCTCCCAGGACTCGGAGGCATCAGCCAGGACCTCGTCCGCCCAGAACTCGGCCTCCGCCGCCGGTTCCTCTGCCTTCTGGGATGCCGCCCCCTCTGCAGGTTCCTGCGGCTCCCAGGGCGGGGTGCCCTCTGCCTGGTACTCGCCCCGCCAGACCTCACCTGCCTCTCCCAGGCCTTCCTGCTCCTGAGGAGGCGCGGCATCCTCTGCAGGGTCCGAGGGCCGTCGGGAGCGGCGCCTGACCATCACGCGGCCGGCGTGGGGCCCGACCAGGACACGGTCGTTGTAGTGGCTGTGGTGCACACGGCAGTGGACCAGATCCCGGAACAGGGACTGAAACTGCGCCGTGGGGGGCCCGTGGCCCGCGACCACTCCCGCGCCCTCGGGCCCATTCTCGTCCTCCTCTTCTGTCTCTTCCTCCTCCTCGACCTCTTCCTCAGTTTCGTCTCCCTCTTCTGACTGGTACTCATCCTCCTCCTGGTCCTCGATCTCTAATTCAAACTGTACCTCCTCCTCCTCCTCCTCCTCCTCCTCCTCCACCAGCTCTACATCCCAGTCTTCTTCCACTGCGGCCTGGGCGGCCTCCTGCCCACCATCCTCCCCGTGAAGGGCTCTGGAGAGCCCCAGGGAGGCCAGAAGGGCCGCGGCCCCCTCGGCTCCATCCATCCCTCCCGAAGGGGATGCGCGGACCCCGAGGGGACTGGGGTCGCCACCCGCCCCGCCACCAGCTCCGGCCTGGCCACCTGGGATCGGCCCTCGCTCCTCTGTGGCAGACATGGCAGGAGGGACGCGCCACACACGGATCGGGCTGCAGTGAAGATCGCGGGGAAGATGGCGGCCGCCGGGCTGAGTATCGCTGAGGGAGGGGATGATGTTGGCAGCGGGGCCTCCGGCACGGGGTGGGGGTTGCAGAGAAGCCGGCTGCACAGGGGACAAGGGTCTGCCAAGATGCCTCTGGGGGCCCCGCCACGGGAAGGGCAGACCGCCGGCCTGTGGAGCGCCCCACCGAGACTGCGCCGAGGCCGCTGCGCACAGGGCGGGAAAGAGCCTGACTGGCTGGCGACGGGAGGCGGACCTTGGAAGGGTCAACCAAGGGCCACGTCCTCCAGCGCCGGCTCTAAGCTCATTTGCCAGCAGCCAAGGATTGACAGCACCGCCGTCCAATGAGTGACCAAGGTCTTCAGCTTCCCTGGAAGCCTTAAAGGCCCAGCTCACCCTGAGCCTCGGTGAGCCCACAGGAATCCCTTCCTTTTCATTCCACCACTGCAAGAGCAAAGCTACAGTGTCCCTATAGGGCGGCGCCCTGGGGTATGAGAACCTGCATGTGTTCCCCATTTGCCACCCTGGGGCAGCTCACGCTGACTGAGACACACTTAGTTCAAAAACGAGAGAGAGAGAAGGTGTATAGATCAAATCTCAGCAACGCTTAAAACCTCCCACAAGAGAGAGCAAGAGAATTTGGAGGTTTTAATGCTGTTAAAGCTACTTAGAAAAGGACATACAAAGTCGATATGGGTGCAGTGAGAATGGAGAGTGGAGAGAAAGCAGTAAAGACAGGAGCCGGACAGTGTTTCATCAGGGCTCCCCAATTCATTTCCAGCCTCCAAGAAATGAAGACAGAGAGAGAGAGAGAGAAGAGAGAGACACAGAGACAGAGACAGAGACAGAGACAGAGAAGAGAGAGTCACAGAGACAGAGACAGAGACAGAGAGAGATACTTCTTTCAAAGACTGGGCTGAGCACATGCTCTGCACTGGAGTGTGTACATCCCCTGCCTCCCCAATTCATACGATGAAGCCCGTCCCCCACCCCACCCCGCCCCCAGGAGATGGTATTTGGAGACTGGGTCTTTGGTAGGTCATTCAGTTTCGGTAAGGTCAGGAGGCTGCGGTCCACACGTTGGGATTACTGCCCTTACAGGAAGAGACCATAGATGGTGCTCTCCGCCCACCACCCCAACGTGAAGCCACAGGAAGAAGGCGGCTATCTTCAAGCCAAAACGAGGGCCCTCACCAAGAACTCCACCATGCTGGCACCCTGACCTTGGGCTTCCTAGCCTCCAGAACTGTAGGAAATAAACCAATGTCTTGTTTAAGCCGCCCAGCCTATGGCATTTTATTAGGGCAGCCTGAGCAGACTAATACAGCACGGCACACGTTAACAGGGCAGGCTTCCTAGAATGATTTCTCGGTCAACAGTCCGAGACTTTTTGTTGTACTCAGCCCCACTTAGCCGAGTGGTCAAGGGTAACGAATGCTTAAAACGAGGAAGAAATCGACAACTATTTTATGCTAATCCCACTTACTATTGTCGCTGGGCACAGAAGCAAGAGTGGGTGTTAGCTGTAACTTCACGTTCAGGAGAACATAAGCTATGTCCCTTACTTCCAGTAAGCACACCGCCTTGGGATCCAGGACATCTAATTTGACAGACCCTAACGTTTCACGGATGGGAAGCACACATTCTGCCCTGCGCTCCTGGGAAGGTTGGCGAGAAGAGCTGTTGTTGCCACCCTGAGTCAGTATGGACCCCTACCCCAAGTTGGGTTCAAAGGTCAATCAAGACTGGTGACACCACACACACACACACACACACACACACACACACACACTACCGAGACGCGATGCAAAGTGTATTCCTTACATGAGGAGGCTTCTGGGGGGAGAGCAGGGTAGCCTTTTGAAGCTGCTCCAAAAAAGACTTGAGAGAGTCAGGAAAGGACGAAATTGCTTTGGGAGTTCTACTGTGATTCGTGGATGGGGCCAGCATGACAGTTCCCTTGTGCTGGCAGTAGCTAGTGTAGTTTGACGCCCACTCCTCCTCCCCTCCACCCTACAACCGCGCCAAAGGAGAGAGTGTGGGGCATTGGGGAAGAGGGAGGGTTGACGTTTAAAAGCCCTCAGCAGTCAAACATCAAAGGATGCAGTCAGACGCTATACTACAATTCACCTCTGGCGTGTGACTGGCGACTGAAACGTGCCATTTTCCTGTAATGGAATTTGAACTTGTGGAAGTAAGCCACTCTGGAACTCTGAGTCCTGCAGCCTAAGGCCGGGTAGGGAGGCAAAAGGTCCACTGAATGCCGTTCAAGAGCCCAGCGTTGTGTATCCTGAGAAGTAAAATGCATGCCTCGGTCACCATCAATAAGGCCCGGAACTCCAAAGCCAAGAAGGAGGGTCTTGGCAAAGCCCTGCATAGTGGCTTTAGTATATATAGAGACACGTGTGACCTGGATTTATAATTTGGGAGTCTGTGGGCCAAGAGATTCCCAGGGCTCTTTACCCCAAAGGGGACAGTTTTACACAAGGAAACGTCGTTGCTGCCATGGGCCGGACCAGACAGCCAGACCAACGACAATGGCCTGATTGTCTATGAAAATGTGCAGACGGGGCTAACTGTTGGCCAGAGCATCCAGCGCTAAGGTGACTGACTGCCTGAAGTTCACTCACTTGTGCTGTCTTTTCGTTGAACAGTTTTATCTATGGTTATTGTATTGATTACTGACAGGGAAAGACTTTTCCTGACCTTTTCCTATTTATTTTCCACATGCCAGCCTTTTTTTGTTCCTTCACTCCTCAATTACTGTATTTTTCTGTTATTAATTTCATTTTGCTAGTGTACAAAGTGATTCTTTATCACTCCTTTCTCTGTACCTTTTTTAGTTTTTTTATAGTGCTGGAGCTTTTTGTGGGGGCAGTGTCGGTGGTTACACTGGGAGTTACAATTAATATCTTAACTTTATAATAATCAAGTTTGTATTAATACGGAGATAGTTGCAATAGTATTCAAAACCTCTGCTTTTCCCCAGCTCTGCCACATTTCTTTATTTAATTATGGTGACACATGGCATGTTTGTATATTTGGTGCCCATTAACAGAGATTTATAGTTAATGCTTTATACATTTGTATTTTCAATCATATATGAGAACAAAAAGAGGAGATACAAACCAAAAGTGCAGCAATACTGGCTTTTGCGTTTACCTGTGTAGTTACCTTGGCCTTTGTGGTTTATTTCTTCATATTGCTTCAGATAGGTGCCCAGCATTATTTCAATTCAGCCTGAAGGACTCCTTTTAGTACTTTCTGTAGGGCAAGCTTACTAGCTATGTACTCTCTCAGTTTTTGTTTGTCTTGGAATGTCTTTAACTCCCCTTCGTTTTCCCCACATATAGAATTCTTGGTTGAAAGGGTATTTTTGTTCATTTGTTCTACGCTTTTAATATGTCATTCCAATGCCAGCTGTCCTCTATGGTTTCTGTAGAGAAATGGGCACAAATCTTACTGAGGATTACTTGTAGGTGAGGAGTTGTTTCTATTGCTGTTTTCAAGGTTCACTCTTTGTCTTTGACTTTTGATAATTTGATCATGGTGTGCCTAGGTGGGGATCTCTGATTTTATCCTGCTTGGAGTTTGTGGAACTTCTTGGGTGTGTAGATTCATGTCTTTACTCCGAGTTTGGAGGTTTTCAGGCATCATTTCTTCAATGATTTCCTACCCCTTTCTCTCTCTCCTCTGCCTCTGCAACTGTCATTATGTGTACATTGGTGAGCTTGCTGATGCACATAAGTCTCATAGGCTGTGCTCATTATTCTTCATTCTTTGCTTTTCTGCTCCTCTTTTCCTTTCCAGAGACTGGATATTTCAACTAACCTTTTAAAACTCGCTGATTCTTTTTCTCCTGGTCAAATTTGCTGTTGGACATCTTTTATTAATTTTTCATTTCACTTACTGTGCTTTGCAGCTGAAGAACTTTTATTTTGTCCCTATTTATAATATCTGTCTCTTTGTGATACATCTTTCTCATTGTTTCCTAGTTCTTTGATCATTGTTTCCTTTCGCTCATTGAGTTTATTGAAGACAGTTGACTTAAAATGTATTCTTCTAGTAACCCAAATCCTGTGCTTTACCTCTGACAGTTTAGAGTAATTAATTTTTTCCATGTGAACAGGACACACATTCCTCCCATCCCCTCCAACTTTATGGAAGTATAATTTACAAATAAAATTTCTATATTCACGGTGAACAGTGTGATGCTTGATGTATGTATACATTGTTAAATGATTACCACGGTGAAACCGATTAATACATCTATCACCTCACATAGCTAAAGGTTTTTTGGGGGTGGTGTGTGGGATAAAACTAAGATCTACCGTCTCAGCAAGTCTCCAGCATACCACACAATATCTTAAATTATATCAGCATGCCGTACATTAGATCCCTAGAATGTATTTATCTTATAACTGATCATTTGTACCCTTTGATGAACCACCCCCCAAATAACAAACCTAAACCTGGAGGCATCATGCTTCCTGATTTCATTATTTTACAAAGGTATAGTAATCAAAACAGCATGGTATTGGCATAAGAACAGATGTATACATAGACCAACGGAACAAAATATAGAGCCCAGAAATAAACCCTCACATATATGCTCAACTATTTGACAAGAACACACAACGAGGACAGGAGAGTCTCTTCAATAAATGGTGCTGGGAAAACTGGATATCCACATGCAAAGATACTATATTGGACCCTTATCTTACACCATACCCCAAAATGAACTCCAAATGGATTAAAGACTTAAACGTAAGGCCTGAATCTGTAAAACTCCTAGAGGAAAACACAGGGGTAAGCTCCTTGACATAGGTTATGGCAATGTTTTTTTTTTGAATTGACACCAAAACAAAGGCAACAAATACAAAAATAAACAAGTGGACTACATCAAACTAAAAAGCTTCTGCACAGCAAAGGAAACAATCAACAAAAGGAAAAGGCAACTGACCTATGAAGCAGAAGAAAATATTTGCAAATCATGTTATCTGTTGAGGGGATAATATGCAAAATATATAAGGAATTCAATCAACTCAACAGCAAAAAAAAAAAAAAAAAACACAAAACCAACAAATAATTAATAAAAGGGCACACGGTCCAAATATACATTTTTCCAAAGAAGACATACAACTGGCTAATAGGTATATGAAAAGGTGTTCAAGATAACTAACCATCAGGAAAATGCAAATCAAAGCTGTAATTAAGACATTACACCTATTAGGATGGCTATTATCAAAAGGACAAGAGATAGCAAGTGTTGGCAAGAGTGTGGTAAAAAAGGAACCCTCGTGCCCTGTTGGTGGGAAAGTAAAATGGTGCAGCCACTATGGACAACTGTATGGAGGTTCCTCAAAAGATTGAAAATAGAACTAGCAGATCAGCCAGCAATCCCACTCCTGAAAACAGATCCAAAGGAGGTGCTTTCTGCTCTGCTCTCTTATGCTCATTGCAGCATTATTCACAATAGCCAAGGAATGGAGACAACCTAAGTGTTTTGGGCAGATGAAAGGATCAAGAACATATCATATATATATATAAAAGACATATAAAAGAATTCTTCTTAAGAATTCATCTGAGGGCTTCCCTGATGGCACAGTGGTTAAGAATCCACCTGCCAACGCAGGGGACATGGGTTCGAGCCCTGGTCCAGGAAGATCCCACATGCTGCGGAGCAACTAAGCCTGCGCGCCACAACTGCTGAGCCTGCGCTCTAGAGCCTGCGAGCCGCAACTACTGAGCCCGTGTGCTACAACTACTGAACCCCGTGCGTCTAGAGCCCATGCTGCGCAACAAGAGAAGCCACCGCAATGAGATGCCCACGCACCGCAACGAAGAGTAGTCCCCGCTCGCCGCAACTAGAGAAAGTCCATGCACAGCAAGGAAGACCCAACGCAGCCAAAAATAATAAATAAATAAAAACAAAATAAATAACTTAAAAAAATTCATTTGAAAGACTATTCTTACCTTTAGTGGGGTGATACAGAGAGGAACAGGAACAGAGAGAAGACATAGTAGATTCTCCTTCCTTCAGACTTCTTGTCTCTCTCAGGAAATCTCTACAGGCACAGCTTAATAGTGAGCCAGCTGGAAAGGCAAAATAGGGTTGGCAGAGACCCAGAAACTTAGAACAGGTTATAGAATTTTGAGTGTGTCGTATGTGGGATAATAATTTCTGTCGGGAATGTGGGAGCATGTTCATATGTGGGACCAGGTACTCTGGGGACTTAACACGTAAGTATATTTACATATTGAGTATGACTGTGTGTGTGATCAAGTTCATACGTGTGACTGTTGATGAGCATCAGCACGTGTTTGTGAGTACATGTGAGATTGTCTCTGTGCGAGAGTAAATTTGTTTGACGTTAAGAGTGAATAAATATATACGCATGTCCTTATCTGAGGGTGTTCATCTGTGGGTGACTGTGTGAGCGTGTTCATGTGTATGAGGTATTGAGTGTGTTTGTAGGTGAATAAATGTGTAAAGACATTCACAGATGATTGACTGCCAGCAGCATGATAAAGTGAGAGCATATCTGTGTGTGAGTGAATATGTGGGTATTTTTGCTTGTGAGCAGGCAAATGTGTGTGCATAAGTGAATATGTGGGTGTGTCCATGTAAGCAAATACAAGTGTGCCAGTGTGTAAGACTGTTGACTGTGTGAGCCCATTAACATCAAGTATGCCATTGTGTGGGAGTGAATGAGTCAGTGTGTTGATGCCTGTGAAGGAACGTGAGTGATCTTGTGTATGCGATCATATTCATGTGTGCAAGTGAATTCATAAGCACTGTCATGTATGTGAACATGGTATTTCAAATATATCTGGGTGCCTGAACATGTAGATACATGTTCGTATACCAGGGTATCTACAAGTGCTAGTAAACCTGTGAGTGAGTGTGTGAGCATGTGCATGTGAATCTTTAAGCTCGTTTGATTGCGTAAGCTTGTTAATGTTTGATTACATTTGAATGAGTGAACATGTGAGTGTGTATGAAGTTATCTGAGTGTATCCATATGCATGAGTGAAGGTGTGAACTTCATGGTGTGTGAGCATGTTTGTGGGTAAGTGAGTATGTGAGCATGCCTGTTTGTGAGTGTGTTCAATGTGTGCATGTGAGTGAATGTGTGAGTCTTACATGTGAGCATACTTGAGTGTGCGTGTGTGTGTGAGCGAATGTGTGGGCATCTTCATTCTGTTGAGTGAATATGTGACCAAATTTGTGTGAATAAATGACTGTGTAAGCAGAATGTGCTTAAATTTGCCATCTTATACATTGCTGTGAGTAAGGCAACATGCAGGTTTGTTTTCGTGGGCAATTGTATGTATGTGCTTTCTTGCTCAGAGTGGTGTTATTGTTGCTTGGGTTTCCTGCCAACTACTAGTAACAAACAGCCGGGTGGGCCAAGTGATCTCAAAAACAGATTGTACATTTGGCCCATTTCTTTCCCTGTTTATCACAAGGCTGCTGTATTTCAGTGCAGGACTACCTGTTCCACTGCTTCCATTCTAGGGGAAATTTTTCTTGGGCAGCTGTTTGTATAGCTTTAACAGCCTCAGAGAGGTGGCCTCTTGGGAGGTGGTCATGTAACGACACCAATAGATTTCCTCCCAGATTACCTTTGCTACTGGGCTTCTCATTATTGGTCGGTAAGATGTGATGTGTATGTTTTAAGATCCCCCAGAAGAGTAACATTGGGATGCAATTTCCCTCAAGTCTTTCCCAAGTGCTTATTAACGATGGTCTTGGTAAACCTGACAAATTTTGTAATTGTTATAAGCAAATAGCTGTCAATTTGGATGGAAAAACTCCCACGTAGAGACTGGTTAGATTTCTCCATGGGATCAAATATGTTTTCATGAGAACTGTCTTTGCTGTCACACCCAAAAGCTATGATTGGTTACTGTGGGCAGCAAGTGTTGCAGCTGTTGAAGAACCCAGTCCCACTGAGTGTGATGTAAATCTTGAAGTTGGTATTGTAAGAAGGTTAGGTTAGGAAAGAATTCCCAAACTGGATGAAGCTCCTGACTTTTTAGGCGTGCCTTGTCCTGGGTATTATGTTGTATACATTCCTTTCCTTGTGTGTGTGTGTGTGTGTGTGTGTGTGTGTGTGTGTGTGTGTGTGTGTGTGTGTGTGTGTGTCTTTGTGTGTATATAAAATATGACTTCCCAACCGGGGGAAAATTCATGATAACTTGCCCTTGGTCACTTAATTTCTTTTAGTGCAAACTTCAATACATGGGACTTGTACTAGAGAGAGAGAAATCGTTATAACTACTAAGAAAAGAGACCAATCGTTGTTAAGGTATACGTTTTTGGCAGCGTTTACACGCATCATTATGCCAGGGATTAGTAAGAGCTATAATTTTATCTAATTGTAACCCCATAGAGTTTGTCGGTATGGCTCTGCATTACAGCATTTTTAATATGATTACACTGATCACAAGCATGCTGGCTGTACTACTGGGTGCATACTGTCCCTGGGCACACGTTAAATAAGACTCAAGAGACAGTGGCTCTATTTGGTTAATGGCACTACTTCATAACATTGGGTTTCTTCTGATTTCAGGTGAAAGTTGGCCCTGAGGGTTTAGAAGGCATCTACGAGTCATAAGTGTTATCTAAAGAGTCTAGCTTAGCCAGGATGGGTGTTGCTAGTAGTAGAAGAGACATGAGAAGGTCGCTAGCCTCAGTGTTGGTATCTGTGGTCATGTCAGTAGGATTGACCGACCTGAATAGCCAACAGCGTGGCTCCCATTGTCCCCAATCTGACCTATGTTGTAAGACTCCCTGTTGTGTGCATGTGGTATACTGTTTCCAACAGACCCTGTCAACAGTAGTGTGTGGATTACTAGGGCTGGGTGAACCACCAATAGACATACAGCCAACACTGGCAAGGGCAGTAACTCCTCAGGTAAGAAGGGGCATACAAACAGGGTAGGGATTAAGGTTGGAGGTCACCTGTAGCCATCAGTAGGGGACCTGATTGTCCCTGGGTATTGTTCACATGGGGTTACCTGGTCTGGGAGAGGTTTCGTTCCACCTCCTGGGCTCCACAGTGCCTTTACTGGAGCAAAGTACATGGATGGCAGATAAGGACACCTCTTTCTCCAGAAATTGGCGGGTAGTTTGCTTGGCTTATACTGGATGACGAATGAACACAGGCTAAGGATGGTTTCAGAATCACTGGTCCACGTCAGGTTCTCATCAGGATCAAGAAGGAAGTGGCTAAGCTCCGGGTTTTCTATGAGGGAGAAAGGAAAGATGAAAGTACCAGGTGAAAGTTTCTTTTCGGTGCATGGCAACGCCTGGGCACCCATGTCTGTGAAAACTGACAACTGGGTTGTGTCTGCTGTGGATGTGTACACCAGCAGAGATAGAAATGTCTCTGCTGGTGGTCTCGTCATTTGTTGTGAATTTAAATATGGTGTAGCTATGCCAGAGGGGTAGGAACTTAATATAATCTGGACCGTGGGCAGTATTTCTGACCACTTGAAGGACCACTGCCCTCCAAGTTCTCTCAACAGCCCTTGATTTAAAAGTTCATCATGGGGCTTCCCTGGTGGCGCAGTGGTTGAGAGCCTGCCTGCCAATGCAGGGGACACGGGTTCGAGCCCTGGTCTGGGAAGATCCCACATGCCGCGGAGCAACTAGGCCCGTGCGCCACAACTACTGAGCCTGCGTGTCTGAAGCTTCTGCTCCGCAAACAAGAGAGGCCGCGACAGTGAGAGGCCCACGCACCGCGATGAAGAGCGGCCCCCGCTCGCCACAACTAGAGAAAGCCCTCGCACAGAAACGAAGACCCAACACAGCCAAAAAAATAAAAATAAATTAATTAATTAATTAAAAGCTTAAAAAAGAAAACCAAAACCCCTATCATCTGGGACCCAAATCGATTTCCATAATCATATGTTGCTACGCGGTCATTTAAAAAAAAAAGTTCATTATGTCTTTCCAGGATCCCTGCTACTGGAAGATGATAGGATAGGTGACAAACCCAAGCAATGTTTTCTTGTAATGCCCATTGCTGGTTT
The DNA here is from genome assembly GCF_965194825.1 of Balaenoptera physalus. Taxonomy (NCBI): domain Eukaryota; kingdom Metazoa; phylum Chordata; class Mammalia; order Artiodactyla; family Balaenopteridae; genus Balaenoptera; species Balaenoptera physalus. Next base: position 94,371,773 of record NC_138903.1, read on the forward strand.
GCTTTACAGTGATGTGGGAACCTTGGTCTGACGGTATAACTTGTGCGGCAGTCCCAAGGGCTGTAAAAGCTATTTTGTCAAGCCCTCAATAATATGAGGAGAGGCCTGTGCCTTGCATGGATACACTAATGGAAGGCCTGTATAGAAGGCCGGGAGGTTACGGTAAATTAACTTCAGTGGCAGGGTATGTAGTGATTTTCTCATGGAGTTGCAGCACTCTAGTAGGGCCAGGTTTAGCTCAATCCAGTAGATCCCATTATCATTTGAGTAGAGGCCTCAGTTGCTCTGCGGGGAGCTTCTGCTATTACCCAGGACATAACAGGAATCTCAATCCACAGCGTAACTGGCTCTGCTCCAGTAAAGCCTTCAGTTTCAGTAAGGGCTCAGTGTACCTCCACAAGTTGCCTCTCCACTGGCCAATACCTTGGGACTGAGTCTGGGAGTCACGTGTGCCAAAAGCCCACGGACATTTGGTCCAGTGGCTCCCGTAAGTGAACGTTAGGGTGGCCGGAACTTCCAATTGTAAGTCCTGCCCTCAGAGCACTAGTGGGAGAGCTGAAATGATAGCCTTCTTTAGTTTACCTAGTGCCTGTGGTGGCTCAGGTCCCCACTGAAAAGCGGAGGTCCTATGGGGGGCTCCATAGATGGGCGCCAGCAAATATTTGAGGTTGGCACCAGAATCCAAGCATGCCTACCAAATGTTGGGCCTCCTTTACCAATCTGGGAGGCTGGCTGGAGCACTAGGAGCTTTTCCTTTACCCAGTTGGGACTAGTTTACCCTTTTGAGTTTCAAACATAGCCCAGAAATTTAACAAACTAGGAGGTGCCTTGTACCTTATGGCGGGCAATTGCCCATCCCCTCTCAGGGAGGTGTTCACTCACAGTTGTGATGGTGTGTGACACAGAGTCTTGGCCAGGTCCAGTGACGAGGATGTCGTCGACACAATGCCAGAGCTGAGTCTCTGCAGGACGTGGCTCGTGCCGAGCAGGCATCTAGGTCCCGACTGCAAATCCCATGGGCAATCACGGGCGCATTCATGTACCCCACAGGTCACTGGGAAAAAGGTGTACTGTTGATCCTCAAAGGGGAAGGCAAATTGTGATATTTAACAAAGAGAACATGTGAGCCCAGTCTATGACTCTGAACCATTTACCAGGGTTATTCTGAATGTCATTCATTAAGGGAACAATATATAGTAGAGGGGCTCTAATACAGGGAGCAGCCTTGTTTAACTCTCTCTAGTCTACAGATAGCCTGTACTCATTAGTAGTGGCTTTAAGCACAGGCCATACCACCGAACTCAAAGGTGGGAATCCATATCCTTTCTTTAAGTAAGTCAGCTAGGACAGGCCATAATCCTTCAGTGCTTTCCTTTTAGTCAGTACCTCTTACACGGGTAGAGGAAGGTGAACTGGCCAGTGCCCACCAGTGGCATCAAAACCTTAGGCTTGTTTCACGAGGTCACCTGCTGACTGAGGAAGCCCATTCCAATAAAGGGAAAAGAGTCTCAGAGAACGACCAGCACAGAAGCATCTTTTAGCAAAACTAAGCCCATATTAAAAGCTAAGCAGATGGGACTTCCCTGGCGGTCCAGCGGTCGACTCTGCACGTCCACTGTGGGGGCCGTGGGTTCGATCCCTGGTTGGGGAACTAAAATCCCGCATGCCACACAAAAAGTTAAAAGAAAAAGCTAAGCAGATAATTATCCCTTCAATTAATTCTCCTCCAAAGCCCGTCATCTCCTGGTGGGGGGGGGGTGGCGGGGCTTTAAAGTATGAGTGCTTCCTGGGATTAGGGAGCTTTGGACACCTGTGTCCACCAGAGCCAGCCAGTGTTGTTAATATTTTACAGTTTACGTAGTAAAAGGGCTACTGTCGGCCAGAAGAGGCCTGCTTTGAGACCAATGGGTCCTGATGTGGGAGCAGGTCCTTGCCACTGGCAGAGGTCAGGGGCAGACGTGGAAGGTAAGCTTGTCTCTGAAGGAAAAGCCTGGCCAGGTAGCAATCTAACTTTAGTAAATATTTTAATTGCTCCACAGATTTACCAGAGATCATCTAATATCTCTGGGCTCCTTGTTCCTTAGGGTCCAATACAACCAACCTCTCTTGTTCATTTCAGGGTTCACGCTTAAGAGTGGCCTGGTTTTAAGTGGTTTATTTGACCGAGGAAAATTAAGAAAGGGAGAGGGACTTCCCTGGTGGCGCAGTGGTTGAGAGTCTGCCTGCCAATGCGGGGGACACGGGTTCCATCCCTGGTCCGGGAGGATCCCACGTGCCGCGGAGCATCTGGGCCTGTGCGCCACGGCTACTGAGCCTTTGCTTTGGAGCCCGTGCGCCACAGCTGCTGAGCCCGCGTGCCACAACTGCTGAGGCCCGCATGCCTGGAGCCCGTGCTCTGCGGCAGGAGAGGCCACCGCGGTGAAGGGGCCCGCACACCGCGGCGAGGAGTGGCCCCCGCTCGCCGCAGCTGGAGATAGCCCGTGCCCAGCAGCGAAGGCCCAACACAGCCAAAAGTAAATAAATAAATAAAATAAATATATAAATAAAAAAGAAAGGGAGAAAGAAAGAGTGTGATACTGAGAGAGAGAGAGAGATGAGAGAGAGAAAGGAAAAGATGAATGGGTAGAGAAAAGAGAAACTAAGATTGAATTACCAACTCAGGGATAGCCAATAATCTTACTATGGCTAATTTTCTTTTCTTTTGAATAAAAAATCTAAATTGAACTAATATTTGTGAACTACTCATGAAATGCAGTCTTACGTGAAATCCTTAACTTTTTACTACTTTGTAAGGAGTCACCTTCTCAAAGGCATTGTTATTCCAAGAGACTCTATTTCTGTGGCCAGGGGATGAAGGTACAGCTAGTGCACAGCTTACTCGCTTTAGCTGCTTCTTCTGGTGACCATTCTCTAAAACTATAGGTCTCTATATTTTAGACCTCTAAAAACATATAGGTCTCTATTTCCAGGTCTGATAAATTTCCCATCTGTAGTAGTCTTAAAGCTACAGGACAAAGGACTTGCGGCTGCAAATGAAATACTTTTCAGAACACACTTCCTTCTATATCATCTAGAATACAAGTCCATTAGTAACATTAAACCGTTTTTCCAAAACTAAAATTTCAACAATTTTTTCTTATTTACTTTACAAAAAAAAATTAAAACACGATAGATAGCTAGTGGGAAGCAGCTGCATAGCACAGGGAGATCAGCTCGGAGCTCTGTGACCACCTAGAGGGGTGGGATAGGGAGGATGGGAGGGAGACGCAAGACGGAGGAGATATGGGGATATAGGTATACGTATAGCTGATTGACTTTGTTATAAAGCAGAAACTAACACACCGCTGTAAAGCAATTATACTCCAATAAAGATGTTAAAAAATAAACCAAAAATAAATTAAGTATGTAAACAAAACAAAACAAAACATAAAGCTGTTAGTAACAGGTATATGTCAGGAATGGTTGCACTATACAATAATACCTGTATTCTCCAGAGCTGCCCTCTGCTGAGACCGTATCCACTTTGGGTCCTTCTTCTGCTTTTTCATTTCCATCCTCTTTCTCTTCCTCAGCATTTTCATACTGATGTGCACTCTCTTCTTTAGTGTCGAATGATACGGACTTTGGCATCACAAGGTGGTGGGAAGCATTTCCCGATTTAAAATCAGCAGCAGAACCTAGTTCTCTGCCCTCAGGAGGTTCTGGAGAAGAGAAATATGTCAAAAAATAAATAAATAAATCAATCAATAAATAAAAAGAAGAGCTGGCCATGTTCCTACTGGTTGATACAACACTTCCATGGGCCTCACACTTCTGCTGCTTGACAGTTTTCACAACATTTTCCCCCTCTTTCCAGTAGACCTCACAGACTGTGCTGCTGATTATTTCTGGCCCTTTGGAGAAGGGATCGAAATCATTTGATTCTCAGAGCATTTTTGTATGTTTCTGCCAGAACGTCACTGGAAAATGTTCACCCAATTTAAAGACAAGTTCTACCGCGAAGCTCACTGATTCCTCAACCACTGAAAAGTGCCCCTGTGCCATTTCATCATTTTCTCAGGTCATCCTACTGGGAATCTTTGCATTTGTAGAAGCCCGTCAACCAAAAGTGAGGTATGCCATTTGTTTGCCCCTAGGTTGGTAGAAAGCAGCATACTTTTTCTCAAGATCATAAAGGTCTTTAGAGAATTGGGCTTCTACTTGTGCATATCGTGCCTGAAGGTTTTTGAGAGCTTTGACCCGCTGCTTAACCGCCAGAGGCCAGCGCTGAGCGCGGCCTGCCTTTCAGGCCGATGCCCCAGCAGGGGCTGCGAGGGCCTGGGGACTGGGCCGCCCCTCGCCAGCCTCGGCCCCGTCGTCAGGTCCACACGCCCCAGCCTCCCAGGACTCGGAGGCATCAGCCAGGACCTCGTCCGCCCAGAACTCGGCCTCCGCCGCCGGTTCCTCTGCCTTCTGGGATGCCGCCCCCTCTGCAGGTTCCTGCGGCTCCCAGGGCGGGGTGCCCTCTGCCTGGTACTCGCCCCGCCAGACCTCACCTGCCTCTCCCAGGCCTTCCTGCTCCTGAGGAGGCGCGGCATCCTCTGCAGGGTCCGAGGGCCGTCGGGAGCGGCGCCTGACCATCACGCGGCCGGCGTGGGGCCCGACCAGGACACGGTCGTTGTAGTGGCTGTGGTGCACACGGCAGTGGACCAGATCCCGGAACAGGGACTGAAACTGCGCCGTGGGGGGCCCGTGGCCCGCGACCACTCCCGCGCCCTCGGGCCCATTCTCGTCCTCCTCTTCTGTCTCTTCCTCCTCCTCGACCTCTTCCTCAGTTTCGTCTCCCTCTTCTGACTGGTACTCATCCTCCTCCTGGTCCTCGATCTCTAATTCAAACTGTACCTCCTCCTCCTCCTCCTCCTCCTCCTCCACCAGCTCTACATCCCAGTCTTCTTCCACTGCGGCCTGGGCGGCCTCCTGCCCACCATCCTCCCCGTGAAGGGCTCTGGAGAGCCCCAGGGAGGCCAGAAGGGCCGCGGCCCCCTCGGCTCCATCCATCCCTCCCGAAGGGGATGCGCGGACCCCGAGGGGACTGGGGTCGCCACCCGCCCCGCCACCAGCTCCGGCCTGGCCACCTGGGATCGGCCCTCGCTCCTCTGTGGCAGACATGGCAGGAGGGACGCGCCACACACGGATCGGGCTGCAGTGAAGATCGCGGGGAAGATGGCGGCCGCTGGGCTGAGTATCGCTGAGGGAGGGGATGATGTTGGCAGCGGGGCCTCCGGCACGGGGTGGGGGTTGCAGAGAAGCCGGCTGCACAGGGGACAAGGGTCTGCCAAGATGCCTCTGGGGGCCCCGCCACGGGAAGGGCAGACCGCCGGCCTGTGGAGCGCCCCACCGAGACTGCGCCGAGGCCGCTGCGCACAGGGCGGGAAAGAGCCTGACTGGCTGGCGACGGGAGGCGGACCTTGGAAGGGTCAACCAAGGGCCACGTCCTCCAGCGCCGGCTCTAAGCTCATTTGCCAGCAGCCAAGGATTGACAGCACCGCCGTCCAATGAGTGACCAAGGTCTTCAGCTTCCCTGGAAGCCTTAAAGGCCCAGCTCACCCTGAGCCTCGGTGAGCCCACAGGAATCCCTTCCTTTTCATTCCACCACTGCAAGAGCAAAGCTACAGTGTCCCTATAGGGCGGCGCCCTGGGGTATGAGAACCTGCATGTGTTCCCCATTTGCCACCCTGGGGCAGCTCACGCTGACTGAGACACACTTAGTTCAAAAACGAGAGAGAGAGAAGGTGTATAGATCAAATCTCAGCAACGCTTAAAACCTCCCACAAGAGAGAGCAAGAGAATTTGGAGGTTTTAATGCTGTTAAAGCTACTTAGAAAAGGACATACAAAGTCGATATGGGTGCAGTGAGAATGGAGAGTGGAGAGAAAGCAGTAAAGACAGGAGCCGGACAGTGTTTCATCAGGGCTCCCCAATTCATTTCCAGCCTCCAAGAAATGAAGACAGAGAGAGAGAGAGAGAAGAGAGAGACACAGAGACAGAGACAGAGACAGAGAGAGAGAGAGAAGAGAGAGACACAGAGACAGAGACAGAGACAGAGAGAGATACTTCTTTCAAAGACTGGGCTGAGCACATGCTCTGCACTGGAGTGTGTACATCCCCTGCCTCCCCAATTCATACGATGAAGCCCGTCCCCCACCCCACCCCGCCCCCAGGAGATGGTATTTGGAGACTGGGTCTTTGGTAGGTCATTCAGTTTCGGTAAGGTCAGGAGGCTGCGGTCCACACGTTGGGATTACTGCCCTTACAGGAAGAGACCATAGATGGTGCTCTCCGCCCACCACCCCAACGTGAAGCCACAGGAAGAAGGCGGCTATCTTCAAGCCAAAACGAGGGCCCTCACCAAGAACTCCACCATGCTGGCACCCTGACCTTGGGCTTCCTAGCCTCCAGAACTGTAGGAAATAAACCAATGTCTTGTTTAAGCCGCCCAGCCTATGGCATTTTATTAGGGCAGCCTGAGCAGACTAATACAGCATGGCACACGTTAACAGGACAGGCTTCCTAGAATGATTTCTCGGTCAACAGTCCGAGACTTTTTGTTGTACTCAGCCCCACTTAGCCGAGTGGTCAAGGGTAACGAATGCTTAAAACGAGGAAGAAATCGACAACTATTTTATGCTAATCCCACTTACTATTGTCGCTGGGCACAGAAGCAAGAGTGGGTGTTAGCTGTAACTTCACGTTCAGGAGAACATAAGCTATGTCCCTTACTTCCAGTAAGCACACCGCCTTGGGATCCAGGACATCTAATTTGACAGACCCTAACGTTTCACGGATGGGAAGCACACATTCTGCACTGCGCTCCTGGGAAGGTTGGCGAGAAGAGCTGTTGTTGCCACCCTGAGTCAGTATGGACCCCTACCCCAAGTTGGGTTCAAAGGTCAATCAAGACTGGTGACACCACACACACACACACACACACACACACACACCCTACCGAGACGCGATGCAAAGTGTATTCCTTACATGAGGAGGCTTCTGGGGGGAGAGCAGGGTAGCCTTTTGAAGCTGCTCCAAAAAAGACTTGAGAGAGTCAGGAAAGGACGAAATTGCTTTGGGAGTTCTACTGTGATTCGTGGATGGGGCCAGCATGACAGTTCCCTTGTGCTGGCAGTAGCTAGTGTAGTTTGACGCCCACTCCTCCTCCCCTCCACCCTACAACCGCGCCAAAGGAGAGAGTGTGGGGCATTGGGGAAGAGGGAGGGTTGACGTTTAAAAGCCCTCAGCAGTCAAACATCAAAGGATGCAGTCAGACGCTATACTACAATTCACCTCTGGCGTGTGACTGGCGACTGAAACGTGCCATTTTCCTGTAATGGAATTTGAACTTGTGGAAGTAAGCCACTCTGGAACTCTGAGTCCTGCAGCCTAAGGCCGGGTAGGGAGGCAAAAGGTCCACTGAATGCCGTTCAAGAGCCCAGCGTTGTGTATCCTGAGAAGTAAAATGCATGCCTCGTTCACCATCAATAAGGCCCGGAACTCCAAAGCCAAGAAGGAGGGTCTTGGCAAAGCCCTGCATAGTGGCTTTAGTATATATAGAGACACGTGTGACCTGGATTTATAATTTGGGAGTCTGTGGGCCAAGAGATTCCCAGGGCTCTTTACCCCAAAGGGGACAGTTTTACACAAGGAAACGTCGTTGCTGCCATGGGCCGGACCAGACAGCCAGACCAACGACAATGGCCTGATTGTCTATGAAAATGTGCAGACGGGGCTAACTGTTGGCCAGAGCATCCAGCACTAAGGTGACTGACTGCCTGAAGTTCACTCACTTGTGCTGTCTTTTCGTTGAACAGTTTTATCTATGGTTATTGTATTGATTACTGACAGGGAAAGACTTTTCCTGACCTTTTCCTATTTATTTTCCACATGTCAGCCTTTTTTTGTTCCTTCACTCCTCAATTACTGTATTTTTCTGTTATTAATTTCATTTTGCTAGTGTACAAAGTGATTCTTTATCACTCCTTTCTCTGTACCTTTTTTAGTTTTTTTATAGTGCTGGAGCTTTTTGTGGGGGCAGTGTCGGTGGTTACACTGGGAGTTACAATTAATATCTTAACTTTATAATAATCAAGTTTGTATTAATACGGAGATAGTTGCAATAGTATTCAAAACCTCTGCTTTTCCCCAGCTCTGCCACATTTCTTTATTTAATTATGGTGACACATGGCATGTTTGTATATTTGGTGCCCATTAACAGAGATTTATAGTTAATGCTTTATACATTTGTATTTTCAATCATATATGAGAACAAAAAGAGGAGATACAAACCAAAAGTGCAGCAATACTGGCTTTTGCGTTTACCTGTGTAGTTACCTTGGCCTTTGTGGTTTATTTCTTCATATTGCTTCAGATAGGTGCCCAGCATTATTTCAATTCAGCCTGAAGGACTCCTTTTAGTACTTTCTGTAGGGCAAGCTTACTAGCTATGTACTCTCTCAGTTTTTGTTTGTCTTGGAATGTCTTTAACTCCCCTTCGTTTTCCCCACATATAGAATTCTTGGTTGAAAGGGTATTTTTGTTCATTTGTTCTACGCTTTTAATATGTCATTCCAATGCCAGCTGTCCTCTATGGTTTCTGTAGAGAAATGGGCACAAATCTTACTGAGGATTACTTGTAGGTGAGGAGTTGTTTCTATTGCTGTTTTCAAGGTTCACTCTTTGTCTTTGACTTTTGATAATTTGATCATGGTGTGCCTAGGTGGGGATCTCTGATTTTATCCTGCTTGGAGTTTGTGGAACTTCTTGGGTGTGTAGATTCATGTCTTTACTCCGAGTTTGGAGGTTTTCAGGCATCATTTCTTCAATGATTTCCTACCCCTTTCTCTCTCTCCTCTGCCTCTGCAACTGTCATTATGTGTACATTGGTGAGCTTGCTGATGCACATAAGTCTCATAGGCTGTGCTCATTATTCTTCATTCTTTGCTTTTCTGCTCCTCTTTTCCTTTCCAGAGACTGGATATTTCAACTAACCTTTTAAAACTCGCTGATTCTTTTTCTCCTGGTCAAATTTGCTGTTGGACATCTTTTATTAATTTTTCATTTCACTTACTGTGCTTTGCAGCTGAAGAACTTTTATTTTGTCCCTATTTATAATATCTGTCTCTTTGTGATACATCTTTCTCATTGTTTCCTAGTTCTTTGATCATTGTTTCCTTTCGCTCATTGAGTTTATTGAAGACAGTTGACTTAAAATGTATTCTTCTAGTAACCCAAATCCTGTGCTTTACCTCTGACAGTTTAGAGTAATTAATTTTTTCCATGTGAACAGGACACACATTCCTCCCATCCCCTCCAACTTTATGGAAGTATAATTTACAAATAAAATTTCTATATTCACGGTGAACAGTGTGATGCTTGATGTATGTATACATTGTTAAATGATTACCACGGTGAAACCGATTAATACATCTATCACCTCACATAGCTAAAGGTTTTTTGGGGGTGGTGTGTGGGATAAAACTAAGATCTACCGTCTCAGCAAGTCTCCAGCATACCACACAATATCTTAAATTATATCAGCATGCCGTACATTAGATCCCTAGAATGTATTTATCTTATAACTGATCATTTGTACCCTTTGATGAACCACCCCCCAAATAACAAACCTAAACCTGGAGGCATCATGCTTCCTGATTTCATTATTTTACAAAGGTATAGTAATCAAAACAGCATGGTATTGGCATAAGAACAGATGTATACATAGACCAACGGAACAAAATATAGAGCCCAGAAATAAACCCTCACATATATGCTCAACTATTTGACAAGAACACACAACGAGGACAGGAGAGTCTCTTCAATAAATGGTGCTGGGAAAACTGGATATCCACATGCAAAGATACTATATTGGACCCTTATCTTACACCATACCCCAAAATGAACTCCAAATGGATTAAAGACTTAAACGTAAGGCCTGAATCTGTAAAACTCCTAGAGGAAAACACAGGGGTAAGCTCCTTGACATAGGTTATGGCAATGTTTTTTTTTGAATTGACACCAAAACAAAGGCAACAAATACAAAAATAAACAAGTGGACTACATCAAACTAAAAAGCTTCTGCACAGCAAAGGAAACAATCAACAAAAGGAAAAGGCAACTGACCTATGAAGCAGAAGAAAATATTTGCAAATCATGTTATCTGTTGAGGGGATAATATGCAAAATATATAAGGAATTCAATCAACTCAACAGCAAAAAAAAAAAAAAACACAAAACCAACAAATAATTAATAAAAGGGCACACGGTCCAAATATACATTTTTCCAAAGAAGACATACAACTGGCTAATAGGTATATGAAAAGGTGTTCAAGATAACTAACCATCAGGAAAATGCAAATCAAAGCTGTAATTAAGACATTACACCTATTAGGATGGCTATTATCAAAAGGACAAGAGATAGCAAGTGTTGGCAAGAGTGTGGTAAAAAAGGAACCCTCGTGCCCTGTTGGTGGGAAAGTAAAATGGTGCAGCCACTATGGACAACTGTATGGAGGCTCCTCAAAAGATTGAAAATAGAACTAGCAGATCAGCCAGCAATCCCACTCCTGAAAACAGATCCAAAGGAGGTGCTTTCTGCTCTGCTCTCTTATGCTCATTGCAGCATTATTCACAATAGCCAAGGAATGGAGACAACCTAAGTGTTTTGGGCAGATGAAAGGATCAAGAACATATCATATATATATATAAAAGACATATAAAAGAATTCTTCTTAAGAATTCATCTGAGGGCTTCCCTGATGGCACAGTGGTTAAGAATCCACCTGCCAACGCAGGGGACATGGGTTCGAGCCCTGGTCCAGGAAGATCCCACATGCTGCGGAGCAACTAAGCCTGCGCGCCACAACTGCTGAGCCTGCGCTCTAGAGCCTGCGAGCCGCAACTACTGAGCCCGTGTGCTACAACTACTGAACCCCGTGCGTCTAGAGCCCATGCTGCGCAACAAGAGAAGCCACCGCAATGAGATGCCCACGCACCGCAACGAAGAGTAGTCCCCGCTCGCCGCAACTAGAGAAAGTCCATGCACAGCAAGGAAGACCCAACGCAGCCAAAAATAATAAATAAATAAAAACAAAATAAATAACTTAAAAAAATTCATTTGAAAGACTATTCTTACCTTTAGTGGGGTGATACAGAGAGGAACAGGAACAGAGAGAAGACATAGTAGATTCTCCTTCCTTCAGACTTCTTGTCTCTCTCAGGAAATCTCTACAGGCACAGCTTAATAGTGAGCCAGCTGGAAAGGCAAAATAGGGTTGGCAGAGACCCAGAAACTTAGAACAGGTTATAGAATTTTGAGTGTGTCGTATGTGGGATAATAATTTCTGTCGGGAATGTGGGAGCATGTTCATATGTGGGACCAGGTACTCTGGGGACTTAACACGTAAGTATATTTACATATTGAGTATGACTGTGTGTGTGATCAAGTTCATACGTGTGACTGTTGATGAGCATCAGCACGTGTTTGTGAGTATATGTGAGATTGTCTCTGTGCGAGAGTAAATTTGTTTGACGTTAAGAGTGAATAAATATATACGCATGTCCTTATCTGAGGGTGTTCATCTGTGGGTGACTGTGTGAGCGTGTTCATGTGTATGAGGTATTGAGTGTGTTTGTAGGTGAATAAATGTGTAAAGACATTCACAGATGATTGACTGCCAGCAGCATGATAAAGTGAGAGCATATCTGTGTGTGAGTGAATATGTGGGTATTTTTGCTTGTGAGCAGGCAAATGTGTGTGCATAAGTGAATATGTGGGTGTGTCCATGTAAGCAAATACAAGTGTGCCAGTGTGTAAGACTGTTGACTGTGTGAGCCCATTAACATCAAGTATGCCATTGTGTGGGAGTGAATGAGTCAGTGTGTTGATGCCTGTGAAGGAACGTGAGTGATCTTGTGTATGCGATCATATTCATGTGTGCAAGTGAATTCATAAGCACTGTCATGTATGTGAACATGGTATTTCAAATATATCTGGGTGCCTGAACATGTAGATACATGTTCGTATACCAGGGTATCTACAAGTGCTAGTAAACCTGTGAGTGAGTGTGTGAGCATGTGCATGTGAATCTTTAAGCTCGTTTGATTGCGTAAGCTTGTTAATGTTTGATTACATTTGAATGAGTGAACATGTGAGTGTGTATGAAGTTATCTGAGTGTATCCATATGCATGAGTGAAGGTGTGAACTTCATGGTGTGTGAGCATGTTTGTGGGTAAGTGAGTATGTGAGCATGCCTGTTTGTGAGTGTGTTCAATGTGTGCATGTGAGTGAATGTGTGAGTCTTACATGTGAGCATACTTGAGTGTGCGTGTGTGTGTGAGCGAATGTGTGGGCATCTTCATTCTGTTGAGTGAATATGTGACCAAATTTGTGTGAATAAATGACTGTGTAAGCAGAATGTGCTTAAATTTGCCATCTTATACATTGCTGTGAGTAAGGCAACATGCAGGTTTGTTTTCGTGGGCAATTGTATGTATGTGCTTTCTTGCTCAGAGTGGTGTTATTGTTGCTTGGGTTTCCTGCCAACTACTAGTAACAAACAGCCGGGTGGGCCAAGTGATCTCAAAAACAGATTGTACATTTGGCCCATTTCTTTCCCTGTTTATCACAAGGCTGCTGTATTTCAGTGCAGGACTACCTGTTCCACTGCTTCCATTCTAGGGGAAATTTTTCTTGGGCAGCTGTTTGTATAGCTTTAACAGCCTCAGAGAGGTGGCCTCTTGGGAGGTGGTCATGTAACGACACCAATAGATTTCCTCCCAGATTACCTTTGCTACTGGGCTTCTCATTATTGGTCGGTAAGATGTGATGTGTATGTTTTAAGATCCCCCAGAAGAGTAACATTGGGATGCAATTTCCCTCAAGTCTTTCCCAAGTGCTTATTAACGATGGTCTTGGTAAACCTGACAAATTTTGTAATTGTTATAAGCAAATAGCTGTCAATTTGGATGGAAAAACTCCCACGTAGAGACTGGTTAGATTTCTCCATGGGATCAAATATGTTTTCATGAGAACTGTCTTTGCTGTCACACCCAAAAGCTATGATTGGTTACTGTGGGCAGCAAGTGTTGCAGCTGTTGAAGAACCCAGTCCCACTGAGTGTGATGTAAATCTTGAAGTTGGTATTGTAAGAAGGTTAGGTTAGGAAAGAATTCCCAAACTGGATGAAGCTCCTGACTTTTTAGGCGTGCCTTGTCCTGGGTATTATGTTGTATACATTCCTTTCCTTGTGTGTGTGTGTGTGTGTGTGTGTGTGTGTGTGTGTGTGTGTGTGTGTGTCTTTGTGTGTATATAAAATATGACTTCCCAACCGGGGGAAAATTCATGATAACTTGCCCTTGGTCACTTAATTTCTTTTAGTGCAAACTTCAATACATGGGACTTGTACTAGAGAGAGAGAAATCGTTATAACTACTAAGAAAAGAGACCAATCGTTGTTAAGGTATACGTTTTTGGCAGCGTTTACACGCATCATTATGCCAGGGATTAGTAAGAGCTATAATTTTATCTAATTGTAACCCCATAGAGTTTGTCGGTATGGCTCTGCATTACAGCATTTTTAATATGATTACACTGATCACAAGCATGCTGGCTGTACTACTGGGTGCATACTGTCCCTGGGCACACGTTAAATAAGACTCAAGAGACAGTGGCTCTATTTGGTTAATGGCACTACTTCATAACATTGGGTTTCTTCTGATTTCAGGTGAAAGTTGGCCCTGAGGGTTTAGAAGGCATCTACGAGTCATAAGTGTTATCTAAAGAGTCTAGCTTAGCCAGGATGGGTGTTGCTAGTAGTAGAAGAGACATGAGAAGGTCGCTAGCCTCAGTGTTGGTATCTGTGGTCATGTCAGTAGGATTGACCGACCTGAATAGCCAACAGCGTGGCTCCCATTGTCCCCAATCTGACCTATGTTGTAAGACTCCCTGTTGTGTGCATGTGGTATACTGTTTCCAACAGACCCTGTCAACAGTAGTGTGTGGATTACTAGGGCTGGGTGAACCACCAATAGACATACAGCCAACACTGGCAAGGGCAGTAACTCCTCAGGTAAGAAGGGGCATACAAACAGGGTAGGGATTAAGGTTGGAGGTCACCTGTAGCCATCAGTAGGGGACCTGATTGTCCCTGGGTATTGTTCACATGGGGTTACCTGGTCTGGGAGAGGTTTCGTTCCACCTCCTGGGCTCCACAGTGCCTTTACTGGAGCAAAGTACATGGATGGCAGATAAGGACACCTCTTTCTCCAGAAATTGGCGGGTAGTTTGCTTGGCTTATACTGGATGACGAATGAACACAGGCTAAGGATGGTTTCAGAATCACTGGTCCACGTCAGGTTCTCATCAGGATCAAGAAGGAAGTGGCTAAGCTCCGGGTTTTCTATGAGGGAGAAAGGAAAGATGAAAGTACCAGGTGAAAGTTTCTTTTCGGTGCATGGCAACGCCTGGGCACCCATGTCTGTGAAAACTGACAACTGGGTTGTGTCTGCTGTGGATGTGTACACCAGCAGAGATAGAAATGTCTCTGCTGGTGGTCTCGTCATTTGTTGTGAATTTAAATATGGTGTAGCTATGCCAGAGGGGTAGGAACTTAATATAATCTGGACCGTGGGCAGTATTTCTGACCACTTGAAGGACCACTGCCCTCCAAGTTCTCTCAACAGCCCTTGATTTAAAAGTTCATCATGGGGCTTCCCTGGTGGCGCAGTGGTTGAGAGCCTGCCTGCCAATGCAGGGGACACGGGTTCGAGCCCTGGTCTGGGAAGATCCCACATGCCGCGGAGCAACTAGGCCCGTGCGCCACAACTACTGAGCCTGCGTGTCTGAAGCTTCTGCTCCGCAAACAAGAGAGGCCGCGACAGTGAGAGGCCCACGCACCGCGATGAAGAGCGGCCCCCGCTCGCCACAACTAGAGAAAGCCCTCGCACAGAAACGAAGACCCAACACAGCCAAAAAAATAAAAATAAATTAATTAATTAATTAAAAGCTTAAAAAAGAAAACCAAAACCCCTATCATCTGGGACCCAAATCGATTTCCATAATCATATGTTGCTACGCGGTCATTTAAAAAAAAAAGTTCATTATGTCTTTCCAGGATCCCTGCTACTGGAAGATGATAGGATAGGTGACAAACCCAAGCAATGTTTTCTTGTAATGCCCATTGCTGGTTTGCTTTACAGTGATGTGGGAACCTTGGTCTGACGGTATAACTTGTGCGGCAGTCCCAAGGGCTGTAAAAGCTATTTTGTCAAGCCCTCAATAATATGAGGAGAGGCCTGTGCCTTGCATGGATACACTAATGGAAGGCCTGTATAGAAGGCCGGGAGGTTACGGTAAATTAACTTCAGTGGCAGGGTATGTGGTGATTTTCTCATGGAGTTGCAGCACTCTAGTAGGGCCAGGTTTAGCTCAATCCAGTAGATCCCATTATCATTTGAGTAGAGGCCTCAGTTGCTCTGCGGGGAGCTTCTGCTATTACCCAGGACATAACAGGAATCTCAATCCACAGCGTAACTGGCTCTGCTCCAGTAAAGCCTTCAGTTTCAGTAAGGGCTCAGTGTACCTCCACAAGTTGCCTCTCCACTGGCCAATACCTTGGGACTGAGTCTGGGAGTCACGTGTGCCAAAAGCCCACGGACATTTGGTCCAGTGGCTCCCGTAAGTGAACGTTAGGGTGGCCGGAACTTCCAATTGTAAGTCCTGCCCTCAGAGCACTAGTGGGAGAGCTGAAATGATAGCCTTCTTTAGTTTACCTAGTGCCTGTGGTGGCTCAGGTCCCCACTGAAAAGCGGAGGTCCTATGGGGGGCTCCATAGATGGGCGCCAGCAAATATTTGAGGTTGGCACCAGAATCCAAGCATGCCTACCAAATGTTGGGCCTCCTTTACCAATCTGGGAGGCTGGCTGGAGCACTAGGAGCTTTTCCTTTACCCAGTTGGGACTAGTTTACCCTTTTGAGTTTCAAACATAGCCCAGAAATTTAACAAACTAGGAGGTGCCTTGTACCTTATGGCGGGCAATTGCCCATCCCCTCTCAGGGAGGTGTTCACTCACAGTTGTGATGGTGTGTGACACAGAGTCTTGGCCAGGTCCAGTGACGAGGATGTCGTCGACACAATGCCAGAGCTGAGTCTCTGCAGGACGTGGCTCGTGCCGAGCAGGCATCTAGGTCCCGACTGCAAATCCCATGGGCAATCACGGGCGCATTCATGTACCCCACAGGTCACTGGGAAAAAGGTGTACTGTTGATCCTCAAAGGGGAAGGCAAATTGTGATATTTAACAAAGAGAACATGTGAGCCCAGTCTATGACTCTGAACCATTTACCAGGGTTATTCTGAATGTCATTCATTAAGGGAACAATATATAGTAGAGGGGCTCTAATACAGGGAGCAGCCTTGTTTAACTCTCTCTAGTCTACAGATAGCCTGTACTCATTAGTAGTGGCTTTAAGCACAGGCCATACCACCGAACTCAAAGGTGGGAATCCATATCCTTTCTTTAAGTAAGTCAGCTAGGACAGGCCATAATCCTTCAGTGCTTTCCTTTTAGTCAGTACCTCTTACACGGGTAGAGGAAGGTGAACTGGCCAGTGCCCACCAGTGGCATCAAAACCTTAGGCTTGTTTCACGAGGTCACCTGCTGACTGAGGAAGCCCATTCCAATAAAGGGAAAAGAGTCTCAGAGAACGACCAGCACAGAAGCGTCTTTTAGCAAAACTAAGCCCATATTAAAAGCTAAGCAGATGGGACTTCCCTGGCGGCCCAGCGGTCGACTCTGCACGTCCACTGCGGGGGCCGTGGGTTCGATCCCTGGCTGGGGAACTAAAATCCCGCATGCCACACAAAAAGTTAAAAGAAAAAGCTAAGCAGATAATTATCCCTTCAATTAATTCTCCTCCAAAGCCCGTCATCTCCTGGTGGGGGGGTGGGGGGGCGGGACTTTAAAGTATGAGTGCTTCCTGGGATTAGGGAGCTTTGGACACCTGTGTCCACCAGAGCCAGCCAGTGTTGTTAATATTTTACAGTTTACGTAGTAAAAGGGCTACTGTCGGCCAGAAGAGGCCTGCTTTGAGACCAATGGGTCCTGATGTGGGAGCAGGTCCTTGCCACTGGCAGAGGTCAGGGGCAGACGTGGAAGGTAAGCTTGTCTCTGAAGGAAAAGCCTGGCCAGGTAGCAATCTAACTTTAGTAAATATTTTAATTGCTCCACAGATTTACCAGAGATCATCTAATATCTCTGGGCTCCTTGTTCCTTAGGGTCCAATACAACCAACCTCTCTTGTTCATTTCAGGGTTCACGCTTAAGAGTGGCCTGGTTTTAAGTGGTTTATTTGACCGAGGAAAATTAAGAAAGGGAGAGGGACTTCCCTGGTGGCGCAGTGGTTGAGAGTCTGCCTGCCAATGCGGGGGACACGGGTTCCATCCCTGGTCCGGGAGGATCCCACGTGCCGCGGAGCATCTGGGCCTGTGCGCCACGGCTACTGAGCCTTTGCTTTGGAGCCCGTGCGCCACAGCTGCTGAGCCCGCGTGCCACAACTGCTGAGGCCCGCATGCCTGGAGCCCGTGCTCTGCGGCAGGAGAGGCCACCGCGGTGAAGGGGCCCGCACACCGCGGCGAGGAGTGGCCCCCGCTCGCCGCAGCTGGAGATAGCCCGTGCCCAGCAGCGAAGGCCCAACACAGCCAAAAGTAAATAAATAAATAAAATAAATATATAAATAAAAAAGAAAGGGAGAAAGAAAGAGTGTGATACTGAGAGAGAGAGAGAGATGAGAGAGAGAAAGGAAAAGATGAATGGGTAGAGAAAAGAGAAACTAAGATTGAATTACCAACTCAGGGATAGCCAATAATCTTACTATGGCTAATTTTCTTTTCTTTTGAATAAAAAATCTAAATTGAACTAATATTTGTGAACTACTCATGAAATGCAGTCTTATGTGAAATCCTTAACTTTTTACTACTTTGTAAGGAGTCACCTTCTCAAAGGCATTGTTATTCCAAGAGACTCTATTTCTGTGGCCAGGGGATGAAGGTACAGCTAGTGCACAGCTTACTCGCTTTAGCTGCTTCTTCTGGTGACCATTCTCTAAAACTATAGGTCTCTATATTTTAGACCTCTAAAAACATATAGGTCTCTATTTCCAGGTCTGATAAATTTCCCATCTGTAGTAGTCTTAAAGCTACAGGAACAAAGGACTTGCGGCTGCAAATGAAATACTTTTCAGAACACACTTCCTTCTATATCATCTAGAATACAAGTCCATTATAACATTAAACTGTTTTTCCAAAACTAAATTTCAACAATTTTTTCTTATTTACTTTACAAAAAAAATTTAAAACACGATAGATAGCTAGTGGGAAGTAGCTGCATAGCACAGGGAGATCAGCTTGGTGATTTGTGACCACCTAGAGGGGTGGGATAGGGAGGGTGGGAGGGAGACGCAAGAGGGAGGAGATATGGGGATATAGGTATACGTATAGTTGATTTACTTTGTTATAAAGCAGAAACTAACACACCATTGTAAACCAATTTTACCCCAATAAACATATTACAAAAAAGAAAAGAACCACAGTAGTGGCAGTCATACCTGTAATTGCTGTTCACAAAAATCACAGTACATATTACAAAAATCACAATGCATATTACAAAATCACACACAATCTCAAGGAACATTATAGTTGTTGTAGAGATTTCAAAATATCATTTATACTTCCTATGACTTCGGAAGTACTATATTTATTATACCTGCTGAAAGATGTTGTTAGTATAGAACACATATCTTACTATATGCAGTGTTAAGTGTCTGACATTAAGCTTTTGATTGCTAAGTCACCAAGTTCAAAGACATCCATCTCGAATAAACACATTGCCAGCTGTATGGCAGCTACACAACTAGATAAGCACCCAGGCTACACCCACCCATGACACCCATTAAGTTCTTCTTTTAGAAAGCTCCGGGTAACCTAGATAACTGACCAGGTGAGTGACCTCATTTTTCCCTTCCTGTGCCCAAATCCCCTCTTATGTTTTTAAATTTATTTATTTACTTATTTTTGGCTGTGTTGGGTCTTTTTTTTTTACATTTAACCTAATTTTATTCATGCTTGCCTTGGGATGCGGAATAGATCATTCAGTAAACACATAAAGTAAAAACAAAATATGTCTTGACATGTACAACTTTTAAACTACAGTAATGATGTACCTTAATTACTTCCATGCACACAAGTCTAGCATTAGTTTTTTAAAAAAATAAACACAATTAAGACTTCTACGAGCATTTTACAATAAAGTAATTCCTAATTTTTCTTTGTAGATAGATCAAGCACCTCCAAAATACAAACTCCTATACACAGTGAGCACTTCACTTAAAATGAATACTTAAGTAAATTAAGTATGTAGACAGCCTTAGGATAAGCTGACATTATAATATTCAGCTAAGTAGGCAACAAAGCAGAGTGTCAAATGTAAAAAAGTGTATTTGCAAATAAATTTCAAAAACTAAGTTAACTTTTTATAATTAATTACAGAAAATATAATGATTTGCTAAAATAAATAAGATGTGATGTAGTAACACTTCACTATAAAGAATGCATACCAGGGCCTTCCCTGGTGGCGCAGTGGTTAAGAATCCACCTGCCAATGCAGGGGACACGGGTTCGAGCTCTGGTCCAGGAAGATCCCACATGCCGCGGAGCAACTAAGCCTGTGCGCCACAACTACTGAGCCTGAGCTCTAGAGCCCGCAAGCCACAACTACTGAGCCCACATGCCACAACTACTGAAGCCCACGTGCCTAGAGCCGGTGCTCCATAACAAGAGAAGCCACCACAATGAGAAGTCCGCGCACTGCAATGAAGAGTAGCCCCCGCTTGCTGCAACTAGAGAAAGCCTGCACGTGGCACAAAGACCCAGCGCAGCCATAAATAAATAAATAAATAAATGAATATATAAATAAATAAATTTAAAAAAAACAAAACAAAAACAAAGAATGCATACCAGAAGATTTATAAATGGTGAGGGAATCTTATTAAGAATAGTTTGCTACAATAAACAATGGCTAAATAGAAGTGCATATTGTGAAGCACCATGGGTGTATGTTTTGCCACATACTTTTGTTACCTTGAGGTAGATAATACATGTGTACCAAATTCGGCGTTCATTTTCAGTTGCTGCTGGTATCATGTGTTTTTAAGAAATGTGTACAGTACGAAAAACTTGAAAATACTCATGAATGAAAAATGTTTTAGGAAAAAAATAGATATTTTCATGCAATTATGTACAGTCTCACTGTGTAGATTTCAAGGCAAGATTTTTGTTTCCTGTAAAACAGATCATTGGTCCATGAGAGAATGATTTTTACTTGTCTTAGTGCATTTCTTTTGTCTCCTCCTGCATTGCATTATTTTGCTCTATTCTTTATTTTTGTGTGCAAACGACATGCCAGTTAAAGTGAAAACCATCTCACATGTAGAAAAAAAGTCTGGATTTTAAAAACCAAGAAAAAATTCTTTCTAAATGACACCATCTGATTCAAGTAAAAAAATGACTTAAACACTAGTAATAAAAAAGACAAAACACATTTCATGAAGAATACAAAAAGAAATGTCTGCTGAGTGTTTTAGTTCAGATGTTTCAGAATGCTGCTGTATGTTTTATGAGGAATCTGAGGGGAAGATTTCACAGCAGAAGGTGTTAATGCGGCCTGTATTGACTTAAGTGGTGACCTGACTGGACTGTGAAACTGTGGGATGCCTATGGGTTCAAGCTGCTTGTTAAAGAGGAACTTCCCACTGTTGTTCAGAAATCCTTCCTCATTTCCTCTCTCCCCAAGCTTCCCATCCTCTACTGGCTCAGTTTCTAGTGCTGCGTTGGGTCTTCATTGCTGTGTGTGGGCTTTTTCTAGCTGCTGTGAGCGGGGGCTACTCTTTGTTGTGGTGCACGGGCTTCTCATTGCGGTGCCTTCTCTTGTTGTGGAGCACCGGGCTCTAGGTGCGCGGGCTTCAGTAGTTGTGGCACACGGACTCAGTAGTTGTGGAGCGCGGGCTCTAGAGCGCAGGCTCAGTAGTTGTGGTGCACTGCGGCATGTGGGATCTTCCTGGACCAGGGATTGAACAGGCGGATCCGCAGGCGGATTCTTAACCACTGCGCCACCAGTGAAGTCCCACCTCTTATGTTTTAAATTCACCAATAAAGAGAGAACCTAGCCACCTTGCCCTTGGACCCTAATACATGCAAACCTCAAGTTCATTTCTCTCTGTCTCTGTCTCTCTTTGTCTCTCTGTCTTTCTCTCTCCATGACCTTGCTATGTGTCCCTCAGGTGCACCATATACCCTCCAGGACCTGTGAGTAATTAACTTTGTTTTTTCAAAGTTTCCTGATGGTTGTTGCTGAGGTGCATGTTACAATCATAATAAGAACCACAAGGGCCGGTCCAGCTACAACATTGGCTCTGGTTGGGGAAATGTCTGTGGGGGTCTCCTCACAGGTAGTACCAGTGGGTGAGTGCCTCAGGCAGTCTTAGCCGACAGGACTACTATTGATGGGATGAGACTGACATAAGAGTATATCACTAATTTGTCACTGTAGTATTTTTATAATTATATTTCAACATTATTGGTGCCCTTTGTTATCCTAAATAATTTTTTTGGCATTTAAAAGTTTATGCTGAAAAGAGACACATAGTTTTCACCAGACTGCCAAAGAATTCTTCACTTACTTGGCAGTCAAAGCTGGATCCATGGTGTAAGTCTGTGATCCAGCTCAAAGGAGGCAGAAAGAGAGTGGAGGAGGGACTCAACAATTGTTATGCCCTGGCCAGTAAATGTCACACATCACTTACACTCCTATTCCATTGATGAGAACTTAGTCTCATGGGCACCTTTAATTGTAAGAGAGGCTAAGAAATGTAATATATCAGGGGAGCCATGTGGCTGTTATTTACAGTGGAGAAAGGAAAACAGAGTTGATGACTTCCATGCTCCATACCACTACTCTTTTTTAAAAATTGAAGTATAGTTGATTTACAATATTATATTAGTTTCAGGTGTACAGCAAAATGATTCAGTATTTTTGCAGATTATACTCCATTACAGGTTACTACAAGGTAATGGCTATAAATTCTGTGCTATACAGTATATTCTTGTGGCTTTTCTATTTTATATATACCACTACTTTTTTGTATCTTCTTCCCCAACAAGTTTTCTCCTTTTAGTTCTAAGAGTTTACCCATAGACTTTTCTTCGTTTTTCTGTGTAGGAAGATTTGTTTCCTCCTTTCCATGCCATCTTTATAATGTTTATTTCTTTTTCTTATCTAGCTGTGTTGACTAAGACCTCCAGTATAATATTTAATAGAAACAATGATAGAGAAAATACTTGTCTTTTTCTCCAATTTAGTAGAAATTCTGCTGTAAACTTTCACTATTGAGATATTAGTATAGATATTTTATGATTAACCCTTATGAAGTTAAGGAACTTATCTTCTATTCCTAGTTTGCTAGGATGAGCTGAGATTTACAACGTGAATAATCATAGTCCTTCATGATCTGACCACAGGAATGAATGATTTGAATGAGGTTTAGTCTTTAACAAGATGCATAAATTACTTAAGGGACAATGTCTTGCTAATGTCCGACTTCCCTCTGGAGATACTGATATTTCTCCCAGAAAAACTACTTTAAAAAAAAATTATTTATTTGGCCGCACCGGGTCTTAGCTGCGGCACTCGGGATCTTCGTTGCGGCATGCAAACACTTAGTTGCAGCATGCGGGATCTAGTTCCCTGATCAGGGATCAAACCCGAGCCCCCTGCATTGGGAGCACAGAGTCTTAGCCACTGGACCACCAGGGAAGTTCTTCTCCCAGAACAACTTCTGATCCAACTCATTTGTGGAGCTTTAGGAAGGTGCCTGTGTAATATTAACTCTGGCCTCTGGATGTAGGGTCTGTGCTGGAAAACAAAAGTCTACAAATCAGGGAACCCACACTACAACCCTGGATCTGACACCAGCCCACTCTCTGATGTTGACCAACAACAGTGAATTAATATTTATAGGGCTCTTATCAGGTGTCAGGGTCTGTGATAAACACATTACATGCTTTGCAGCATTAGATGTTCACAAAAGCCTGATTATAGGAATGTTATTAATGTTCCCATTTTACAGATGAAGAAAATAAGATGTGCAAGGTTTAAGTACCTTGTCCAAGGTCACAAAACAGTGTAAGTAGCAGAGCCAGGATTGTAATGTAAGGCCAGTAAAATCAAACTCTATGTTATCAATGAATTTTCTGTGCCATAAGAAATGAATTTTCCTCCTTGGGCTTCCACTTTCTTATCCATAAAACCAAAATGTGAACTATACCAGGGGTAAGCAAACTTACATGCAAATAGTGCTGATGAGAAAAAAATCTAGAAATGTTTGGGGACTGCATATTTTTATAAACAGTATGTATTTATTTATTTCAAATGGAAAGCATAATAACCGCAACAGCACTTACGCATTTGTTATTATTTCCCTTTCACTAAAGGGTTTCATCTTAGGGCTAGAATATCAGACTGTACATCATTAACAGTCACTGTACTATTTGTGTGTATTGAATTCTAATACAGGGCCTTTGAATATGCATTGTCTGATATGAAGTCTAGTTTGGTGGGTAGGGGTAGGATGGCATGCACAGGCAAGGGGAAGTTGTTGAAGGATCTCGCGATGGAGAGGTATCAAACTTCAGTGAGGGTAGAGACAAAAGACAGATTAACCAGGACATTCATACTTGAGCAAATGGGACAGGGGCACAGCATTTGGAAAGGAGTCTGACTGGGATGCAGAAAGAAGATATGAGATATGATGTGAATGAATACATTTCCTTCTCCTTTCCCAGCTTATAAATTAGCAATAAGGGAACTTTGGGAGGGGGGAGGGGGCCTTGTACAGGGGTGTTCATCTTGTCTCTCTTGTTCTTTTGTCCTACGCTTGTTAGGTCACAAAAACCACATTCTTAGCAGTTGCTCTCTGTCTGTGATTCAGTCCTGTAGTGGAAACACCTTTTTACATCCCATCAATGACAATTCTGGCAAGAACACAAAGAAGCATTCTGATGGGATGGTCAGAAGGAGACTGAGAGGTTCATGTATAAGCCACTGCATTTTTATTGTTTTATGTTCATTTATCTTGTTAATAAAATACTGGGATGTGAGGACATGATCTGCATTTTGACTATTCCCCAGAGGGCAGAGAAGGGACATTCGCCAGCCCAATTTCCTTGGAGCTAACTGGAGGATTTTCAGACAAAGAGAAATAACATGGGGCCTTCCTATGCTTTGGGTAATAAGACACTTGTTGACTACCTGAATATTTGGTCACAAGTATGGCCTCTTCCACACCCAGGGCAGTTTGGCTAGGATCCACTCTCCACCCCAGCACAAAGGAAGCCAGATCCAAGCTCACACTGATTGCATCAGGCTATACTATTTATTTACCACTGCAATAAGCACACGCAATTAGTCAACAACCTCTTTCCCAACTACAGTTCCTTTGGGTCCACAACTTCCCCTAGAAAGAGAATACTCCCGGTGCTTTTCTCCACAATCAACAGCAATAAGGATCTATTGGGACTTCCCTGGTGGCACAGTTGTTAAGAATCCACCTGCCAATGCAGGGGACACAGGTTCGATTCCTGGTCCGGGAAGATCCCACATGCCGCGGAGCAACTAAGCCCATGCGCCACAACTACTGAGCCCGTGTGCCACAACTACTGAAGCCCACGCGCCCTAGAGCCCATGCCGTGCAACAAGAGAAGCCACCGCAATGAGGAGCCCTCGCACCGCAACAAAGAGTAGCCCCCGCTTACCACAACTAGAGAAAGCCACGCACAGCAACAAAGACTCAACGCAGCCAAAAATAAATAAATAAATAAATAAATAAAAATTAAAAAAAAAAGGATCTATCAAACTGGATGGTAAAGTGAAAGAGTTATATCAGATAGGCACAGAAAACTGACTTCAAGGACAGCTACAGCTTTGGTTCCTTTTTCACCAATGTGTGTCACAACATTGTTTTCAGGAACAGTGCACCCACCTCTCTTTGTAGATATTTTTTTACACAAATATACATTCTTTTTTTTTTTAATTTCTTTTTTTTTTTTTTTTTTTGGCTGCGTTGGGTCTTTGTTGCTGCATGCAGGCTTCAGTAGTTGTGGCGTGGGGGCTCAGTAGTTGTGGCTCGCGGGCTCTAGAGCGCAGGCTCAGTAGTTGTGGCGCATGGGCTTAGTTGCCCTGCAGCATGTGGGATCTTCCTGGACCAGGGATTGAACCCATGTCCCCTGCATTGGCAGGCAGATTCTTAACCACTGCACCACCAGGGAAGCCCTACATTCTTTTTTAAATATTCTTTTCCATTATGGTTTATTCCAGGAGATTGGATATAGTTCCCTGTGGTATACAGTAGGACCTTGTTGTTCCACCTCTCTTAAAGTGCTCTCTGCCTTGAAATTTCCTGGGCTCATCCAAAGTGCTTTGTGACCCTGCCCCTCCACGGGAGAGCCAGCTTGACATCAAAAGCACTGGCAACAATAAAAACAAAAAAATTGGACTACATCAAAATTAAAAACTTTGTGCATAGTACATGTGCTATGGACTGAATTATATTCCCCCACCCAACTCATATGGTGCAGCACTAACCCTCAATGTAACTGTATTTGGAGATAGAGCTTTTAGGAGGTAACTGGTTTAAATGAAGTTATAAGGGTGGTGTCCTAATTCAGTAGGATCAGTAGCCTTATAAGAAGAGGAAGAGAGAGATGTCTCTCTCCACATGCATGCACTTGAGGAAAGACATATGAGCACATAGAGAGAAGGTCACCATCTGCAAGCCAAGAAGAAAGCCCTCACTAGAAACTGAATTAACTGTACCTTGATCTTGGACTTCCCAGCCTCCAGAACTGTGAGAAATAAAGTTCTGTTGTCCTCTTGCACTATTGGTGGGAATGTAAATTGATACAGCCACTATGGAGAACAGTATGGAGGTTCCTTAAAAAACTAAAAATGGAACTACCATATGACCCAGCAATCCCACTACTGGGCATATACCCTGAGAAAACCATAATTCAAAAAGAGTCATGTACCACAATGTTCACTGCAGCTCTATTTACAGTAGCCAGGACATGGAAGCAACCTAAGTGTCCTTCGACAGATGAATGGATAAAGAAGATGTGGCACATATATACAATGGAATATTACTCAGCCATAAAAAGAAATGAAACTTATTCCAGTTATTTGTAGTGAGGTGGATGGACCTAGAGTTTGTCATACAGAGTGAAGTAAGTCAGAAAGAGAAAAACAAATACCGTATGCTAACACATATATATAGAATCTAAAAAAGAAAAAAAGGTTCTGAAGAACCTAGGGGCAGGACAGGAATAAAGACGCAGACGTAGAGAATGGACTTGAGGACACGGGGAGGGGGAAGGGTAAGCTGGGACGAAGTGAGAGAGTGGCATGGACATATATACACTACCAAATGTAAAATAGATAGCTAGTGGGAAGCAGCCGCATAGCACAGGGAGATCAGCTCGGTGCTTTGTGACCACCTAGAGGGGTGGGACAGGGAGGGTGGGAGGGAGATGCAAGAGGGAGGAGATATGGGGATATATGTATATGTATAGCTGATTCACTTTGTTATAAAGCAGAAACTAACACACCATTGTAAAGCAATTATACTCCAATACAGATGTTAAAAAAAAAAAAAGTTCTGTTGTTTAAGCCACCCAGTCAATGGTATTTTGTCATGGCAGCCAAAGCTGACTTATACAACATGATAAAAACTATTGATATTTATGTCATATGCCCAAGAGTGCACAGAAAGTGAGGTCACAATGGGGTTTAAACCCAAGTTTGTCCACCTGCCAAGTGCAGGCTTGTCCCACATCACCAAGTCTTTTGAGAAGGGTGAAACTTTATCCAGATGTGAGCAGGATATTCATGCCACTGTCACCCACCTCTCTGAAACTGCCCTCTCCCTTGAAGTTTCCTGGGCTCATCTAAAGAGCTGTGTGGACCACCCCCCATCCATGGGAGAGCCAGCAATATGTGCAGCTATGTTCAGCAGAGGAGGTCACCGTGTTATGAAGGCTATGAGTATACCTGCTAGTGCCAGTGAGAAGATATCATGAGCTTCCTCCTCTACCTTCAAATTATCTAAACACTGAACTTGAAATTGATGTGTTAGAGTCTTATCATTAAAACATATTTAATTCATCAAGTTTGAGGTTTGAAGGTCGTGGATAAGGTCCAGCACCTTCCTTTTGATTTGCATCTCCATTTGACTTTTGATCTCCTTCTAGGATGCACAAAGATTGGAGAGGTAGGGTTTTGACATGTTTTGACATAATCCAATAACTTTGCCATTGGTTTCAGCCACTGCCCCATGAAGAGAGTGTTTACCATTGGCCATTCCACTCCTTCTTTGAAAATTCAGTGACCAGATCAGTTGCTGGAAGCTCTGCTGGATCTCTGCCATTGGAGTATCTGTGAGGTTGAACCCCAAGCCCTCCAGGATCTGAGTTTGGGTGCTGGAACATGCCCTAAGGGATAGCACGGCCAAAGCTACAGAAATGCTCACAGAGGAATAGAAGATGATCCAATCTGAGATCGCTGCAGTGAAACTCCAGCAGGGTTGAATGCAATGTCACCATTGTGGAATGGCATCTTATAGAGAGTAGTACTTTGTTGGGGGAAATGGCAGGTGGTTACTTTAACTTACTTTAATCCATTGTGTTAAGTGGCGCACAATGGATTGTATCATGAAGCCCAGGTACCAGATAGAGGAACAGTGACATTTTGGAAGGAAGGTAATCTATAAGAGATGAGGTGAGAGAACCATTAAAGGATTTAGCTGGATGGAGCACTCCCTGAGTCAGAGACACTTAATAATCGCCCATCATGATTAATAAAACAGTAGCACCTATTTTATGGTGTGCTCACCAAGGTCTAGGAGAAGGGCTTTCTTCCCTGAAAAACTGATGATGCATCTAATTGGGGCAGAAAATAGGAGAGGTGGCTTGCCAGGGTCACAGAAACCACGCCATACACTTTTGTTCAGATGTAATAGTGACATTATGAAAAGTGCTGTGAGTAAATTAAATTTATGGAAAACAAGCCACTTTTTATTTGAACCAGCCTTTGGAGAGGGAGGAATCATTAGGTAAAGCTAGCACTCCCTCCGCATACAGTATTCTTTGTAGATTAGAATTTTGGATTGTGTTTTCTTTAATTTGGTATTTTCTTAAGATAAAAGATAAGACATAAGAGATTTCTATAAGAGATGAAACAAGAGAACATCTGTACTTTAGCTAAAGGAAAAACATGTTTAATTGGAATAGGAGGGTGGTGGTTTATGGAGCCATGCATAAAGTCACAGGCTGAAATTCATGCATTTGTGCAATGCACGAAACCACACGTGTATTTCTAAACAAGAAGATGAAAATTTCGCTGAATTTTAGATCTTTATTACCATTATTATCATCAAAGGAGACATTTCTAAATTGCAAGGCATCTTAACACTATTGTTCTTATATCCATGTGCATTTTTTTAATTATTAGAAAGGAAGCCAAAACGATATGACGTAAGATGCTCTGAGCCTGAAAGAGTACAAGGCAACAGAGTAAGGGGGGGGTCAGCTGTGGAACCCCCAGTGACTGTGGACACGAGTGGTCAGAACGAAAAGTTCTGTGAAGTCATGACAGAGCTCCTTTCTCAACACTCAACTCCCCTTCTTAGGTGATATAATCCACTCCCAGGAACTTAACTGCTACACCATAAAACTACATACTATAGACTAGATTGCTCTCCTGAGTTTCCAGCCATTTATCCCGCTGCCTATTGGATATATCCATCAGAATGTTCCACGCATACCTCAATCTCAAAATTTCAAAAAGTAAACTCATCATTGCCTCCAACCTGCTCCTTCATCTTCATTCCACATCACTGTCTGTTGAGGCTCCCATGCCAAAAACCCGGGAGTCATCCTAGGGGTTTCTTCATTCTCATTCCCCACATCTAATGAGTCATGATGCCCTATGAGTACTACCTCCTAAATACCTCTCAAAACTGTTCCTTTCTCTCCCTTTCTACTGCCACTGCCTCAGTTCATGGACTGAACCACTTCACCAGCTCCTAGCAAGTAACACTGCCTTCAATCTCCCCCACTCCAATCCCCCTGCTTCTACACCTCTACCCGACCTCCACATTGTCACCAGAGTCCTCTTTCTTTAAAAGTCACGGAGGCTGGTAGGAGGTCAATTATCAGATGACCATACTTAGACCTTGGCCTCTAGAGTTAGGAATTTGGAGCTCATGGTTATTTGGGATTCTGACTTGTTGATAGAGATGCTCAAGGTTCCAAAAGAGAAAAAAAGTACTTACAGCACATGCCCAAGAAGCCACTTGCATCTCTCAGAAAGCAAAATCTTTCCATTTTTATAACATGCCCTGTATTGCAAAAGTAGAGTGTTCTTATTTACTCATTAACCCCAGGCATTAGCCCTGGGGTGATAGTTTCAAAGCCGATGTACAAAACCAAGGCCAAAAAGAACAAAGTGAAAAATGATAAGGATGGAACTTTGAATGATTGCTTTGCTGCCACATCCTTCATCTATAACAAAAGAGGAAGAGGACTGTCAGAGCAGGCAGGGCCCAGGTTCATGCTAGGAAATGTATCTTTTCAGCAGGCAGGATGAGAACCAAGGGCAAAAGTGCCAAGAGGCAGCAGGGCAAAGACTATTTTCCCCATCATGGCATAACAGTGCTGGGATCAGCAGCCTTTTGAGGGAAAGATACACACAGGCAGAGGTTGGGTGAACCTCTTTAATGGGTGCTGTAGAAATTATTTATGCATTGGCTTGGAGGAGATGATGTCAAAGGTAGCTTCCAACTCTAGACTTCTGATGCTGTACACATCTACGTCTGCTCAGGGGGAAAGCAGTCCTGTCCTCTGGTCACTAAAATCACCTGTGCCATTGCCTGTGCCACAGGACCCCAAAAGAGAACACAGAAGGAGCCAAGGAGAGTGGAATCAAAGATTTCATTGTTCGGCATTCACTATGTACTGAACTGTGTGCTGCAAAGCGCAGTGGGAGCAAAGAGCACTGGACTCAGTCAGGAGACCTGAGTTCGACCTTGCCTCTGCCAATTTCTAGGTCTAGTAGTAGTAGTAGTAGAAACTCCTGCTTCTTGAGTATTTACCATGTGCAGGGCGTGATGTGAAGCATCTAATTCCAGACACTCACTGCTTCAGGACTACGCTAAGGATGTGTGTATGTTAAGATTGGGATGAGTGTTGGGGAAAAAGGAGCTAGTTTGAGATAAGCTTAGACCACAGTCTATGGTGGGATTTGGAAGCCAGGTTAAATAGTGCACAGTTTACCTAGAGGGCATTAGAAAGTCACTTGGGGATTTTGACAAGGCAGTGACTAGATAGAGGTTGATTGCACTGTGACATTGTTTCTTCTCAAGCAAACATAGACAGAGCTTATGGAAATGACCACACTTAGCACTGGGGTTTCAAAGGTGACTGCTAAATATCAGTCCTGAACCCAGGGGATCTTTTTAACTACCTGACACCCACTGCCCAAACTGAGCAGGACAGGGCACACCTCACATATGGGGTAGTCATGGGTGCATGTGTCCTACAGGAAGGCAGTGGAAACCTCAGGTCTACTGATGTTAAGGCAGGTTCATGCTCACTCTTGGTATACAAAACACAGTCTGCTCTCTCAGTTATAGCCAGTTGCTGCAGAAGAAACAAGAAAAGACTGCCTAGAAAGAAAATTTCCAAGTATGTGCCCTCTGGTGGCATAGTTAGAAAATGGCACAGCTTGTTTTCTGCTGCATCTGATCCAGCTGAGCTTTGCTAGCAGGTAGTAACTTCAGGGTCTGTTGCTGACATATGAGAAGGGTACACCTCCCTCCCCCTTCCCAGGCACCCCTGTTCTGTGCTTTGGAGTCAGAGGCACTGGACCTGTACAAAAGCTTGGGATCCATTCTACCCCTGGTCACAAGACCCTAAAAAACCCCCTAGCTTAGAAGTTTGATGACCTTGCATCATGAATGTCGCTTGCTAGATGCAGACTAACTGAAGAATTCTACTTTGCTTCTTATATATCATTTTCATTTTCTAGGTCTCTGTTTTGCTCCCCTCATGCTATCAACTCTAGTAAGTATCTAGTAAGAAGATAGTATAGATGAAAAGGCATAGGACTGATATCAGGAAGATATGCTGTATACTGCTGGTATCCTGCCGGTTCTTGGCAAAGCATCTCCTTCAAGATCTCCAATCTCTAAATTATGTCTACCTGCAAAATGACACTACCATCTGGTATTCCTTTCTTGATCTTCCTAACACTTCTTACCAGACAAGGTTTTCCATATCCCTTTCTCCTTTTAGATGCCTGGATGTGTCAAGGGTTCCCATATGGGCATTTTTACTAACAGGAATTCTTGGATGAGAATCACGGGGGGGGGGACTTTTATATTAGGGACGTCTGGAAGGGAAATTAACTGAACTAATTATAAGCAAAATTCTGGTAATAGGTACTGGGCTAGCTGCCTCTTTGGGATAATAGTTTAAGGTAGGCATTAATTTACTCATTTCATATATGAGAAAATAGAGGCTTAGAGAGAGGATAAATGATTTGCAAAATGTTACACGGGCAGGAAGTGTAAAAGCCAGAGTAGAAATTATTGTCAGGCTGTATTTGTATTGACCCAGCTTAGATAGTGAAGAATGAGCAAAATTTCCAGAAAGTGGAAAGGGAAGCTGTTGCTAACATCCTTGCAACTCTAGGCCCCTCTGACTGAGAGATTTTTCTACAAACAGGAAAAATGATTCCTCAAGGATACAGGATTTCATCTAATTGGAAGGTGAGACTGCCATTTGTTCATTGTGGGCTTCTCACTGGTGAAGAGGCAAAAGAGAGAGGTTTGGAGAGAATTATATTATCATGGGGTTCCTGCCACACAATGGAGGCTAGAATAAATGTGGATGGAACTCAAGTGATCTCTTAGGATACTTTCTTACACCACTATGACTAGTGTTAAAAGTTAATGAAAAAAATGATGTCATGGGACTTCCCTGGTGGTGCAGTGGTTAAGAATCTGCCTGCCAATGCAGGGGACACGGGTTCAAGCCCTGGTCCGGGAAGATCCCACATGCCACGGAGCAACTAAGTCCGTGAGCCACAACTACTGAGCCTGCGCTCCAGAGCCTGCAAGCCACAACTACTGAGCCCATGTGCTACAACTACTGAAGCCCGTGTACCTAGAGCCCGTGCTCCACAACAAGAGAAGCCACTGCAATGAGAAGCCCGCGCACTGCAACGAAGAGTAGCCCTTGCTCGCCGCAACTAGAGAAAGCCCACGTGCACAGCAATGAAGATGCAACTCAGCCAAAAATTAACTAATTAATTAATTTAAAAAATGATGTCACCAAAAATGGTAAGTAGGGAGCTCCAAGAATCTGTTCCTGCATGGAAGCAATTATGAAGATGCCAAAACTGTCAGAATCAATTTTTTTGAACTCTGGATTCTAAAAAAAAATACAACAACCAGGAGACTGCTTAATGTGAAAAGAGGTTTTAAATTTCAGGAAATGAGAGTTGTTGTGTCACCCACATTCCACAGCTTGGTGGTTGTGAGAATGGCAGACTGTGTTCCTGGTGCAGGTTGTTGGTACCAGAGAGGAAGTATGGACCTTTTTCTCAAAGAAGAGTAGTTGTGCATTTTGACCTTTCTGGTGGTCCCCGGAAATATCAGCTCAGAGACTTGCCTTTGTTTTGCTCCCCCCTTAGAACTCTCTCAAGGCTGGAGCACTTGTCTAGGCAGCATTGGTGAAAAGCATTTAAAAGCATTTGCTACCCACAGTCACCTGAGGCAAGGGACTGTGCACCAGGCATTTGTTTTTGTTTTTGTTGTTGTTGTTGTTATTGAGTTGTATGAGTTCTTTATATATTTTGGGTATTAACCCCGTATCCAATATACGGTTTGCAAATACATTCTCCCACTCCATAGGTTGCCTTTTCATTTTGTTGATTGTCTCTTTTGCTGTGCAGAAGCTTTTTAGTTTGATGTAGTTCCACTTGTTGATTTTTGCCTTTGTTGCTTGTGCTTTGGTGTCATGTCTAAAAAAATCATTGCCAAGACAAATGTCAAGGATATTTTCCCCTACGGTTCCTTCTAGGAGTTTTATGGTTTCAGGTCTTGTGTTTAAATCTTTAATCCAGTTCAGGTTAATTTTCGTGAGTGGTGCAAGATAGGGGTCCAGCTTCATTTTTCTGCCTGTGGTTATCCAATTTTCCCAGCACCATTTATTGAAGAGACTATCCTTTCCCTCTCTACTCTATTCCACGGGTCTATGTGTCTATTTTTATGCCAGTGCTATACTGTTTTGATTACTATAGCTTTGTAGAATAGTTTGAAATCAGGAAGTGTGATGCCTCTGGCTATGTTCTTCTTTCTCAGGATTTCTTTGGTTATTCAGGGTCTTCTTTGGGTCTATACAAATTTTAGGATTTTTTTTGCTATTTCTGTGAAAAACACCATTAGAATTTTGTTAAAGATTGTATTGCATTTATAGATGGCTTTGGGTAGTATGGACATTCTGACTATATTAATTCTTCCAATCCATGATCACAGGATATCTTCTAATTTATTTGTCTTTACTTTCTTTCACCAACATTTTATGATTTTTCAAGGTACAGATCTTTCACTCCCTTGGTTAAATTTATTCCTAAGTATTTTATTGCTTTTGATGCTATTGTAAATGGGATTGTTTTCTTTATATCCTTTTCAGATATTTTGTTGTTAGTGTATAGAAATGCAATTGACTTCTGTATATTGATTTTATATCCTGCACCTTTACCAAATTCGTTGATTAGTTCCAACAGTTTTTTGGTGGAGTCTCTAGGATTTTCTCTATGTAAGATCATATCATCTGCAAATAACAACAATTTTACTTCCTTCTTTCCTATTTGGATGCCTCTTATTTCTTTTTTTAAAATATTTATTTATTATTTTGGCCACGCCAGGTCTTAGTTGTGGTATGTGGGATCTTCGTTGCAGCATGTTTTAGTTGCAGCATGCAAGATCTTTAGTTGCAGCATGTGGGCTTCTTAGTTGCGGCATGCATGTGGGATCTAGTTCCCTGACCAGGGATTGAACCCAGGCCCCCTGCATTAGGAGCGCAGAGTCTTACCCACCGGACCACCAGGGAAGTCCCTGGATGTCTCTTATTTCTTTATCTTGCTTGATTGCTCTAGCTAGGACTTCCAGTACTAAGTTGAATAAGAGTAGTGAGAGTGGGGCACTTTGTCTTGTTATGGAGAATGTTCCATATGCACTTGAGAAGAATGTGTATTCTGATGCTGTTGGATAGAATGTTCTGTATATATCTGTTCAGTCCACTTGGTCTAAAGTATGGTTCAAGTCCAATGTTTCCTTGTTTATTTTCTGCCTTGATGATCTGTCTATTGTTGAAAGTGAGTTATTGACATCCCCTTCTATTATGGTGTTGTTGTCTATTCCTCCCTTTGGATCTCTTAGTATTTTCTTACTGTATTTAGGTCTTCTGATGTTGGGTGCATATGTATTTACAGTTGTTAAATCTTCTTGATGAGTTGACCTCTTTATCATTATATAATGATATTCTTTGTCTCTTGTTAATCATTTTTGGCATAAAGTCTATTTTGTCTGGTGTTGTTTAGCTACCCACACTTTCTTTTGGCTTCCACTTACATGGAATATCATTTTCTATCCCTTCCTTTTTAGTCTATGATTGTCCATAGAGCTGAAGTGAGTCTTTTGTAGGCAGCATATAGTTGGGTCTTGTTTTTTAAATCCATCCTGCCACTCTGTGCCTTAGGACTGAAGAATTCAGTCTGTTTACAGTTAGAGTAATTATTGATATGTAAGCACTTCCTAATGCCATGTTATTGTTTTCTGGCTGTTTTGTAGTTCCATTGTTTCTTTTTTCCTCTCTTTCTGTCTACTTTTGTGAGTTGGTACTTTCCATAGTAGCTATTTCTCTGATTCACTTCTCTTTATCTTTTGTGAAGTTATGAAGGGTTTTTGCTTTGTCGTTACTATAAGGCTTACATAAAACGTCTTATATTTTTAACAGTCTACTTTAAGCTGATAGCAACTTACTTTGATCACATACAAAAGCTCTCCCCTCTTACTCCCCCTTTTTATGTTTTTGATGTCACAACTTACCTCTTTTTATATGGTGCATTCATTAACAAATTATAGTCACTATAGTTATTCCTTATATTATTTACCTTTAAACTTTATACTATAGTTAAGTGGTTAATACACCATCATATCACTGAATTAGAATTTTTGGAATCTGACTCTATGTCACTCTTTATCACTGTGTTGTATACTTTCATATGTTTTCATGTTAACAATTAGTGTTTTTAATTTCAGGTTGAAGAACTCCTTTCAGCATTTCTTGTAAGGCAGGTCTCATGGTGATGAACTCCCTCAGCTTTGTTTGTCTGGGAAAGTCTTTATTTCTCCTTCATTCCTGAAGGACAATGTTGACAGGTAGAGTATTCTTGGCTGGCAATTTTTTTTCTTTCTACACTTTGAATATATCATTCCACTCTCTACTGGCCTATACAGTTCCTCCTGAGAAGTCTAGTGATTCTTTAATGGATGTTCCTTTGTAGGTTACAATCTTTTTACTTCCTGCTTTTAGGATTCTCTATTTGTCTTTGATTTTTGACAGTTTTATTATAATGTGTCTTGGAGAAGGTCATTTTTAATTGAGATAATGGGGTGATCTATTAGCTTCATGAACTTGGACATCCAAATCTCACCCCAGGTTTGGGAAGTTTTGAGCTATTATTTCTTTAAATAAACTTTCTTACCCTTTCTTCTCCTTCTGGAACTCCAATGATTCTGAAATTTGTTCTTTTTTGTAATGTTCCATAGATCACATAGGCTTTCTTCACTATTTCATTCTTTTTTTCTTTGTTATCCTCTGACTGAGTTATTTCCAAGTTCCTGTCCTCTAACTCACTGATTTTATCTTCTGTTTGGTCTATTTTGTTATTCATGTTCTCTATGGCATTTTTTGTTTCATTCAATGAATTATTCAGCTCCCAAATTTCTGTTTGGTTCTTTTTTGTGTTTCTTTCTCTACGTTAAATTTCATTTTGTTCATGCATTATTTTCCTGATTTCACTGAATTGTCTTTCAGTGTTTTTTGTAGCTCACTGCATTTCCTCAAAATAGCTATTTGGAATTTTTTATCAGGTAAATCATAAATCTCCATGTCTTTGTGTTTGGTTACTGGAAGATTATTGTGATCTTTTGGTGATGTCATGTTCCCTTGATTTTTCATGTTCCTTGGAGTTTTCCATTGCTGTTTTTGCTTTTGAAATAGGAGTCACCTCCTCCAATCTTTAATAATTGTCTTCAGGGGAGAAAAACCTTTCATCAGTCCTGCTATAAACTCTGAAGCTTTCTTAGACCTTATTTGGATACACCTCCTCTCCATGCTTCTTGCTCCCTCTTGTGGCATAATTCTTCATCTTGTGTATCTTCTCTCCATTTTACAATACACCAGGCTGGCTGCTGATAGCCTCCTTATTGTCTTCTCATAAGTGGTGCTACAGCTCACATTTGTGTTTTTTCCCTTGCCATAGTGCATTTTCTGAGCATACTCCCTGTCTACCAGGACTTGCTCTTGCTCCTGCCCTTGAGAAGTACGGACAAGGAGCTGGTTTCGGACTGCGATAGGTATGGGTTTGGCACTCAGGGCATTGGGAGTGCTCATGGGCCAGGTTGGGGGATCCTCCAGAGGTTTTCCCAACAATAAACCTGTATATTTATGGTTGATTGATTTTCAAACAGAATACCAAGAATGTCAATGTTGTCACCAAAGGTAGGTTTCATTCTGAGGCCTCTTCTCTTGGCAGCCATTTCACTGTGTGCTCACATGACCTCCTCATGGTGCACACACAGTGAAGGAGGAAGAGAGCAAGCTGTCTGGTCTCTCTTCTTATAAGGACACTAATCTCATCAGAATAGGGACTGCCCTCGTTAGCTCATCTAACTGTAACTACTTCCCAAAGGCCCCATCTCCAAGTACCATCACATTGGGGGTTAGGGCTTCAGCATATGAATTTGGGGGAGGGGACAAATATTCAGTCCATAACGCTAGGCAATATTTAGGTAAGTATCACATGAAGTCTTTACATAATGACAACCTCCTAGATTTACCTCTAAAAGGAGCTTGCTAAGGAGCATTGGCAGTAGCAGGCACCAAAGTATATAATGGGTCCGTTGTACATACTTTTTAAAAGTATGGCGTTGGTTAAAGAAATGATGAAGAGCACAGTGGAACAAAATGAAAAGGTTAATTTGAATCTCACATTAAAAAATCAAGATTCCAATTAGCAACAATTAACTCTTCCCACAAGTCGTTGCTTACAGTTTCCAGAAGTAAATTTTAAAATCAACTGTCTATATCTATATTTTTACTTATCTGTCTAGCAATATATTCATCTTGGTATCCATGCCTTACAGAGTGTTCTGAAGAGTAAACTAGTTGCATAATCATGGATTGGAATGGTTTAACTATTTTTAAAAACAAAATGTTGATACCCAAAAACTTAATGTTAAACATCAGTTGCAGCTAAGTCTATGAGCCCCATCTCGAGTAACCTCCAACAAAAGAGACTTCGGAGGAGCACTAACAATAGAAGTAAATAAAATATTGATCAACCGACAATGAAATCATTTTAATGGTGCCATGAAGAGTCCAATGGAGAAAAGGAATAAGTGCAATTTTGCTATGTAAAGCGAAATCTTAAATTTAAAATAATCAATAAAGATTCTAATGTGCAACAATTTACCCTTTGCACAACATATGTGTGTCTGCCTTAGTTCACCCTTTGCACTACTCAGATACACTCATACCCTATGTTAAGTATACTCCGACATCAAAATTTTCAAGGAGGTACAGGCCATAGTCTCTAAAATTAAGTAATACAGGAGAGTTAATTGAACAAGCTATGGTCCCCCTGCTTCAACTGGTCTTGAAGCCATAGTCTATACATTCTCTTCTATAATTCATTCTAGATTACCCTTGCTCTTGACCAACACTGCAGCTGGTTTAAGTCATTTACCTTTTGGGACAACCCAACATTTTATCTCTGAGGGGTTAGAGCCCTTTGTTGCCTTGCCATTATTAGGTCATTGTTACTGTAACTGTACGTTCACTGTTATCATCAGGCATGGAAGCACTAAAAGACACCCCAGTGGATCATCTGAGTGACAAACATATTCTTCCCTGCCTCCATTAGGTAACAGAAACCCTAACTTCTTATGATAATCAGAGATAGTTATGCCCACTAGTAGAGTAGTTCCTTTCTTTGCCTTCTGCTCTACCAAAATGAGAAGCCTAAAGTGACCAGGTGGTAATTGTAGTTTCGGGTTAGGTGGAACCCTTAAAGTGTTTCCTGGTGGAAGCATCACCCTTGAGAAGCAGACATGAGTATGTAGAAACAAGAAACACAAATTCTGTAAGTGGGTCACTGAGTTGGTTCCCGGACATGTATTCTAGCTATTAGAAATACAATACTGCATATCATTTGTTGATAGGTAGGTATATATTATTCACTCTGAAGGACAATATTCCAACACTGCGGTGTTTTCCTGTCTGGTGCCTTAGCTGTGCCTTTAACAGGCCATCCAATCAGCTTATTGGACCAGCTAATGCTGAGTTCTATGTTATATTATAGGACCAGTGGATCCTTGTGGTCGTATACCCATTGCCACACCTCCTTCGCCATAAAATGGATCCCTTGAATCAGGCATTTTGTAAACTTCAAATTGTGATGCCAGCAGAGAAAGAAAGCTAAACTCATATCTGGAGAAGATGTCAATTCTGTTAAGAGCAAATCCCACCATCCTCCATGGTAGAAAGGTCTGAAATAATCAACTTGCCACCAAGATGGTAGCTGGTTTTGGTGAGTATTCCATGCTTTTGAGCCCGTGTATAGCCTCCATCCTTACCATCATGGCTACTCCACTTGCCCATTGTGCAAACGCTGGGGTGGCCAAGGATGGCGGCTGGCTGATATGCACAGGACAAGTCAGAGATAAGGTTGTGCAAAAGCAGTATTAGGCACCAAATGTGTCTGCCACACCTGGACCCAAAGTAGTCTTTGCTAAATGGAGTCACTATTCTCTTATCCATGACATTGCCCTCAGCAACAGCAGCAGGAATATGTCCTCCATCTCACTTACACATATTACAAATATCCAACAAGTCAATCTAATTGGCAGAACTGAATTTACTATCAGAACTCTAACTGCAATTAGTAAGGTAGAATGGAGGTTGAGTTAATCAATCCACAATATCTACTACATTTATTAGAAATTTATGTACTTTTATTCATAAATGCAATTAGTCTACTATTCTGAGTTATCTTCACAAAGTTTGTGTTAAGGTTATCCTCGTTTCATAAAATTAATTGAATCTCTATACATGTTTGTGTGTATGTTATATCTGAAGTGAGCATTATGGAATATGTCTTCCTTGGGGGTTATGCCTGCTTCTTGTCTATAGAATTTTGGCGGCCTAAGGGTTGCTTTAAGTCTTATGGCCTAAATTAAGTCTGATATCCTAGATTATTTTAATCCTGGTGGCCCAAGCATTGGTTTAAGTCTTTTTCACAGGCTTTCTTAGTTCAGGCTTATGGTTTGTTTAACAGTTCCACTGTCTCAAAAACAGGCTTGGCTTCAGTCAGCCATATGTGCCAATAACCACACCTGCACTTCTTATGCAGGCGTAGTTTTCAGATTTGCTATAGCTTTTTTTTTTCTTTCTTGCTCCCGTATCTCCCTGTTTCTTTAATGTGGATTAACTTGAGGTTGTCAGTCTTCTGTGGAAAAACCACAACATTAAGGTAATCTTTGACCTGAGCATTTTATTTAAATGAAAAGTTTTATAGGGTGTCACACCGTTAGTCTAATTTTCCCATGATACATTTTAATAATTTGAAACATTTCATTGAGCATTTGTCCTTCCAAAGATCTCTCAGTCTTATTTTTTACAGTGTGAGGCTGAAACCCAGTTGGGTTTTCCAACCATAAGATGTTTGAAATTCTTGTATTCTCTATTCTCCTTTATTTCTGTTTGCAAACCAGCTAATTCTTTCTTGAGCTATTCTTGCCAATTGTATTAATCAAGGTTCTCCAGAGAAACAGAACGAATTATATAGATAGATAGATAGGGACAGAGAGAGAGACAGAGACAGAAAGAGAGATATTTATTACAGGAACTAGCTTATGCTATTATGGAGGCCAAGAAGTCCCTCCATTTGCCATCTGCAAGCTGGAAAACCAGGAAAGCCAGTGGTGTAACTCAGTCTGAGTCTGAAGGCCTAAGAATCAAGGGGCTGATCGTGTAATTCCCAGTCTGAATCCAAAAGCCTGAGAACCAGGAGCGCTGATATCCAAGGGCAGGGGAAAATGAGTGTTTCACCAAAGCAGAGAGAATGAACTGCCCTTTCTCCATCTTTTGCTCTATCCAAGCCTTCAACAGATTGATAGATGCCCACCTACCTTGGTGAGGCTGATCGTCTTTACTCATTCTACTGATTCAAATGCTAATCTCTTCTGGAGACTCCCTCACAGACACACCCAGAAATATGTTATATCAGCTATCTGGGCATCCCTTAGCCCAATCAAGTTGACACATAAAATTAACCATCACACCAGTCAAAGCCATCAGTTATTGCCAAACACTATCATCACTATTAGAAACAGTACTAACATTTTGTTTTCTAGCTTCTTCCCCTATATTTCCCCACTAACATTGCTTTCCAATCTCTTAGAGTTACAAATTCCCTAATTATATATGCTGAGTCTATTGCAAGTTACAGTTTCACCAGATTTTTGCCACTGAAAAATCCTACCACAAAACCACTTAGCCAATGTCATAGTTCAGGTTTTTGTTGTGGTAATACTCTCAGTACCAGTCTTCTGTATTAATCAGGACATGTTAAACTAAGCTATGGTAACAGTCCTATAATCTCAGTAGCTTAACATAACAAAAGCATGCTTCTGACTCACACAAATTATGTTGTGGTTTCAGATAACTCTCCAGAGTATCTTCCCTCTCTATGGTGACTGAGTAATCAGGCTTCTTCAAATTTGAGAAGCTCTAGCATCTCAACACAAGTCATCTTCAGTTGCTGCAGCTAGGAAAGAGAGGTGGCAAGAGAGTTGCACATTAGCAATTAAGTGTTTTCACCTGGAAACAAAAGCTCCCACAGCCCCTTGGCCAGAACTAGTTAGGTAGCCCTTACCAATTACAAGAACACTAGGAAACACACCCTTGCAATGCACATAAAATGGAAGAAAACCAGATATTTTTGAACTTTAGTAATGTATACCTCAGATACTACTGGAAGTAGCATAGCTTATAGGTAAAGAGCACACCTGGAGTCACACACCTTAAATTCAAGGCTTAGCTTTGCTATTTGCCACCTGACAAATGGCTTAAAACCTGAGCCTTAGTATGGATAATAATACCTATCCAATTAAATAATTATTTATCTTAAATGATATTATGTTTGTACAATGCTTAGCACAGTTCCTGACACACAGGAAGCATTCAATTAATTATTCTATATGCTGCATGGTGCATAATGACACTGTGATCCACTAAGCTGTGATTATGACCAGTAAAATCTGCTGCAGATAATCTCAGGGACATCATAGCAGTACCACTTGTAACATATGGATTACTACAGTTCTCCGCCATTTACCAGTTTTTGACAGACCAGGAAAATGTTGACACCGTTGTAGTCCCCACAGTAGATCAGAGTGAAGACCATGATGATAGTAATGTGTTGACAGGAAGAAAATTAATGTGACAGAGGTTATTTCATTTTGCTAAAACGTCATAAATTTTGTAGAACAGTGGTCATTTACTATAATCAGGAGCTACTCCAAAATTACAAACTGAAATAGAAATTTGAAAAGGAAACACATAGCAAAAGCAAGTAAATGACCCTGAAGAGCCTCTCAAAAGAGCTGTTCATAACATCCTCTTATCTGGCTTCTGCAAATACTATATTACCATATCTCCTAAGTAATTTTATCCAACCTTTATCTGTCATCAATTAGGATATTTTAGTAAATAAAATTTCATAACTCACATTATTGGAATGATGTTTGGCCCTTCTAGAGAAAGAAGTATATATTACAAATAGAAATTTTTCTGTAAAATGACTCTAAATTAAACATATGTTTTATGTTCATGGCACTAAATACTCAGAGTTTATGCAATATATTATTTTTTCTACTTTTAGGTGATAAGTTTATTATAAGTTTTAAGCTTCTGATAAATGATAATAAAAATATATTTTTCAACTGATATATTCATATTAAATTAAAAGTTTTCAAACTTGTATATTTTTTCAATCTGTGATCAAATTTTCTTCCAGAATTATAAAATTAGCATGTGTTCACTGAAAACAATGAAATGAAATAATATAATGATCTTATTAAAAAAATATATAATTTCACACACACACACACCCCCCACACACACCCCTTTCCTTCTTCACCTGCAAACTCCAAATAACTTTCTATGTATTATTCCACACGTTTCTCATATTCAGTGTGTGTGTGTGTGTGTGTGTGAGTATGTGTATTTCGCTTAATACATCATGAATATTTCTTCATCATTAATATAGATATAACTTATCCTTCCTTTAAAAGCTGAAAAAAATGCGCTATTATGAATATACAACAATTTGTTCAAGCTTCTACCCATTGGTGGACATTTGATTAGTTTCTAGCATTTTGCCATTATAGGCAAGGCTTCAATAAGCATTCTTTGCTGATATA
Organism: Balaenoptera physalus; assembly: GCF_965194825.1. Classification (NCBI taxonomy): domain Eukaryota; kingdom Metazoa; phylum Chordata; class Mammalia; order Artiodactyla; family Balaenopteridae; genus Balaenoptera; species Balaenoptera physalus. The sequence continues at coordinate 94,414,738 of NC_138903.1, forward strand.
CCATATCAGTAAATCACATGCATCTCACAGTGAGAGAGGGAGGGAGAGAATAAGAGAATTACATTTCTCTTGATACTGAATCTGAATCTGAAGTGAAAAATACCTGGAATAATATACACCAAAGCTATTTATAGACAATATCTTAGAAAGGGCCCTAGGAGTAGGGTCACAGGGCAATTAAATCTTATTTTACAGATTTCCCCTACTATTTTCTAATCTAAAACATACACTACCTTTGTAGTCAGAAAAGTAAATGAAATTTAAAATTTGAAGATATGCAGAAATTATTCCTTCTGTAACTTATTAACAAAATAATGATGTAGACAGTAAGCATGGAAGGATATTAAATATGCTGTGGAGTTTTAAAATTATTTTCAAATAGTTTATTAAAAATGTATCAATAGTGTATTAGGTTCCTAGGGCTGCCATAACAAAACACCACAGACTAGGTGACTTAGAACACGTGAAATTTATTCTCTCATAGTTATGGAGGCTAGACATTCAAATTCAAATTGCTGGTAGGTCCATGCTCTCTCTAAAGGCTCTGGGGGAGGAATTCTTCCTTGATTTTTCTAGCTTCTGGTGGTTACTGGCAATTCTTGCCATTCCTTGGCTTGTAAATGCATCACTCCAATCTCTGCCTCTGTCTTCACATGGCATTCTCTCCCCTCTGTGTCTGTGTCTTTCCCTGTTATCCTCCTCTCTTTCTCTCTGTCTCTGCATCTCTTCTCTTCTCTTCTTATAAGGACACTGGTCATATTGGATTAGGGCCTGTCCTAGTCTGGTTTGATCTCATCTTTCCAGACAAGGTAAGAACCTTACAACACTTCAACTCCATTTACACCCTCCTACCTTATGTGCTGTTATCATGTATTTTAATTGCACATATATTTTAAACTCCAAAAGATATTATTGCTGTTGTTTTGAATAGCCAATATTCAAGTAGATTTACCCATATTAACTCTTTTTAGTGTTCTTCATTCCTTCTTGAATTACCTTGTTTCCATTTGGGATCATTTTCCTTTTGCCTAAATAACTCGCTTTAGTATTTCTTTTAGTGCATGTCTGATGGTTATAAATTCTCTCAAGTTTTGTTTCTCTTAAACCATTTTGGTTCACCTTCATTTTGAAAGAATTTTTGCCTGGTTGGAACTTTTTTTTCAACACTTTAAATATGTCAGACCATTGTCTTCCTTCATTATGTCTTTCGAAAATTCAGTTGTCAAGGTTATTGATGTTCCTGCAAGATAATGTGTCTTTGTTTTCTAGTTTCTTTAAACTTCTTCTTTGTTCCCACTATCCATCAGTTTTGCTTTGATGCACCTATGTCTGGTTTTCTTTCTCACTGTATTAGTTTTCTATCATTGCCATAAAAAGTTACTACAAACTTAATGACTTAAAACAACACAAATTCATTATCTTTTAGTTTCATAAGTCAGAAGTCCAGTATTATGTCTTACTGGCCAATATCAAAGTGCCAGCAGGGATGAGATCTGTTCTGGAAGCTCTAAGGGAAAATCCATTTTTTTGCTCATTCAAGTTGTTGACAGAATTCAATTCCCTGTGCTTGCAGGACTGAGGTCCCAGTTTTCTTGCTGGCTGTAAGCCGAGGGCCGTTTCCAGCTTCTAGAAGCCACCTGCATTCCTTGACTCATGACCTCCTTCCTCCATCTTTAAAGCCAGCAATAGTTCAAGTCTTCACGCCACATCTTTCACTAACCAAAATTGCTGCTTTCCTCGTCCACCTTTAAAGGCCCACCTGGATCCAGGATAACAACTTAAATTCTATCTGCAACCTTAATTCCCTTCTACCATGTAATGTAACATATTCATAGTTCTGAGGATTAGGATGTGGACATCTTTGGGGGTTCAGTATTCTGCCTGAAACAGTCATTATACTGCTTCAGATTCATATCGCATCTAGAACATACAGCTTGAGACCATTCTTCAGTTTGTGGAAAATCCTCAACAAGTATTTCTTAAATACTGCTTTTGCCCTCTTTTTCTTTTCTTCTCAGATTCCAATTACATACACGTTAGACCTTTTCACCATGTTATCTGTGTCTCATTCTTTTTTCTGTATTCTCCGATGTTTTTCTCTCTGAGCTTTAGTTTGGATGTTGTCTACTGTCCTATTATCCCATCCACTAATCTCTAATTGTTGCTTTTTGTTTGTCCTTTAAGCCACACATTCTATGAACTGAAAAATTCTTTGAGGAGAGAAAAGTAGCAGCAAATAGAAGACTCATCTCAATGTTTTCCATACACTACAATGTGTCCTCTCATGTCCTGGCTGCCTTGGTTCTCTCTAATGTCTCCAAATAGCTTTGTAAAACTTTTGTCAAGCACTTAGAGTTACTGTCAGCAGTAGAATTAGTTCAATACCAGCTGCTCCATTGTAGCTGAAAATAAAAGCCTGATGCATGATTTCCAAGTTATAATTTTTATATTTAAAAATATGTCACTGTGTTAGAGACACCTTCCTATAGTACAGAGAAGAAAAGAGATATCTCCTGGCCTTGTCATGGTGTTGAGAGTTTAGATCAATCCCATAGTATGGAAGGAGGAAATGCATAAAAGATACATGAGCAGTCTGGCCATATTCCAGTGAAGCTCAGTATCCTTGAGACTGGCACCTTCCCTACAGTTCAGTTAGTATGAACTTCTTCCTCCTGTTCCTCTGGCCTAACTAGCATCCAACTTGGAGGTTAGACAAAATGGCAGCCAATGAATAACCAATTATGATGTTTCAAAAATTTTTTTGGCAGTTTTGTAAGTAATTTTAACAGGCATTTTCTTGACTACTAAAGAAGTTAGGATACTTTTCTTATGACTCTTTCTTTCTTTTTTTTCTTGGCCACGCCATGCGGCATGTGGGATCTTTGGTTCCCCAACCAGGGATCGAATCTGTGCCCCCTGCAGTGGAAGTGTCGGACTCTTAACCACTGGACCGCCAGGGAAGTCCCTCATTCATTTCTTAACACATTTTCTAGCTTGTGTTATATACTGCACATTAAATTATGAAACATTTTTTTACTGACCATTTGCTCTTTAAGAATTATTATCTGGCCCTTTGCCTCCGGACTTCTCTGGGGCCAGCAGCCGGCCGACCTGGGGCCCGGGGCCGCGGGCTCAGCCGACTACCATGGGCTCTGTGTCAAACCAGCAGTTTGCAGGTGGCGGCGCCAAGGCGCCGGAGGAGGCGCAGGAGGACGCGGCCCGGGCGGCCGAGGAGCCGCAGCTGCTGCACGGCGCCGGCATCTGTAAGTGGTTCAACGTGCGCATGGGATTCGGCTTCCTGTCCATGACTGCCCGCGCCGGGGTCGCACTCGACCCTCCGGTGGATGTCTTTGTGCACCAGAGTAAGCTGCACATGGAGGGCTTCCGGAGCCTGAAGGAGGGTGAGGCCGTAGAGTTCACCTTTAAGAAGTCTGCTAAGGGCCTGGAATCTATCCGAGTCACCGGCCCTGGTGGGGTGTTCTGTATTGGGAGTGAGAGGCGGCCCAAAGGGAAGAACATGCAGAAACGCAGATCAAAGGGAGACAGGTGCTACAACTGTGGAGGTCTAGACCATCATGCCAAGGAATGCAAACTGCCACCCCAGCCCAAGAAGTGCCACTTCTGCCAGAGCATCAACCATATGGTAGCCTCGTGTCCACTGAAGGCCCAGCAAGCTCCCAGCTCACAGGGAAAGCCAGCCTACTTTCGGGAGGAGGAAGAAGAGATCCATAGCCCTGCCATGCTCCCAGAGGCCCAGAATTGAGCCACAGTGGGTGGGGGCTATCTGTTTGTGATGAGAAAGTTTTGAGGAACAGGTATCAATCGGCAGAGTGGAGAAAGTGGGGGCAGGGTGGGTAGGGGCAGCTGGCACTGCCGTATATCTCAGGCCGGGGGCCAAAGCGTCACCCCCTCTTCCCTCTTGGTGGGGGGGAAGGGGTGAGGCAAAGAAACTCCAATCATGCTCTATCCAAATGCATGTGAGGGCTTTGGGGGGTAACCCTTCCTGCATGCTTTATCTGAGTCTCCACCCCCAGAATCTCCAGCTTTTGAAAGTGGCCTGGATAGGGAAGTTGTTTTACTCTTCAAGAAGGATATGGAATAATATTTCCCATGCCAGAGTGAAAAGCTTAAGCATGAGACCAGATTGATGGACCCAACCCACAAGCCACTACCTTCTGTGGGAGGAAATATCTCAGGCGTAAGGCAGGGTTTTCCACATCTTGTCTCCTCACAACCTCCTCCTGGGATAGAGTGCTGACAGAACTGTCCCAAGCAGTGGGTTGTGATGATAGGCAAAAGGGGGGTTGAGGGAACAGCTGCAGACCTGCTGCTTCTAAGCTCATTCCCACCCCGTTCTGGGCCAATACAATTTTATTTATTTGCTCCCTTGGATGACTGTACCTTGGGTCCCACTTTCTCCAGGATGCCAAGTGCACTAGCTGTGTGCGAATGACGTATCTTGTGCATTTTAACTTTTTTTTTTCATAATATAAATATTCTGGTTTTGTATTTTTGTGTATTTTAATCTAAGGCCCTCATTCCTGCACTGTGTTCTCAGGTACGTGAGCAATCTCAGGGATAAGTCGGCAGCAGCTCCGGGTCTGCACAGCGGGAATACTTTCTGTTGCTCTATCACCAGAGAGAACAACTATTTGGAGCGTATAGCCTATTGAACTACCTCATTTTTGCCAATTAGAGCTGGCTTTTCTGCCACAGTGTCCTCTTGAAACCCCTCCATCTTCAATGTTTCATGGGAGACTAGGTTTTAACTGGGTTGCCCCATGACTTGGTCTCCTTCTACTGAAAGATTGGAAATTGGTCTGAACAGGAAAAGGTGGTACAGAGAGGTTAGGAGAGGCTGGGCCAGGTAAAAGGTGCAGAGAGGGGAAGCCAAGATTAGGCAGAGGTCATCTGGATGTGTGATAAAGGATTCCTGTTCCAGACCTCTAATCCCAGGGCATAGGACTCGCTTTACATACCAGGTCCATCCTTCACTGGATTGGGCTAGGCCTAACATACACAACAGGGTGTATTGTATGTGTTTTTGTAAAAACTGTGAGTTGGTAAGGACAGGTTTTAAGAATGATACCTCTGTACCCATCTTGAGCTGCCCAGGGATGGATATATGAAGCAAGGACAAGATCCTTAATCTTTAACAATTCTGGACTTTTCCTCCTTGGTTTCCAGAGAGACCATCAGTGATGGCTTCTTTGTGGTTCCCAGAGCCAGTGTCCTGCCCTGCTGCAGCAGTAATTAGTGTCATGGTAGCTAAAGGAGAAAAGGGGGTTTCGTTTACATGCTGTGAGATCACTGCAAACCTACCTCACTGTGTTGTAACGGGGCAAATGCAATAGAACGCATTGGGTGATGTGTGTCTGATCCTGGGTTCTTGTCTCCCCCAATTGCTGCCCCCCTCTAGTTATTGTATTTGTCTGGGCTTCGTAGGACTTCACAAGTAGCTGATTTGGTGATTGCTAGGTGGCCTAGTTTGTGTAAATATAATGTGTTGGTCTTCTCCATGTTCTTTTGGGGTTTTATTGTTTACAAACTTCTTTTTATATTGAGAAAAATAGCCAAAGCATCTTTGACAAAAGGTCTGCACCAGCCAAAAAGATCTGAAACATAAACTTGGGGGCCCCTCTTCTTGAAGTGGGAGGTCTTGAACTACACTTTCTTTTGTGTTCCCCCTCCCCTGTTTCCTATTTTGAACAAGATCTTCTGTCCTAAAAACTGTATTCCTACCCCCTCTTCTTTTCCCCTTCGTGCCCCCCAAAATAGTCCATACACCTATATGTTTAATTTGTGGGGTGTCTGTGATTAAATGATTTGTGCAAAAATCCTGAAGAAGCTAAGAACTCACCATCCCTTGTTCTCAATCTCCTGAGTCATGACCATTCCTTGATTTGATTCATGCCAAACAGACTGCTGTCTTTGGATGGATTAAAACCTACTTTAATCTCTAATCCTAGGGTAGAGAGGAGCAACGAGGGGGCCTTCCATGTAGAAGGTGGGGTTGGGAGACCACGAAAGGAAAGATGAATGTATAGCCAAGTCACTCAGGAACTTTTATGCAGGTGCAAGAAACTTATGTCAAAGTGGCCACAAGATTGTTTAATAGGAGACGGACGAATGTAACTCCATGTTTACTGCTAGAAACCAAAGCTTTGTGTGAAATCTTGAATTTATGGGGAGGGAGGGAGGGTAGAAAAGCATGTACCTGTTCTTCATCCCTTCCCCTCATTACTGAACTGCAGGAGACTGAGCCCCCTTGGGCTTTGGTGACCCCATCTGGGCAGTGTTTATTTGTTGGTTGATTTTGCTGTGCCAGGTACTTCCTTTCCCATTTGCTATCATTTTGTAACACACATGCTGACCCTTTTCCCTTCCCCTTCTTTTCCTTGGGAAAATACAATGAATAAAGACTTATTGGTACCGAAAAAAAAAAAGAATTATTATCTGTACCATGTAAATAGTATAAATTTTCTAACATGCTACATCCCAGATCTTCTAGGTAAACTATGTTTTAAATCTCATAACAACCTTGTGAGGTACGTGTTCCACTCCATTTTTATTTTTATTTATTTTTTTTGGTCGCACTGCACAGCTTGTGAGATCTTAGCTCCCTGACCAGGGATTGAACCCAGGCCCTTGGCAGTGAGAGCGAGGAGTTGTAACCACTGGACCGCCAGGGAATTCCCTCCACCCCATTTTTAAAAGGAGGAATCAGGTTTAGAGAGTTTAGGTAACTTGGTCAAGATCAAACAACTAGTAAATAGGAGAAAGAGAATTCAAATTTGTATTAGTCTAATTAAAAGCTAGCTTTCCATTTCTAGTAGTTAAACTAGGAGCAAACTATAGGTAAAGAACATACATATATTGTTGCTGATGCCTGTCTTCTGAGATCTGGTAGGGAAGAAAGTGAAAGATCCCCAACCAAAGATAAATTATGAGTTACAATTTCTCATCATTCTCCAGAATATAGGCTACTTTGAAAAAGGATAAGGGTACATGAAATAATTTCAAGAGCCTAGGGATACCACCAAAGAAACTGGGTCCTCCAGAAAACTGTGTCTAGTCAGAGAGGGAACAGCATGACCTTAACCATGTGTCAGATGTTACAAGAGCACCAGCACAGACTAGTGATATGAATTTTTTCCAAGCTGTTTAAGAGAGAAATCCATTAAGGCTTCTATCTTATGAAGCCAGCCAAGTCCTGGTTTTTATGAAAATTAGCAAAACATTCAAGGTCCAGGCTATCCAAGCACATGGAGGACCACCAGATATCCAGGATCTGAACAACTTAACTACATCTAAAATGACCAGACATTCAAAGGCTGGTTTGTTAAGGCATAGTAATCCACCTTATAAATCATATAGCTAGAAGCCAACTTACACTTTAATTTCAAAAATAAGAGCAGCACCTAAATTCAGAATGCTATATCATAAAGAAATTGCATCAGCCAGCATTATGTCTAAGTCCTACACATTTCATATATTTTAGGGAACAACCTAGTGATTAAAGGGGAAAAAAATCTCATTACAATACCACATTTGTTTAATGGGGTCCTTACCAAAGACCAGGACTCATTTCCAAGTCACATTAATTTTCAAACCCATATTTTTTAGAGACTGGAAAAAAAGAGTGGCTAAACAAGATAGAAAGATTATTTTACTCTTAAATTAAAAAGCCTGGATATAAGCAAGTGAGGGCTGGTATGCTGGCATCATGAGGTTATCAGGGTATTCCACTGTGTGATTACACCACAATTTATTTATTCATTCTCCTATTATAAATATTTGGGCTGTTTCCAGTTAGGAGTTACTATGAATAATGCTACTGAACATTCTTTTACATATGTACTAGTGCAGCTATTAAAGTTTCTCTAGGCCAGTGGTTCTCACCTGGGAAGTGTTGATGGTCACAGTGATTGGGGAGTACAACTGGCATTCAGAGGGTTAGGGCCAGATGTTAAACATCCTATACTGTTTGGTACCACCCAGTACAAATAAAAATCATTCCCCCACGAAATGTTAATACCATCTTCTCCTTTGACAAACACTAGTCTTGGGTATATACAAAGGAAAATTTATGGATCATATGGTATGCGCATGTTCAACTTTACAACTAGTTGAACAAATTTACACTCCCACCAGTGGTTTATTGCTTGACATCCTTTACAACACTTGGCATTCGTAGGCTTTTTAATTTTTGCCAGTCAAGTGGGTATATAATGATTCCTTCTTTAATTGCTTTTGTCCTCTTGACGTTCCCAAGGAAGGATCCCTAAATGCTGCTGCTGAAGCTATCCTTACTGCAGATGAAGTGGAGCACATTTTCTATGAGTCCCAGGATCAGTAGAACATCACTCAAGAGAAGCTATCAGAGATGATAATGATGCCTTAAATGAACAGGTTCAATATTCTAAGATGAAAATGGCAAAGAATAAGATGAGTAAAATGAATAAGGAGGAGGAGAAGGAAAAGCAGATTCTTCAAAGGACGCATTCAAGAAAATTAAGATACAATCCACATCTTCAAAGAAAACGTTTGTAAATCATATATCTGATAAGGGACTTGTATCTAGAACATACAAAATATATAAAGACCTCAGGACTCAATAATCAAGAGACAACTCAATTTAAAAATAGGCAAAGGAAAAAGAAAAAAAAATTTTTATTAAGTATATAAAAAATAAAAATAGGCAAAGGATCTGAATTGACATTCCTCCAAAGAAGATATAAAAATGGCCAATAAGCACAATGAAAAGAAGCTAAAAATCATTAGTCATTACAGAAATACAAATCAATACCACAATGAGATATCACTTCACATCCACTAAGATAAACTAAGGTAAACAAAGACGGACAATAGCAAACGTTGGCAAGGTTGCAGAAAAATTGAAACTCTTGTACGTTGCTGGTGGGAATATAAAATAACACAACACTTTGGAATACAGTTTGACAGTTCCTCAAAAAGTTAAACATAGAATTGCCATATGAGCCAGCAATTTCAGTCCTAGGTATCTATACCAGAGGTTTGAAAACACATGTCCACACAAAATCTCATACACTAAAATCATAGCAGCCTTATTCATAGTAGCAAAAGGTGAACACAACCCAAATGTCCATCAGTTGATGAACTGATGCACATAATGTGGTATATCCATAAAACGAAATACTTTTCAGCAAACAAAAAAATAAATGAAGTATGCTACAACATGGATGAAACTTGAAACCATTATGCTAAATGAAAGTACTCAGACACAATGTATGTTTCCATTCATATGAAATGTCTAGAATAGGCAAATCCATAGTGACAGAAAGTAGATAACTGGTTCCCGGTGGCTGGGGCAGGGAGTTGGAATTGGGGGTAGCTGCTAATATGTATAGAGTTCCTTTATGGCATGATAGAATGTTCTAAAATTAGATTGTGGCCACAGACGTACAACACTTTGAGTATACGAAAAGCAATCAAATTCTCCAGTTTCGATGAATGAATTGTGTGTTTTGTGAATTATATTCCAATAAAGCTGTTATTTTAATAATAAACTAACACAAACATCTTTAGATAAATAGCCTACTGAGAACCAACTTTCTGACCCAGCTCTATTTCATGTAAGGCAACCCAGCATAAACACTGGTGTTCGGATTTCCAAAATGTCATCAAATTGTAGCCACACATTTCAACAAACAAATTCTTGAGAGGAGGAATGTAAACATCAAAGCATGCTAGATACATGATGTTAGGATGACCAATGAAGACAAATGGGAATAAATTAATCTGTAGAATACTGAGAGTTTACAGTCAGTCCCCCTTCATCTAATAATCAGAGAAACAGAGACCTAATAAATTGAAAATGATCAAATCCGGGACTTCCCTCGTGCCTCAGTGGTTATGACTCCACGCTCCCAATGCAGGGGGCCAGGGTTTGATCCCTGGTCAGGGAACTAGATCCCACATGCATGCCGCAACTAAGAGTTCACATGCCACAACTAAGGAGCCCACCTGCCACAACTAAGGAGCCTTCGAGCCGCAACTAACAGCTGGCGCAACCAAATAAATAAATATTTAAAAAAAAGAAAATGATCAAATCCATATTCTAAAATCCAACTCTCTTACAGATATATAATATTGAGACTCAGAAGAAAAGCTAACACACTGAGATATTTATGGAAAATAGTAGGATTTGAATGAACAGAAGAGAAGGGAGGACAGCAGCAATCATTTATCGTGCATCTAATATGTGCTCAGGATAAGCAAAGGAATGCAGACAAATAGGAACATTTGTTTGAGATACTGAGGGGCAAAAGGAGTCTGGAACCATTGTTATGGTGAGCCTGTGTTAGAGACTCTGTTTAAGTACATTCAACAAGTAAATCAAAACAGATTTGCCATCTGATAGAAAGGTAACATAGGACCATCTTTGATTCCAATGAGGTAGGGAGTATTATAAGCTGTGCAGATACATCCTTGTATATAGAGGTAATTTAGTTAATAAAATCATCAAAAGCAGCATTAAAAGGGAAAGATATTGGAAAAGGGCAGCGTTATGCTGGAGGCTGTAGTGCTCTGGCTGCCAGGCAGCCACCCTGAGGCCCTCTTTTGTTACCGTGGTGATGTTTGGAGAACTTACCTAAATACTCTTTGAGATAGCATCTGAACTCTCCACATCCTTTTAGCACCAACTAGTCATGACACTTGTTTTTCCTCCTCCCCCACATCTCTACTCATACTGTTATAATCTTATGAATTTGATGAACCCACAAGTGTACCTCCAATGCCCAATGCACATGGCCAGGGAATGATGCTGATTTGTTTACCCAAGGCAAATAAATGAAAGAATAGTTAAATGAATCAGAAGATCAACCAAGATTATTCAAATAAAAATAACCAAAACAAGATTATTCAATAAAAAACTGATACATCAGGGGGATAATCCAGGATCTGTGCAACCTTATGTCGTGGAAAGGACATTGGCTTAATAAGCAGGAGTCTTGGCTAATAGTTCTGATGCTCTGTCACTTACCACTGTGTGATCTTGGTCACAAGAGTCCCGTTTTCTGGGCCTCAGTTCCTTCACTGTAGTAAAAGAGGGTTGAATTATAGCAGTCGTTTTTTAAAATTTTCCGGTCACAATCTATAGTAAGAAAAACATTTTACATCATGATGCAGTATACACATATACATACCAACAAATCTAAAATAAAAATTGTATGAAGCAATCCTTACCATTACTATGTGTGAGGTACTCTGACATTTTCTGTTCTAAACTTTTTCATATTTTTAGTTGCTGGTTGTAACCCAATAAATTGACTTCATGACCTCATTAACGCCTCACCACCCACAGTATGAAGAACACTGAACTAGTTAGTGGGTATATAATGGCTCCCTGTAGTTCTAGCATTCTATGATCTTATGTTATGCCTGTATCTTCTTTTTAGAATAATAATAACAATTGCTAGCATTTACTGAACTCTTAGTATGTGCCAAACACAGTTTTAAGCACTTTATCTATATGAACTAACTTAATTTTTCAACTACTGTGAATACTTTCATTAGTCCAATTTTAAAGATGAGGAAAATCGATGTGGCAGATAATCTGCACCAAATTTAATGGACTGCCAAAATAAATTTCATGTTGTATTTAAAGTGTTTTGAATATCTCAGAACATCACCGTTTCATGAAATAAAAGTAGTGTAGCGCCTGCTTTTACTATTTTAAGCTCTGGAGGGCACTATAACATTGTCCAGATCTCAGGGGAGAGAAAAAATCAATAACCTAAATGATACCTATTATTGGCTCTAAAAGTCATTTCTCTTACTTATTCTATTATTGAGTAATTAATCCCAAAACAGGTGCTTCTAATGCCTTCAGAGAACATTCATACATAGGTGTGATAACTATTCAAGTAGACACCTTAATTCTCGGGGAGATGCACTATCAGCAGATTGTCAGTAGAACAATACAAAAGACTTCAACTATGTTCTCATAGTTAGTGTATATCTTTATTGTGTGTGGTATTGTAAAAACAAACATGGGTGCTATTTCTTCCCAATTCCAGTAATTATTCAACTACTGAGCACCATTGCCAATATTCATCTTTTATGAATTAGATAGACTCAGAATATGATGATACAATACTATTATGTATAAATTCCACTGAGTATATAGTTTAGGGGGTGCTGATGGAACGGATTTGAAAGATTTAAAATCAGTTCTTCTTGGATAAACAACAGAGATAGCTGATATTTAATGACTCCTGCAGTAAATCCAATAAAAACCCATAATTTCATTTATTCATTCAACAATTACTATTGAGCACCTGCTATCTGCTAGAATACTGATTTTTGCACTGGAGATGCAGCAGTGAACATAACAAAGTACCTACACTCGGGGAGCTTACTTATTTTGTGCTTTGTAAGTTTGGATTTTTGTTTATTATATTTGTTTACAGAGAGGCACACATATATATTCCCTTTGGTGGAGAGGCAGTGGGAATTACATGTTTCATTTATTTAAAATACTTGAATGCCTTTTACTTATAGCAAGAGTGAAAGAACTATAGGAAACAATAAAGAAAAAAATCAATTTCTACTCTCAAAAGGCTTACAGTCTAGTTAAATTAGTGGCTCCTAACAAGGGGTGATTTTGCCCCCCAGGGGACATTTGTCGATGTCTAGAGATATTTTTGGTTGTTACAACTGGGAGGGAAGAGTAGTGCTACAGGTATCTAGTGGGTAGCGTCCAGGAATGTTTCTAAACATCCTCCAGTGCACAAGACATTCTCACAACAAATAATTTTCTGACCCTAAATGTCAACAGTGTCCAGGTTGAGAAACCGTAACTTAGGGAGATGAGCTACATACATTAAAAGTTTTGTTTTTAATTACAAGGTATTAGATGATAAATGTTAAATGAGTGATACATACAAGGTGATACAGATAAGAGAAAGATCATTCTAGAATAAATTGATTATGGGAGGCTTCATGAAGGAAGTGGGGCTCAAGCTGAAGTGTTAGGTCACTCTTCTGCTCAAAACAGAGCAAAGCCTACAAGGCCCTTCTACCTCTCTGACTTTATCTCCTACCACTCCTCCTCTCACCTCTCCACTCCAGTCAACTGGCTTTTTGCATTTCCTTTAAAATATCAAGCATGCTTCTGTCTCACGGAATCTATTCTTACTGTTCCCTCTGATTTAAGTGTCCTTTCCCAAGAAGTCCACACACTCCCTCACTTCCTGCAGATCTCTGCTCTATTCAATCTCTTAATAGAGAACTCTTCCCTAATCATACTGTATATAAAATATTAACTCCTGCCCCCTCCCCTCCGTTTCCCCTTAACATGTTTTTTGGTCTCCAAAGCAAGAGTGTACCAGGCCTAGAGCAGACACTCAAGAAATACATGTAGAATTAGTGAATTAGTTAAATATTAATAATGGCAGTGAGAAGAAGCTTGAGTAAAGGAGCCTGTCCACTGTTATCCATAATGGCCTAGAACAGTGCCTGCCTCATGGTAGGGACTTCATAAATAGTGAATAATGAATGATGAAATAGACAGCCAAGGGAGATTAATATAATCAAAACATGCCTGTTTCTATCTTTGAAAAGTATTCTTAGGACAATTACTATGTTCTGTGTACACTGGCACATCTGGGTACATGGAATAAATGTTTTATTTTTAATTCTGACTATTCTTACCAGCTTTTTCACATTACATTCATTCCATATACAATCCTTGTAGTTTAGAAATGCAGCTTCTGAAATTCTATAGCCTACCTGTATGTTAAGCCAGGTATTGTATAAAACATAAGTATATTTTAAGAAGTGTAATCTAAAGGCAGCTCTCCACCAAGCCAGTTCTATAGTTTTCTGGCTTCATTTGCACTTAATCACGAATTCACCCACCCTGCACTCAGGGAGCCACTGCAATTATGCGAATGCTAATAACATAACAACTAATGTTTATGGAGGACTTTTTGTGCTAGGAGCTGTCCTAAAGGCTGTGCATACATTGTCTAGTTTTGTTCATACTACAGGAGACCCATATTATCACATTCACGTATATCAAACTCTAATTTACCTTCTGTGGCTGGCCCAAGGCCAAAAGCCCGGAACTCCTGAGCTATGACTTCTTGCCTCCCGCTTCCAGCCACGTTCTCTTTTCTTGCCTCTCTGCACCCTCCTTTCCAGAAGAGCCACGAGGGCTCCTCCCCCTCCCTCTTGCTACTTTGTTTTGGAAACCATGGCGACCAACGGTTTTCCCGCTTCTCCTATCCTGGCAAATGGGCGGTCACTACGTTAGACGACCCGGTACCTAAACCCGGGAGTGACTGACTAGTAACGGTGCCTGAGAGACGGAAGCGCGCTGAGCGAGGGGCGGAGCCAGCGAGCTGACGCACGCTCACGTAAAGGCTTCATAGCGTCACGACTGGGCGGAGCTTTACCGGTCAGTCCTGTCAGAGTAGCGGCCGTTGCGCGAGCGCGCGGTTTCTCTCAGGCTCTGACGAGAAAAGTTAGCTTTTGGGAGCGAAGAGGGTACGCGGTCACCCCGCAATGTCTGGTCAGTTAGGTGAGCCGCAGGAAGGCCCGTCACATGCTGGGCTCGATCTGCCGAACCCTGAGAGAAATGAGGCTGGGGTCCAGAGAGGTGTGATCCAAAGGCGCAGGTCCTGGATCCAAAAGGTCCTTGAGCAAGCAACGGACTCACCTCTCCAGTGGATCACCCCGTCGGAGGTTGTGCCTGTCGCTGTTTTGGCCGTCCAGAGGTACCTGTTAGAGGGTGAGGCACGCGACATGGAATCTAAACCTCCGCTTTATTGCTATGATGTGACGATCTCGGACGGGGTGTTCCGTGAGAAGTGCTACCTGGACCCCAGCCTGAATTTTCTCGTGTATAAAAATATTCTCAAAGTTGGCATAGAAGTGAAAATTTCCAGAGTCTCGTGTGTTTACAACGAGAAAAGATTAGGCCAGGGGATCCTGTGCATAGATAACGTCCACTGTGGGGAGTCCCTGGACTCCATTTCTTTAGAAATTCCCTTCAGAAATAGAGCGCACCGGGAAATCCCGGAGAGGCCATTAAGAGGCGGAAAGAGCCATTACCTGGCCCTGTGGAATAACGAAGATCCATATGGAGATATCTGGTTAAGCAACAAGGAACCTGAGGAGTACAATTTTAACAGTAAGTAATTGGAGGGAACGACGGAGGGGTTAAAGTTTTCGGGAGCTTGCTTTAATGGGAAAGGAAACGAAGGTGCTTTGGTATTGTTAATTATAAGCCGGGAGTGGTAAGAGACAAGCTTTGAAGGGTGATGGGGTTCCAGCTCGCGTCTTGCTTTGATTGTAAAAGTGGCCAGTCAGGAAGTGTCCGAATACATCTTAAATTTAATCTGACGAACGTAGTGATGTTGCAGTCAGTATTCCTCATGTTTTCGTTATACGTTTGACTACAGTGGAATTCATCTTAGTTTTAGTCCCATTCCAGTCGTGGAAGTAGTACTTTCTGTGTTGGTTGGAAAGTGTATAGATTTGAATTCGGCGTAAAGGTTGTAAATATTTGTGGTTTTGCCTGTTTTAACTTTCGTTCAAAAAAGGGTGTTCCGTGATTTATTCCTTTATAATTCACATTTAATGAAACGCCATTTTCTATACCTTTGAGTGTGGCAGTTATGTAAATGTTGTTTTTTGAATGTGTGATTTTGTGGGAAAGCTTGGAATTCTCATTTTTGTGTTTCTTATTACTTACCACGAACAATACTAACCTGAGAAGTTCAGTTCTTCTGTTTCAGAAGTAGGAAGTTAACCTGATAATGCTAGCTCGTCCGTCATCAGCAAATGCTCTAAAATATGTTTTTATCTGTAAGAGATGGAATAAGGGGAATGATAGTACTATAGGCATGTACGTGTGTGGAATGGGGAAGAAATAAAGTGCAAAAAATATAAGGCGAAAGTAGTGGAGCGAGAAAGATAAATTTTTACATTTACTGCTTTTCAGGTTTTTTTTTTAAACATTGCAGTGATAATGCTAGATCGTAGATAATCTTATTATGATGTGTAACAGCAACAAACTTGAAAGTGAAAAGATATCTCGGACGAAAATATGCAATTAAAGTAATATCCAGTTATAAGGAAAAGAAGATGGCTGTAGAAATGTGTAGCTAAGGATGATTAAATAACTTAAACTTTAAAAACAAGATATTCATTTCAGGGATGAAATAATGGAATGATTTTTTATCTCAAGCATGGAATAAGGCAGTAGTGCATTAGTACTCTGTTGGTCATTTTTATTTTTAGAATTGAATGTACAAATGAAAAATTCGTGCTCTAGAAGAATTGAGGGGAATAATAATTTGTAAAAATATATTTCATTTTTCTGATTGTGAAAGTAATATCTATTCATTATTGAAACCATATTTTTATTACAAAAGGCAATGTCCATGTGCTAAAAAATCCAAACTTTATATTTAAAAGTATATTGTATTAAAAGTGTAAGACCCAAGTACAGTAAAGTGTTGATGACAAAATATAGAAGTGGGTATATTGGTGTTCTTTTCAGGTTTGCTGTATGTTTGAAATTTTTAATAATAAAATGCTTGGGTGGAGTAAGAGACCCGTTTTGCCTCCTCG
Source organism: Balaenoptera physalus (assembly GCF_965194825.1). Classification (NCBI taxonomy): domain Eukaryota; kingdom Metazoa; phylum Chordata; class Mammalia; order Artiodactyla; family Balaenopteridae; genus Balaenoptera; species Balaenoptera physalus. The sequence continues at coordinate 94,431,364 of NC_138903.1, forward strand.
TATGCCTTCAACTTTCCTCTTAAAATGGGGAAAAATGAATTATATTACATTGCATGATTTGTTATTTCCACTTCTCTCAAACATCTTTAACGTACATCTTTTTATACACTTTTCCATAGTATGGATGTACCCTGATTTATATAACCATGCCCACGTTAATGGGTAATTTATAATTTTAGGCAGTTATTGGTTTTTCAGTTTTAGATCCAGTGCTGAACATCATTAGGATATACCTGTATTTGTTCACTATGTGCAAGTATTTCTGTTGAATGGTTGGCTTCCTAGAACGGAAATTGCTGGGTTAAAGAGTATTTGACTTTTTTAATTAAATGGATATTGACAAAGCAGCTTCTTAAAAGGTTGTGCTAATTTACATTACCACCAACATATGTAAGACAGTGCCCATTTCCCTGTACTGTTATTTTTAATTATATCTTTTGACTTTTTCTGATTAATTTGTAGGATTTCTTTGCTAATGGGTATTAAGTTTTGTTTGCCGTATTTTGCAAATTATTTTCTCCCACTCCGTTCCTCTTAGTTTTGTGGTGCGATTTTGTGCTTTTAAAACTTTTCTATTAGGTATAGTGTGTACACAGTAAAATAGAAGAGCCTTAAAAATACAGCTATCTGTATATATATCTGTGTAACCACCCTCCTAGATCAAGATACAGAGCATTTCAAGAACCCCAAAAAGCTCCCTCTCCTCGTTCAATACCCTATTCTAAAGGTACCAATACGATCTCAGAGGCAGCGGTTTAAAAGGGAAGTTAGGGGAATTCCCTGGCGGTCCGAGTTAGGACTCCGCGCTTCCAGTGCCGGCGGCCAGGGTTCAATCCTTAGTGGGGGAACTAAGATCCCGCAAGCCGAGGGCGCGGCCAAAAAAATAAAATAAAATAAAAAGGAAGTTAGACTGTGCCACTCTCCTGTCTAAATCCTTCCAGTAGCTCCGCACTGCAAGAAAATCTAGACCTCCTACCGGGGTCCACGTGGCCCTACGGCGGTTGGCAAACTGTCTGTAAAGAGCCGGATAGTAAATCTTTTTGTCTTTGCGAGACCTATGGTCTCTGCTGTAGCTATTAAACTTTGCCATTGTTTGTGGAAAGCAGCCACAGAAAATATGTAATTGCATGGGTTTGGTTGTGTTAAAACTAGAACTTTATTAACAAAACCGGGCAGCAGCCTGGATTTGGCCTGAGGGCCGCACTTTGCGGGGACCTGCCCTACAAGAAAGGGGCCGTTACGCGCCTCTCTAACCGCTCTCCTCCACCATTTTGTTTCGGCCACGCCAGCCACCTTTTAAATCTTTAAACCTCCAAGCTCTGTCCTGCCCTCAGGTACTTTGCTCCTGGCTTTTTCCTCTTTCTGGAAAGTTCCTTCCCATCCTCAGGTTTCAACTCAGATATATAAAATATATTAGAAAAGGGCTCTCTAAAATATGCATTCCTTCCGCATTTATTGTTATTACATCACCTTGCAAATGCCCTTCATAGAATTGGTAACACACTGAAATTATTTTCTTTTTTTTCTCCTCCCACTAGTTTGTAAGATCCAGGGGGGCAAGCACTCTTTTTTTTCCTCACTGCTGTGGGCTGTTTCTCCTATACCCAGAACAATGTCTGGAACATAGTAGGCATCCAATACAGGTTCATTGAATAAAGGAATGAATGAAATAAATTACATTCCTGGATTTTCTAATGTTGAACCACTTTTGTTTCTACTTGGTCATGCTTGTTATTGTTATATCTGTATATTCAAGTGAATTTGGTCCATAAGTTTTGTTATTTTTTAGGAGAGTACTATTTCAGTTCGATTTTGATATCAGGTTAATTAATATTAGCCTAGTAGGATGAGTTACCTGTTTTTCTGTACTTACAGAAATCATGTGTTCATTGAAAGTGTGGTAGAATTTACCCCTAAAACGATTTGAACCTGGGACCTTGGGCCGGGATTGGGAGTTGGGCGAATGATTCCTTTTCAGTTTTTTGAAAAAGTGGTAAAACCAATAATGCTTTGAGTGCATTATTGAGAGTTGATATTTCGCTAGGAAATCTCATTTCACCTAGATCTCAAAGTTGTACATAGTAGTCTACATTTTTAAATCTCTGTCTTGTCAGTTACATCCCCTGATGCGTTCCTAATGTTTGTGTCTTCACCCTTTTTTATGGTCAGCCTTGCCAGAGGTTTGTCTACTTTCTTGGTATTCAAAAATAAGAAAAGACTTTTAGCTTTACTAATTAAGAAGTCTGTATCGGGGAGATGTTTCTACTTTATTTTTGCTGTCCTCTTTAATTCTTTTTCCTTCCTTTGTTCTTTTTTTGGCGGGGGGGGGGGGGCGTTCTACCTTCTTGAGTCCAATGCTTGGTTCATTTATTTCCTTGTTTATTTCTTCCAAAAGCTTTAACAGTTCTGAAATTTCCCATGAGTACTGCTTTGGCTGTATCCCCCAGGTTTTGAAGTATAGAAATTTCATTATTACTCCTTACTCATATTTTCTGATTTTAAATTTGAGTTCCTCTTTACCCCCAAAAGTTTAGAAAAAGCTTACTTATTAGACATGAAGTTCCTTATTATATGAAGTTTTTAAATTAAAATATTCCTTATCCTTATTTTAAAATCTATTTTACTTGCCCATTTCTTTGAGAGGAATATTGGCTTCTCTTTATGATGGTGGTTTTGTTCATTTCTCAACATCTAAGTTTTCGATTTAGATGTTGCTGTAATGTGTAAAGTTTCATAACTTGTTAATATCATGGTGGATTTTACTCTATCAATATAGAATTTATCTCTTAGTCCCCTTTTTTTTTTTGGCCGCACAGCACTACATGGGGCATCTTAGTTCCCCAACCAGGAATGGAATACGCGCCCCCTGCCGTGGAAGCCCAGAGTTTTAACCACTGGACCGCCAGGGAAGTCCCTCTTAGTCCCTTTTTGCCTCGAATTATATTTTGTATATTTTGATAGTACTGTTTACCACTTCCACTGTCTTTTAGTTAGCATTTAGGGCAATGATTCTCAAACATGACTGGGCATCCATATCACCTCAAAAGTGTTTTAAAATTCAGATTGCTGTGCCCCATCACCAGTTTCTGATTCAGTACATCTGCCCTAGAGTTTACATTTCTAACACATTGATGCTGCTGGTACAAAGGCCACACTTTGATAACCACTAGCCTAGTGTATGTATCTTTGTTCATCACTTTATTTCCATTTTGTTTTAGGTTTCTTTCTATAGCCAAGATTTTGCTTTTTGACCCAAACCAATTCGTTTTCTTTCAAGAGATGAATTTAATCCAATTAAATTTAATATAATTAATGATTGTACCTGTTCTTGCAGTCCTACTTTGTTTACTATATGCCATGCTTTATTTTTTTTTTACTATTTTTTTTTTGCTTTCACAGGATTAAAATTTTTTTTTCTTCTAGTGCTTTAGAAGTAATATATTTTTATTCTCTTTAATGTTTTAACAAAATCATTTGAACTTACATTTTATGTCAATCTCCAGGATTATTTAGAATTTATAATATTCTCCTCCTGAACAAGACAAGAGGTTTAGGACTCTACTTGATCATGATGTAATTTGGCATACTGCTACATTGGATTTGAAAGTATTTGATTTAGGATTTTTGCCATCGTAAATGTTTTGGGTTTATAGTTTTCTCTTTTGTACTATTTCTGTCATAATTTTTCAGGATTTATCTAAGTTTATAAAATGAATTGGTATAATTTCTATATTTTATTGTGCTCTAGAACAACTTATAGTTAAGAGAAAGAGCTATTCTTTGAAAATTGTTAAAATGAAAATTGTTAAAAACCATATAAACCTGGTGCAATTTTGGGAGGTCATTATTTGTGAACTTTTTCATTTTCTTGCATGGTTATTGACCTGTTCCAGTGTTCTTCTGTTCCTTAGGGCAACAATATTGGTAATTCATATTTTTCTAGAAGATTATCTATTTCACTGATATTTTCACGTTTAGTGATATATAATTATATATAGTAATCTTTAAAATGATTTTCTCTATGTTTATGGTTGATCACATTCCAAACATTTTTTTGTTTGCTTTCTTCAGGATTGCACTTATTAAAGTTTTACCTTTTTATTAATTTTTCTAGGGAATTGAATTTGCCAGTTATACTGTTTTCTAATTCATTAGTTTCAGTTTTTAATCTTTATTCCTTTCTATATTCCTTAGATTTATTCTTTTGCAGTGGTTTTCACTGTATGGTCCAAGGACCCCTAGGTGTTTCCCCAAGATTTTTTCAGGGGATTCGCAATGTTAAAAGTATTTTCATAATAATAGTATTAAGGCTTTATTTATCTTTTTTTACTCTCATTCTCTCAGAAGTAGAGTGGAGTTTTCCAGAGGGTACATGTCATGTGACATTGAAACAGACTGAATAAATGCCAAAGAAAATATGATTTATCCAGTTGTCTTCTACTAAGGTAGACACTGAAGAGATTTGCAAAAATGTAAAACAATGCCACTCTTCCCACTACATTTTTGGTTTTGGAAAATATAGTCATTTTTCAAAAATATACCTTTTTAGTATACATTAACAGGTTTATTGTTGTTTTAAAGGAATTAATGAATATTTTAATTTCTTAGTTTTACTTTATAATATGGTAAATATGATAAATATTACCCACATAAACAAAAGCTTTTTGAGGTCTTCAGTAATTTTTAAGACAGTAAAGGGGTCCTGGGACCACAGAGTTTGAGAAACACTATTGCATTGCTTACTAACTTTTTATATTGAATATGTAGTTTATTATTATTTTCATTCTTTCTTTTGATAATGAACCCACTTATTTCTATGAATTTACACAGATTCCTCATTGTCTATGTATAACCTGTAATTTTTTTTTAGATTTCAGAGATATGTATATTCTATGAAGTTAACGAGGTTTTTTTTTTGTTTTGTTTTGTTTTGTTTTTGTTTTTGTTTTTTTTGGTTTTTACCCAATCTGGGAAAATGTTAATCAGGCACATGTCTGATCATGGCTAACTGTCTGGACTCCATTGTAGCAGAAACAGTGGCTCTTACAACTGTGGTTTTACAAAACCATGTAGCTCTTGAATTTATTCTGGCTGGTAAAGGAGGTGTATGTGCCTTCATTGATGAAGAGTGTTCCACATACCTTCTAGATAATTCAGAGGTGATCTGCAATTTGTTTGACCATATTTAAAAGGAAATCACTTAATTATGTCACATCAAATATTAAGATCTGTGATCCTGGGCTAGTAATGTATTGGGAGAATCTGGAGGGAAATTTACACAAGATATCCTAATACTGAAAATAGTGGGGGGGCAGTGTTAATGGTACAGTTGTAGTTATAAAAGGCCATTTAAACTCTTATTGAAAAGAAATTACAAGAATGGTTTTCATGGCAAAGTTGAGTAGGTGATACATTACATAAATAAAAATGGAAGTGGAGGATGCCTTAGAGAAATAAATATTGGAAAAAATACAAATTCACATTTTAAAAGTTGGGACTGTGGGCTATGAGAGAGCAAAATGGAGAAAATTGCAGATGGAACCCCTCTTAACCAAGGAAGTATAAAATTAGAAATACAAGTTAATCTTTTAAAGATGGTGAATAGCTTTTAAGCAGTTTTGGCACTTGCTAGCAGGCTTGGAGATTAAAACATTTTAAAGTAAATTATATGGCATATGAGAAGGTAATATGTGCTATGTAGAAAAATAAAATGGGATGGAAGATAAGTAAGGGGATCAGTTTTCTATAGGGTGGTTAGGGCTAACATCACTGAGAAAGTGACCTTTGAGCAAAACTTGAAGGAGAAGAGAAAGTCACTCGGGTATCTAAGAGGAAATCACTTGGGTATATAAGAGGAAGACATTCCAGACCCAGGGAAGAGCAAGTGCAAAGGCCCTGTTACAGGACCATGTCTGGAATGTTTGGGAAAGTTCGAACTTATACATATGAGACTAAGGTGAGGGCAGTAAAGAAATATATCATGAAACAATTCTATAAGTTAAATATATAAGTGCCATGGAAAATATTCCATGGCATTGAGTTTTTTCTTAAGGGAGGCAAGTTTCGATCCAAGTCTTCCAGGAAGTAATTACACAGTTTGATGAGGTAGAGGGCATTCCAGATGGAACATTCCATCTAGATGTGTTAGTTAACATAGGTATTTACCTATATTCTAGTCATATAGTAAGTCATATATATGTTTTAGCTATTATTATTAGGGATAATGTTTATTACTAAGTTTTATATGTGAGAAGTATACAGACTGGTTTAGCTGGTGAGAAGGAGTTGCTTTGGGTATGATCTGGCTACCATTTTTAACCAATAAAATAGAATTTTGAAATCACCATGACATATTTAGTAAGATTTTTTTTCTTTTTTGTATTCTAGATACCAGAATAATTTCCCTTTCTCACCTTGAAAAGACCTGGTCTAGCAGAAGGAAATTTCCTGCATTGCTTGTGAGAATCTTGCATAAATCAAAACTGCGATACTATGGAAAACCCAATAAAACGATGACTGAGCCATACCAGGTATAAGTAGTGATAAGATATTATATGTTAATTTAGCACTCATGAATTATAACTTACAGACCTGACTCTTTATTAGGATAATTTATGTTTAAATAACATATTTTAAAGTTCAACTTAATAATTTTAAAAATGAACAAATATATATTTCAAGGTATTTTTCTATGTAGTTTCTTATAGAAAAAGAAATTCTTTCTGTATTAGTGCCCCTTAGTTCCTTTGATCCAGCTGGTCTCCTTCACACCTTTTTCTGTATCTTCAACTTCTTCTTCTTTACTGTGCTTTCTACACCAGCATATAAATATAGTCTAGTCTTCCATTTTAAAAAAGGAAAAAAATCTCGTTTGACATCAGGACTCCTGTATTCCCTCTGTCCTTCTCTTTGGGCAAGCTCCTTGAAGAAGTAGTCTACACTATATGTTTTCACTTTCTTGCCTCCCTTTTACTTCTCAACACAATTAGTTTGACTTTTTGCTTCAGCTGGTCACTCACCAGAGACCTAATTGTCAAATCTATCTGACACTTTTCTGTTATCTTGACTCTCTATGCCATATGGTGCTGATTTCTGTCCTGTGTTTTTTTTTAAACTTAACATTTTACTGTATTTCCACATGTTATCAAGAATTATTTTAGGTGCTTTATTAAGCTTTTATAGTAAAAGTTATACATATCTACAGGGAATTTGGAAAATGTATAAAGATATATAAAGCTGATAAATAATATCAACCCAAATCTTACCACTCAGAGAGAACCACTGTTAATATTAAAGTGTGTTTTATTCCCCTTTTTTGTATGTGTATATCATATATATACACATATCTGTGATATCATATGTATGTCATAGATAGCACATCTATGCATATATGTATGCCTATCATATATTACATATAACTATGGCATATATCATAGTAAATTATCTTACAAAATGGGAATCATATTATACATAAAATTTTGTATCATTTAACATTTTCTTAAGTATTTTCTCATATTACTAAAAATTCTTCATTTATAACTTTTTGTCATTACAGAATCTCTCATATCATAAATTATTCAGTGATTCTCCTATAGTTTTGCTTCCTCATTCTTAAAATAAAATTTGAACACCCTGTAGGTTAAAGTAACAAATATGCCTGTGCTTTTACTCTTTTTTTCCTAGACCTTTTTGGAAGTTGCTGACAGTTCAGGCACAGTGTCAGCGATTATGTGGAATGCCCTGTGTCCTGAGTGGTATAAAAGTTTGCACGTTGGTTTAGTTCTTCTGCTTCAAGATTATTCTATTAAAAAGAGTTACCCCTTCAGGATGAAGCCTCTCCCTGTGAATCCACGGGTCAAACTAATTTCTACAATGGGTTAAGTATTCAATGAATTTGTTATTTTATAGCTATTTTGTTTGTATAAATTTGCAAAGTACCATATCAGTCAAAAGCCCTTAAAAATTACTCAAGCTGTTAGAAACTGACAGACTTTAAATTCTTTTATCCATAAAAATTTTTGAGCAATCACTTAATAAATATGTTTATTTATTATTGCATTTTTTAAGAAAAATCATCTGAGATATATATTGTTGATTAATGAATGAGTGCCGCTTGGGATGTACTTATTTTTCTTTCATTTTTTTGTATTAAAATATTAAATTAATGACTTGAATATAATTTTTGTTACTACGAGGTGCTATTTGAAAAGGCTTTTGTCAAAATTTTATTTTGAAATAATTTCAAACTTACATAAATGTTGAAAGGATAGTATGAAGAACTCCCATATACCTTTCACACAGATTCAACAATTGGTAACATTTACCTTTGCTTTATCATTCCTCCACTATATATATATATATATATATATATATATATATATATATATATATATATATATACACACACACACACACACACATATGTATTTATCACCTCTGAACCGTTTGACAGTAAGTGGCAGCCATCATACATACCCCTTTACCTCTAAACACTTCAGTAATATTTCACTCTATATTTCCTAAGAACAAGAACATTCTATTACATAATCACAGTATAGTTATCAAAATCAGGAAATTTAAAGTTGATATAATACTATTATCTAACCTGTGGTCAATATTTAAATGTTACCAATTGCTACAATCTTGAAAGGGCTCTTCCTGATTAGTATTGAAATCACAGTATTGACGTCTTGGCATCATCCTAAATATTTTGGGAGCATTAGAATTAATATAGTAAGTGATTGCTTTAAGATGTGGATATGATTTTTTTTGCATTTCCCTTTTTCAAAATTGTAGGACACATCATTCAACAATTTTAAGCATTGTTTTTGGCTTTTCATAGTTTTATACTGGACCTTTATTTCTGCGTATTCTGAACTCCCTAGCTGACCCATTAAGCTTAATTATGTAAAGAATGTTCAAATAATGTAGCCTTTGTTCACTATTTACTGAAATATATATTTAGGAAAATCTCATATGATTCTCTATTAAAATCTTAAGCATTTGGTAGACATCAGTCTTGCTGGATGAACAAGTCATTACTTAGATAGTTTGGTACAACCAGTCCATCATCTCATTACTCTTTATTACAGGAGAGATTAAACTCATATTGCTATTGAGACTTAATTAAGAAAATGTAGTAAAATTTAGTGAGAGGAAGCTAATTCAAAATGTGTATTATTGTGTCTGCCAATTTATAAATTCTTTCCCACTACCAAGCATCTCCAGGTGACAAAATTGCTTTAGTAAAAACTGAGACATTCTTTGTCGATAACAGATAAGCTAAGTAACTTTGTTGATGTCACATAATAAATCACTGGCATAGTGAAAATTGAAACCTAGTTTTCCTGATACCTAACCTAGTGTTCTTTTTACTAAATACAGTGTTTTCTGGTGTAAAGAAAATTAATTTCAATCACAATTTTTATGTGTCTATGGACAAATCTAGAAATGTGTCTGTACTAATAGCTGCTTCTAAACCTTAAAAACATATGGAAAGTGGGACAATAGACAGCATGTGACAAGTAGATAAACAGCCATTAGAACGTAGCAGTGAAACTGATTGAGCTGTATGCTACCTCTGCTACATAGAATTATAGGGCCGGATTTTCATAATGGAAACTCTCTTTTTAGGATATGAGAAGCTATTTACACTTTCAAGTGAATAATTGCAAATATAGAAATCGTTTTTAAAGTGAGAGCCTTAATGAGAATATATTGAAAACGTGCCTTTTAGCCTTTACAGCAGTCTTACTTATTAGTGTTAGCATCAGTCTCTGTTATCCCATACCTTTTTGATAAGTAATAGGACCTTTTTCCTCTTTATCAGGGGTCAGCAAACTATTTCTATAAAGAACCAGACAGTGAGTACTATAAGCTGTGCAGGCAGTATAGTCTTCTTCACAACAACTCAGCTCTGCCTTTATAGAGTGAAAGCAGCCAGAGATAATATGTAAACGAATGGGCTTGGCTGTGTTACAGTAAAACTCTATTTGCAAAACACAGGCAGCCATCTACAGGCCATAGTTTGCCAAGTCTACGTGTATAAGTAGATGTCAATACTGGCTGTACATTAGTATCACTTGGGGAGCTTTAAAGAATCACGAGCACCCCACCCTCAGAGATTCTGAATTAATTACTCTGAGGAGGGGACCAAGACGTTGGTGTGTCTCTGAAACTCCTCAGGTGATTCTAATGTACAGCCAGGGTTGAAAACTATTGATATATGATCTTTTAAAACCTCAGTATGATTAATGATCTTTTGAAGGGAAAAAAAGTTCTGTAAACCATGCTAGGCACAAGGGACACAAAGATAAGTAATATAGAATTCTACCCTTAAAATTAGTCTAACAGGGTAACATATGTAAAATGAACAAATTACAGTAAAATGAAAGACTGCTGACAGTAAACAGTAAGAAAAAAGAATGAATGGAAGGGGAGAGGAAATGAACAGAAATTGAGGAAAGAATGAATGGTCTGGAGAGTGGGAGAATGGGTTGAATTGGAGAAAGTATAAGTGAGGGTTAGGAATAATAGCAGGGTAGTTTAAATTTTATGAGAGGAAAAATGAGAAAGCGTATGTAGTTGGGGCCGGTTTGGTCAGTTTAGGAATAAAGATCTGTGATACCATCACTGCCTTCTAGGTGTTGATGTTGGAAGACAAATTATTGGGGTAATTTAGCTTGGTTTATTTTTTCATACTTACACATATAGTTCCAAGTTATACAAACTAAGATGCAATTTTTTAAAAAAACTAAATAAATGGAAGCTTATAAAGATGAAAATTCTATTGCAAAAAAAAGAACATATTATTTGCTGGTAATGTATACTTTGTATATTGCCATTTTGTATATCATTCTTTCCCCATATACAAAATAGTATTCAGTTGGCATACACAAATAATAAACCTTTTAAAGTCTTGAGATTTTCAGACTGTGTGGCATAATACATATTGAGATAATAGCATCAAGTGTTTTTGGTTTGGGGCAAAGGAGGTTTTTAATTGATTCAAAATCCTAGCATTTTAGAGCTGGGGGGGACCTTGAATATAACTGAGTAACTATGGCTATGAGAGTGCTTTGTAAAATGCAAACCATTTTCTAGGTGCAAGGTGTAATACAAACCTTCCTCACTCGTACATGAAAAGGTAAAAGTGAATTTTGTAGTCACATGGATGGTAATAGGTAAAATAAGAAAGCAATTATTTTCATCCTGGTTTAATCTTTGTTTGCTACATAGCAAATTCTTAGAAAAATATTACTGGCATTAAAGAAATAGAAAGCCCAAATAGTTCTATAACTGTTAAAGAAATTGAACCAGAGGTTTAAAATCATCTCACAAAGAAAATACCCGGCAGGTACCATTTTACAGGCAAATTCTAGCAAACATTCAAGGAATGTACCATTCCAAAACTATTCCAGAGAATAGAATAAGAGGGCATACTCCCTAACTCATTCTTTGCTACCAGTATAACTTTGATAATCAAAACCAAACAAGAATATTGTGAATGAGGAAAATTAAAGGCTAGCTTCAGCTATGAACATATGTACAGATATTCAAAATTGAAGATTAGCAAACTGAATTCAGTTATATGTGGAAAATGATCACACGCTGTGACTAAGTTGCATTGTTCTCCAGCAATGTGAAGTTGGTTTTACATATGAAAATCTATAAGTGTCACTCACCACACAGATTAAAGAAGGTCATCCTAATAGAGGCACAAAACACATTTGCTAAAATTTTACACACATTCATAAATTTTAAAAAGAAAATAGCGAGAAAAGGAACCTTCCATAACTGATAAAGGATGTTTGCAAAATCAAAACATAACAACAAATACAACTTTTTTAATATAAATTTTTAAATTTTATTATTTTATTTTATTTATTTATTTATTTATTTTGGCCGTGTTAGGTCTTCATTGCTGCGCGCGTGCTTTTTCTCTGATTGCGGCAAGTGGGGGCTGCTCTTCGTTGGGTGCGCAGGCTTCTCACCGCGGTGGCTTCTCTTGTTGCGGAGCACGGGCTCTAGGCACGTGGGCTTCAGTAGTTGTGGCACGTGGGCTCAGTAGTTGTGGCTCATGGGCTCTAGAGTACAGGCTCAGTAGTTGTGGCACATGGGCTTAGTTGTTCCGCAGCACGTGGGATCTTCCCGGACCAGGGCTTGAACCCGTGTCCCCTGCATTGGCAGGTGGATTCTTAACCACTGCACCACCAGGGAAGCCCAACAAACACAACTTTTAATGGGGAAAATTTAGAAACACTCCTTTTTAAAATGGGGAACATTGATGGCCTCCTATTACTATTTCTGTTTTGTTGTACAGGCTATCCTAGCCAATGTGAGAAGATAAAATCCATTAAAAGCATAAGAATTTTTTATTGCAATGTAGTTGACATAGTGCTGTACAATATTATGTTAGTTTCAGGTGTCCTACATAGTGATTTGACATTTGCATACATTATGAAATGATCACCATGATAAGTCTAGTAACCATCTGTCCCCAAAGAAAGTTATTATAATGTTATTGACCATATATCTTTTATTGTATATTACATTCCCTTGGCTTACTTGTTTTATAACTGGAGGTTTGTACCTCTTAATTCCCATCACCTATATCATCCCCCCTCCCCTGGCAACAGCTGGTTTATTGTGTATCTATGAGTCTGTTTTTCATTTTGTTTGTTTGATTGTTTTGTTTTTAAGATTCCACATATAAGTAAGACCATATGGTGTTTATCTTTCTCTGTCTGACTTACTTCACTTAGCATAATACCCTCTAGATCCATCCATGTTGTTGCAAATGGCAAGATTTCATTATTTTTAATGGCTGGGTAATATTCCATTGTATGTATATATAGACTACATCGTCTTTATCCATTCATCTATCAATGGACACTTAGGTTGCTTCCATATCTCAGCTATTGTAAATGACACTTCAGTGAACATTGGTGTGCATATACCTTTTTGAATTAGTGTTTTTGTTTTCCTCAGGTAAATACCCAGAAGTGAAATTTCTGGATCATATGGTAGTTCTATTTTTAATTTTTTGAGGAACCTCCATATTGTCTTCCATAGTGGCTGCATCAATTTATAATCCCACCAACAGTGCACAGGGTTCCCTTTCCTCTACATCCTCTCCAACATTTGTTATTTGTTGTCTTCTTTGATGATAGCCATTCTGACAGGTGTGAGGTGGTAGCTCATTGTGGTTTTGATTTGCATTTCCCTAATGATTAGTGATGTTGTGCATCTTTTCATGTGTCTGTTGGCTATCTGTGTGTCTTCTGTGGAAAAAATGTCTATTCAGGTCCTCTGCCCATTTTTTAATTTGGTTGTTCTTTTTCTTTGATGTTTGTTGGAGTTCTTTGTCTATTTTAGATATTAACCCCTTGTTGGATTATCATTTGCAAATGTCTTCTCCCATTCAGTGGACTGTCTTGTCATTTTGTTGATAGCTTCCTTTGCTGTGCTAAAGTTTGATGTGGTCCCATTTATTTTTGCTTTTGTTTCCCTTGCCTGAGGAGACAGATCCAAAAATATATGCTAAGACCAATGTCAAGGAGCATACTGCCTCTGTTTTCTTTTAGAAGTTTTATGGTTTCAGGTCTTACATTTAAGTCTTTAATCCATTTTGAGTTTATTTTTGTATATGGTGTGAGAAAGTAGTCCAGTTTGATTCTTTTGCATATAGCTGTCCAGTTTTCCCAACATCATTTATTGAAGAGGCTATTTTTCCCCATTGTATATTCTTGCCTCCTTTGTCATGGATTAATTGACCATGTAAGCATGGGTCACCAGGGCTATATGCTCTAGGAGTGCCCCCTTTGTGGGTTGTGTGGGCCCTCCTGTTGTGGCTGACTACTCTGGGCATGCTGGTAGGCGGGGCAGCCCCTGGCCTGCTTGGCTGCCAGACCCTGCCTTGTGTGGAGGCTGCTGGCTGCTGGTAGGCGGGGCAGCCCCTGGGGGGTGTTGAGTGGGGCCGTGGCTTGTGCCATCCTGCTGGTGGGTGGGGCTGGGTCACTACAGGACTGGCTGCTTGGTGTCGGGGGTGTCCCAGGACCCATGCTGGCCAGCTGGTGAGTGGGTAAGCCCCTGGAGCTAATAGGCTAGAGGGAGGACTCCAAATTAGCATTTGTCAACACCAGTGTCCTCCTGGTAGAAGGAGTTCCCCAAAGTGGCTGCCACCAGCATCTGTGTCCCCAAGAGAGTCCCAGTTGCCTCCTGCCTTTCTAGGAGGTTCTTCAAAATTAGCAAGTGGGTCTGACCCAGGCTCCTTTAAAACTACTACCTACCTCTGTGCTGGAACTCAGAGTATGTGACATTTTGCATGTGCCCTTAAGAGTGGAATCTCTGTTTCCTGTAGTCCTCTGGCTCTCCTGCACATAAGCCCTGCTGCTTTTCAAAGCCAGATGTTCTGGGGGCTCATCTTCCCAGTGCAGGACCCCCAGGCTGGGAAGCCCAGTGTGGGGGTCTCAGATGCCTTGTTCTTGGGGAGGACCTCTGTGGTTATGATTATCCTTCCTGTTAGTGGGTCACCGACCTGAGGGGGGTGCTTCCTGACTATATCACATCTCCGCCCCTCCTACCTGACTTGTTGTGGCTTCTTCTTTATGTCTTTAGCTGTGGAAAATCTTTTCTGCTAGTCTTCAGGTCATTCTGTTAGGTAGTTTCTCTGTAAGTTGTACTTTTGGTGTGTCCACGAGAGGAGGTAAGTTCAGGGTCTTCCTACTCCACCATCTTGGCCACCCACCAAAGGCATAAGAATTTTAAAGAAAAACACAAAACTGTCATTATTCACAAATTAGATCTTCTACAAGGAAAATCCAAGATAACACAAAGTATTAAAAATAATAAGAAACCCACAATGCGGTATCACCTCACATTGGTCAGAATGGCTATCATCAAAAAGTCTACAGATAATAAATGCTGGAGAGGGTGTGAAGAAAAGGGAACCTTCCTGCACTGTTGGTGGGAATGTAAATTGGTGCAGCCATTATAGAGAACAGTATGGAGGATCCTTAAAAATCTAAAAATAGTTAACCATATGATCCTGTAATCCCACTCCTGGGCATATATCCAAAAAAGACAAAAACTCTAATTCAAAAAGATACATGCACCCCAGTGTTCATATCACCACTATTTACAATAGCCAAGACATGGAAACAAGTACCCATCAACAGACGATTGGCTTAGATGTGGTATTTATATATATATATATATATATATATATATATAATCAATACAATGGAATATTACTCAGCCATAAAAAAGAATGAAATATTGCCTTTTGCAGCAACATGGATAGACCTAGAGAATATTATACTTAGTGAAGTAAGACAGAGAAAGACAAATATTATATGATACCACTTATATGTAGATTCTAAAAAATAATACAAATGAATCTATTTACAAAACAGAGACAGATTTACAGACATAGAAAGCAAACTATGGTTACCAAAGTGGAAGGGGGGGGGGAAGGATAAATTAGGAAAAAGGGATTAACAGATACAAACTACTATACATAAAGTAGATAAGCAACAAGGATTTACTGTATAGCACAAGAAACTGTATTCAATATCTTATAATAACCTATAATGGAAAATCTGAAATATATATATAAATATATATTTAGAAATATATTTATAAATTAATATATGTATATATACTTTATATATATATATAAATAAAGCTGAACCACTTTGCTATATACCTGAAACTAACACAATATTGTAAATCAACTATACTTCAATAAAATTGAAAAAAATAGGGAATTCCCTGGCAGTCCAGTGGTTAGGACTATGCACTCTCACTGCCGAGGGCCCAGATTCAATCCCTGGTCGGGGAACTAAGTGAGATCCCACAAGCTGCATGGTGCGGCCAAAAAAAAAAAGAGAGAGAGGGAAAAATAAGATATTGGCAAAGCTAGCTGTAACAGCAATATACCAAAGTCAATTGATTTTGTACACTCCAGTAACAAAGAGTTAGAAATTATAATTTTAAAAACATAATTTACCTTGTCAAAAATAACTATAAAGTATCTAGAAATAAATCTAACAGAAGATATGTAAGACCTATTTGGAGAATATTTTAATACTTTTTGAAAGATACTAAAGAGTCCCTAAATAAATGGAGAAATATCCCGTGTTCCCAGGCAGGAGGTTAGTCTCAGTTTCATAAATATGTCAAGTTCCCCCAAATTGATCTATAAATTTAGTGCTATTCCATCGAATTTTTTTTCTGGAACTGACAAACTGATTCTAAAATTTATATGGAAGCACATAATTATCAAGAATAGTTAGGACATCTCTGAAGAAAAAGAATAAGGGGCTGAAGAGGGAATGAGGACTTGTCCTACAAATATCAAGAATTATTATAAAGTATAACCATGTAGTATTGGTATAGATAATAGACAAACTGACCAGCAAATCATAATACAAAGTCAAGAAACAGCCCTAGACGTATAAAATTTTGATATACAACAGATGTGCTGTGCAGATCATCAAGGAAGGAAGAGCCATTCAGTAAATAGTATTGAGACAATTGATTTTATATGAGAAAAAAATGACATTATATCCCTAACTCATACCGTATAAAAATAAATTTCAGGTATATCAAATACTTAAATGTGAAAGGCGAAACTTTTAGAAGAACTTATAGAAAGTGTCTGTTTGACTTTGGGATAAGGAAGGATTTTTTGGATAGGACACAGAAATGGTAGCCATAAAAGAAAGATTAATAAACCTAACTACATTAAAATTAAGAACTTTTGTTCATCAAGAGACAGCCCCCCAAAATGAAAAAACAATCCAAAAACTGGGTGAAGATATTTGCAATGGTATAATCAACAAGGGAGTAGTATTCAACATATATATAAAGAAGTAATACAAATAAATAAGAGAAAGACAATCCAGTAGAAAAATGGGCAAAAATATGAACAGGTATTTCACAGAAGAGGATGCATGAATGAACCATAGGTATATGAAATGTTGTTGAACATAATTAGTAATAAGGGAAGTGCAAAATAAAACCACAGCGAATTGTCATTTTCTGTCATTAGACTGATAAAAAATAAGAAATTTAGGGATTTCCCTTGCGGTCCAGTGGTTAAGACTCTGCACTTCCACTGTAGGGGACACAGGTTCGATCCCTGGTCAGGAAACTAAGATTCCGCATGCTGCGTGGTGAGGCCAAAAAAAAAAAAATTTTAACAGTACCAAAATTTGGAGAGGATGTGGCTCAGTGGGAATTCTTGCACATCACTGCTGGAACTGTTAATAGTTTAAATAAATATTTAATATTCAGTAAATATTAGTAAATATTAGTAAATATTTATTAATATTAATAAATAAATAATAAATACTACTTTAGAATAGTTTGAAATTATCCTATAGGGTGGGACATTTGCATATTTTACAATCCAGGGTTTCCCTCCTGGATATAATACCTTAGAAAGCTTTTGCCTGTGTGTACAAGGAGATATGTAGAAAAAAGCTCATAGTGACCATGTTTGTAACAACAAAAGCTGGAAATAATCCAGATGTCCAGCAATACGATAAAGAGTAAATAAAATTGTAGTATATCAACACTCTGGAACATTATTCAGCAGTAGAAATGAGAAAAAAATTGCTACATGCAGGTGTATGGATGAATTTTAGGACCATAAAGTTAAGTGAAAAAAGTAGCCCTAGAATACTGCATTATGGTAAAATTCCATTCATTTAAAGTTCAAAAACAAAGAAATTCAAACAGTATACTATCTGGGCAAGAACACGTAAGTGATAAAAAAAAAACTTTTTTAAATTAAGTATATGATGAAACACAAAATTTAAGGTACGGTTAACCTTTAGTTGGGGAGATAAGTGGATGTGATAATGTCGGAATAGGTAGAAGAAAGCTATTGATAATGATCTAGTTGTTAGGTTTAGTGGTGGGCTCAAAAGTGTTCAATCTATTTTTTGCTGTGTGATTTATATGCGTATATTGTTTTATATGTATTAAATATCATACTAAAGTAATATATTTGTTTTTCAGAAATCTGCCTGAACCTTCGAGATCCTCCAACTAATATAATTATCATTCCAGAAGAGCAGGTGAAATCAGAATGGAGATTGCCAAAATTAAACTACCGTTTTATCACAAGGTAAAATAGCTTCTTGTAAAATATCTCAAATATTAATTTTCGATATTTGTTACTGAAACAATGTATTGTAATTTGCTCAGAATCTACCCAAAATTATGCTGTAACAGTTAGATAGATGTGCATTTTCACAGTCATATTTGTAGAACGCTTTTTCACTGTTTAAAAATACAATATCTATTTAATAATTTTGCTTTTTTTAGATCAGAACTGGATGATATGCCACAAAATAGTATCTGTGATGTTATTGGCGTTTTAGTTTATGTAGGAAGAGTCCAGCGGTCAAAAAAGAAGGGTAAGCTTTTGATATTGAAAGTCATAAAAAGTATTTCAGTGAATAATTCTGTGTTCATATGTGCATAATCAGTTACCTTCATTTATTCTAACATTCTATCCATATAGAAAGCCGTGAAGAGTTTTGGTCATATCGCTGGATTCACATTGCTGATGGGACTTCCGAACAACCATTTATAGTGGAACTGTTTTCTACATCTCAGCCAGAAGTCTTTGAAAATATTTACCCAAGTACCCAGTTTCAATATTTTTATCATTTTATTTTTGGAAGTGGGGGCATTAACTTAAAAAAAATGATAGAGTATACTGACTTACTTACAGAATGCCATGATATTGAGTTAGCAAATTCAAGCAGTCTGATAGCATGTTTAAGTTTTTTCTATATTAATATTATAATTGGTATTAACAGATATTAACCACCTTCTGGTTTTCTAGTCAGAATTAATTTGGGATTGAAACTAGTTTTTCAGAAAACAGGTGCTCTTATCAATTCCCATTTTTAGCATTTTAGGCATAAAAACTTAAAATTCAGTGAAACTAAAACATAGTCTGTTTCCTTTGTATCCATTTGGAAATCGACTTAGTAGACCCCATTAAACACAATGAAGCCTTTACTAATGTAGAATTAAGTAGTAGAGGATTGGCATACTGTGTAATTAAATAATGACAGTGGTAAGTATGATGTCATTTGAGTATGGAATTAATATTAGGTTGGTGGTGTTATACCAGCTGGTCAATATTTTACTTAATTTGGTGTTGATTTTTTCCACTACTTTTATTTATTTGAAGACATTTTAAGTATGTCCTATTATGTGTTTTATATAACAAGTTAGTCTTCAGATCTACTATGATAAGGATAAAAGTATATCTAATACTTTTTAACAACTTCAGTGAATTTTTCCTTATTTGAATTTGTGACATAAAGCTATTTTAGGTATTGGTGTGCTATTTTCCTATTTTCCAAATGATTATGTGGATAAAATACTGATTGTTAAGTGCTTGCCAACATTGGGGAAATTCCCAATCTTGACTACATGTATTTTTTTTTAATGAGCAACAAGATAGAAATTGTAGAATATCAGGAGACCTAGAGACCATATACAGGGCTGTTCTGCTACCCCTTTATTCTCTGTTGTAAAACAGTATTACACACCATTCGGATATTACCTCATTAGAATCCACCCTCTGCTTGTGGGATTAAATTTTGTAAATATATATGAGTAGAACTGAACATCACCCCAACTGTTATTGGAGGAGAGGGCAGAAAGAGAGTTTTGGCCAAAACCAAGGCATGGGCTTCCAAGGTAAGTGGGGCCATGACCTTTCATATAACTTCTCTCAGGGCACAGATGATTGGTTGTGATGATCCCTGATAACAATTTAGATGGGCTTTAGGGCCAGGTCCCTCTCTCTTTGTAGCCACTTTAAACAACAAACTGACACAGGTTTTGGATAACGATTTTTCACAGAAATGTTGCCATCCATGCACGTTCTATTTCTTGTGAAAATGTGAAATATATCTTTTAAGAAAGGTTTGTATGGACCTTGGTGAGATTTACTCTAGTACAATAGTTGACAATAATCACAATTCATTTTCATCTTTTGACCAAGAGTGAAGGAAAAAAAATCATAAAATAAATGGTGAGTATTAAGGGGGCTTCAGGCCTATGAAGGGGAACATGACCAAGGGTCTTCTGGAGTAATACCAGAATCCTTTGGTAGTAGGGCATCTTGTTTACTTTTGACTAAGGAAAGTGAAGAACTAAGGGGAAGTAATTTTGAGCGTTTACTATATACCAGTTGCTCATAGATATTATCTCATTTTGTACTCCCAGTTACCTTTTAAACAGGTGATGTTTTTACAAATTTACGGGTGAGGAAACAAAGGTCCAGAGGGATGTCAAACAGCCAGAAGGTGTTAGGTCCAAATGTCTGATTTTTAACAACCATGAAATTAGAATTAGAGGTTTCTTTCGTATTCTTATATCGACGTCTTTAATCATGAATACTCACATCTTTGTACAGTTTTTGAATTAAAGGAAAAGTGATATAAATCAAGAGAATTATTCTTGGTCATTTGAACAGATTTTCTTTATTTTCATTGCTACAAAATAAAGAACTAGTAAATGTGAGATACAGGAAACAAATTTATAGATATTATCATGCTCTAGGGAAATATTTATTCTCAAATGAGAGCTTACTGTTGATATGAAATTACGAGTATTTATATTTATTTCTTTATTTCCTAATTTGGAGACCGTAAATGTTTTGGCATGCAGTGAGTTAAAATTTTAAAAATATTGTTGGATAAGTAAACTTTACCTAAATAACCTGATAGTTGAAAACAGTTGATAGCTTTTGAAAGTAGTTGGTCTGAAGACATTATAATCTCATTTTCAGGAATTCTTTTTAGTCTATCCAGTTGGTTAGCAAGGCAAACAAAATAATAGCTGGTATAAGCCCTCTCCTTGAGGCTTAAAGTCTAATTAAGATAAACACAAGTAAAACACTCGCATAAGCAAATTCAAATTAATATTGTGTAGCCCTATCTGATGGAAGGAGTCAGAGTAATTCAGGGATCAGTGTTAGATTGGGTTAATCAGTGGAAGCATCATGGAGGAACTCAGCTTTTTTCTCTGTAGAAAATAACTATTCACATTCAGTTGTGTGGCCAATTAGAAAGACTCTTGCCGTCTTCAACTGTCCAGCAAGCAGTGACTTCAGTTAGGTGCGGCCGTTGTACTTTCTAAAGGAAAAGTTAAGTGTTAGATCCTTTATTTAAAGGAAAAGGTTAAGTGTTAGATCTTTGTTGCTCCAAGTGTGGTCAAAGGACTGGCAGCACTAGTATCACCCAGGAGCTCATTAGCGGTGGAAAATCGCAGGCCCTACACTAAAACTACTTTAATCTGAATTTGCATTTTAACAATTGTCCTAGGTGATTCCTCAGTTCATTAAACTTTGAGAAGCACTCTGTTAGATCCTGATCTTGGTATTCCCATTTGAAATGCAGAAATAATTTCATAAGTGTTTTCATTTTCTACAGTGGCACATTTCATGTGTACACAGTTGAAAGTTGTCAGAAATGACACTCAAGTACCTAAACTGCTTTACCTCACTACTACAAATGAGAGTTGCATGTTTATTACTGGTGAGCATTTTCTTTGTATATACTTTATTGGAAATCTAATGTATTTTCTCTTCATTAAATTAACTTTTCTATTGTAAGATTCAACCACAAGATAGCTTTATTTTGAACTCCTTTCTCACTATAAGAATGGTTTAAGAAAGAATATTTAGCCTATGAAATCTATTGCTTCCAGATTATTTACAGTTAGAGCAATGATTTTGTGACTTACTGAAGAATTTTGTTTATGTCCTTTGGTTAACTTTAATTCCTGCTTGACGTGAGAAGTTAGATAATCATAAATTGCTTCATAGATTGAAGACTGTTGGGCCCTGTATCACAATATGGATTCAATTAACAACAGTTTTTAAATATTAAATAAAACAAAAATGTGCATTAAATTTTGGTCCCCAGATCTCGCATTTTACTTATATAGCAAGAAAAGTCTCACTACTTATCTACAAGTATACTATTTTTCTCTATTCCCTCGGATAAGGGGGGCAAAATAGTAAAGATAAAAGTTTTCAGATGAGTGAGGGAGTACTATGGAATGATGTATTTACTAGAATGCTACCATGTTGGTAATTAGGAAATTTGTCAAAAGAAGAGTCCTAGGAAGGATGTAACACACATCTTTGTCCATACTTCATTTTATAAATATGAATACTATCAGATCTAATATATACTAATAATATCAGATGTGAATGACACTTTTAAGTATGTTTCAAAAACATGAACTTAAATGCTGAGCTATATTCACAGGCAATTTAGTTAATACATGATGTCATACCTTCAGGTTAAAACATAATCAATGTTCTAAGAAGATGCTAACCAGTTGGATAGTTAGCAAAAGCCAGACTATTAGTTTTCTTTTTCTTCTGGCTTTTCGATGTCCTGTAGACAGTTACAGTTTAGTCCACGTAAACTAATATGTCTGATTTCCTTCTTGACTTAGGATTTGTTAACTGATAATTTTCATATGCATATTCAGTATAATTATCTGCTACATAGTGAATAAGTTAACTTCTTTTCTTGGTGCTATAAGAATGATTTTATATTAAACTGTTTTTATACTCAAAAAAGTCCAGATGGTTTATTACAGTGAGTTCTCTCTTTTTTTTTTTTTTTTTATTCCTCATATTTTTGCACTTTACCCTTCCTGCAAGAAGGTCATAGAGGCCAGCCGTATACCAACTATACCAAGGTAAAAAACTTTTTTCAGTGGATTAAAACAAAGACCGATTCTGGGGAATTGAAGAACACTGTTATTGGTGGATATTACCCCTATCCACCAGTGCCAGAAACATTTTCGAAGTATAATATTTCTGTTAAAGGTACTGATGTAATTGCTAGTCCCTTATATGTTTATATGTGATATGTATGGTATATGCCATATCAGTTAGTCATCTTTATTCTTTAATGGGAGTGAGCCAAAGTGTAGCAACACTCACTGGTAATAATTTGATCTTTATCAAGATCTAAAAACATATGTCATGCCCCATAAAGGTTAATATTTTGATTTTATTAGACTGCAAGAAAAGAAGGAGTTTAAATAGACTATGACTAAATGGAGGTAATATCTTGATTTAAGGTCATTGAGATCAAATCTGAGTTGGTAGATCCCAACTCCTATAACACTACTTAGACTAAAGATATCAGAGGAGACACTGGACAATTTGATACCAAGGTACTGACAACTGTATTAGGCCACTCTTGTGGAATGATATATAGACATCCCTTAGTGTCCACAGGGCATTGGTTCAAGGAGCCCCCATGGATACCAAAATCTGCAGATGCTCGTGTCCCTTATATAAAATGGCTCAGTAGGCCCTCAGAATACAGTAGGCCCTTTATATCCGCAGGTTTGCAAAACCTGTGGATATGGAGGGCCAACTGTGTATTGGATATAACACAATTGAGCTCTACCTTTAAATAAAAATGATACCAAAATCAGTGAGATTCGGAATAAGTATTAATGAGAGGCCTAACATTATTTTAGTAGAATTAAGATATGACAGTTGAAAACTTTAACATAAGTATATTATTTTTGAAAAGCTTGAAAACTTTAACATAATTATATTATTTTTGAAAAGCTATGGGATAATGCATGGTTTTGGAAAAAAGAGAAACTTTGAAATACTGACCTATCATCATCTAAATATTGACACTCTCCTGTACTTCATAATGCCAGCAATCATCATCTAAATATTGACACCCTCCTGTACTTCATAATGCTAGCAATATGTAGTATATGCTGTAAATAGCATATAGAATACAGAAAATATTAAACAAAATGTGTTTCTATGCAGTGGCTAGGCAACACTTTATAGTTTGAAGTATGATATATAAATTATGTTCAATATGTAAAATTTCTGTTTCAAATTAAGACACCAGACTAGAAGGCTGTATCACAATTTAACTGACAAATGTGTTTTGCCAATTTTACCGAAATTACATAAGAGATTGCCAAATATAAACACAAAGTCTCACATATTTAAGTTATGTAGCAAGTTTATAATTTTCATGTTGTGAAATTACATTGCAAATCTAATTCTTATTTTTGTCATTTCAGTTCTTTAAAACTTACAGTTTCCTTGGAATTACTCTTTTGCAGTTGAGTCGTTCTTCACAGCTATAAGTGAAGTGAGGAAGGAGATTGAAGACTTGCAGTATAGGGAAAAAAAGCGCATTGCAATTCAGGGGATAATTACTGTTATAAAGTATGTCCCCTATAGCGGTGCAACTGAAAGTGCCTCAGCATCTGAAACACTACGGGTATGGTGCCAGAGAATTAATAGTATATCTCTGAAAGCACTGTGTTTATAATCGCAACTGGTATCTTGTAAATTTCATTCAGAACTCACGTGTATTAACTCTTAATGATGTAAACCTAAAAGGAAAAAAATCATTTTTAGTTTGTTTCCTTTTTATGTCATTTATTTTGGAGCAGTCTGGGCTGCCCTCAAAACTTGGTATCTTGTTTGTGTTTTCTGTGTAATATGAGCCTATCATGATTGTCTTTATTTAAATTTCCAGGTGGTATATATGGTTATGTTTTTTTCCTTCCTTTTGTCTAGGCCAAAGGTATAGGCACACTCCTACCGGGAGTTTTTAGCTCTATTGTCAGTCTTGGCAGTTCTACCCAGGTTCTATAAGAGGTAGCAATGACTCTTGTAGGATAAATGCTACAGAAGAGGCCACTTCTAGAATCTAGGCAAAATCAAGACAAATAAGTTAATTTTTCCATGAGCTTATCTTTTTAAAAGTTATTTCTAAGATTACTGTTCTTATGGAAATAAGCATCTAATCCAGCTTTACAGTTATACTAGTATAAGAAGGACTTTTATTAAAATATTTTAATAGCAGATGGATTAAGATAAATCAACTTTATAAAAGCATTGTTACGATTGCAAAGTTTTGTCACAACTCTTAAGTTATGAAAAATGGGTAAACTAAAATTATAGAGTCTTTTAAGAGAGAAATAATTTTTGTGAATCAGTTTTGAACGTTTTCTTCAAATTTTTGGTTTTAGAATGCTGACCGACCCTCAACATCCCAAGCAGCTAGAAGAGAAAGTCAAAGTCAAGAAAGAGATGGAAAACCTCAAGATGATGGTCCTGTGAGTTCTCAGTGTTGTCATACTACATCTGCAAGTTTGAGCCCTCCCAAGAAAAAAAGAACTCTACAAGGACCGTAAGTCATTTGTATTACGTATATACATGGCATATACTTTTTAATTTGTTTCTATCCTGTAAAATGAGCAATTCTACTAAAAGTTGTATTAGTTTTCTAGGGCTGCCAAAGTCCAAGACCAAGATATAGGCAGGGTGGGTTCCCTCTAAGGGCTATGAGGAAGAATCTGTTCCATGCATTTCCCCTAGCTTCTAGTGGTTTAGTGGCAATCTTTAGCATTCCTTGGCTTATGGAAGTATCACCCCAATCTCTGCCTTCATCTTCATGTGGCATTCTCCCTGTGTGCATATGTGTCCAAATTTTTCTTTAAGGACACCAGCCATACTGGATTAGGGACCCACTCTGGAGTACTGGTCTACTTTAGTATGAACTCATCTAAACCAATTGCAACCAAATAAAGTCATATTCTTAGGGTCATTGAAGATGTAATTGGTTACATATTGGTAGTCACAGTGATATTTGGTGGGGACATAATTCAATCCATAACAGTCTGCCCTCTAAAAATTCATGTCCTTCTCACATGCAAAATACATTCATCCCATCACAACATCCCCAAAAGTCTTAATCTATACCAACATCAACTCTTAAGTCCTAAATATCATATAAATCATGTATGGATGAGATGCAGGGTAATTCATCCTGGGGCAAAATTCTTTTCCATCTGTGAACCTATGAAACTAGACATGTTTCATTCTGTCCAAAATACAATGGTGGGACAGACATAGGACAGGTATTCCCATTTCAAAAGGGAGAAACTGGAAATAACGGAGTTATGGATCACAGAAACCTTGTTGAAACCTAATTAGGCAAATTCCATTTGGCATTAAGGCCCCAGAATTATCCTCCCTGGCAGAATACTGTGTCCTCTGGGCCCACTGGGATGGCAGCCCCACCCCCTTAGCACTGAGTGGTGGTCTTGCACTCTGGAACTGGGAAGGTGGCCCTGGCTTCTAGAATTGAGGAGGTGTCCCTGCCCTCTAGAACTGAGGAAATGGCCTCACCCTCAGGGTCATTTTTCCCTTTTCTTGAAGGATAATACTTGGTCACAGCTGGATATCTCTAGCAGCTCATTTCCTGACTGCAGAATCCCAGAAATCCGATGGAATTGCATTCCTTCGTTTCTTCCCACCTATGTTTCTTTCAGTCAAAGCTAACAGCATGCCTACTGAGATGGTTGACTGGATCCACAAATCACAATCTCTTGGGCAAATGGTTATCTAGCAATGCCCTTAGTGTTCTTTCCAAAGCAAGCTTTCTTATGTTTTGCAATATGGATAGGCTTAGAATTTTCCAAGTATTGAAATTCTGGTTATTTTTTTCTTAACAGTTCCCTTTTCAACTTTTCTCTCCCCTCTCATATGTTACTATAAGCAGCAAGGAGAAACCAGGCTGTGCCTTCAATACTTTGCTTAGAAATCTCTTCATCTAAATATGCAAGTTCATCACATACAAGTTTCACCTTCTATCCAACAGAGCACAATTCAGCCATGTCCTCTGCCACTTTATATCAAGGATTATCTTTCATCCAGTTTCCAATAACACGTTCCTTATTTCTGTCTGAGACCTCACCAGAAGCACCTTTTACATTCATATTTCTAGTTCTGTTCATGACAATGAGTGTATTCTCTAAGACTGCAGAAACTTTCTCTACAGCTCTTTTCTTTATGCGCCCTCAACAGATTCTCCTTCAAAATCCATATTTCTACCAACATTCTCTTCAAGGCTATCTAGGTTTTTTCTGTTATGCACCTCAAAACTCTTCCAGCCTGCACTTAATACCCAATTCCAAGCCACTTCCACGTTTTTATGTATTTGTTACAGCAGCACACCACTTCCTGGTACCAAAATCTATTACTTTTCTAGGGCTGCTATAACAAAGTACCAGAAACTGTTTGGCCTATACTATAGAAATTTGTCTCACAGCTTTGTAAGTCCAAAATCAAGATGTCAGCAGGGTGGATTCCTTTTGAGGGCTGTGAGGAAGAATCTGCCCCATGCCTCACCCCTAGCATCTGGTGGTTTGCTAGCCATCTTTGGCTTTCCTTGGCTTGTAGAAACATCACTCCAATCTGTATCTGTGTCCAAATTTCCCCTTTTGATAAGGACGTCAGTCATGTTGGACTAGGGGCCCACCCTAATCCAACATGACCTCATCTTAACTAATTACATCTTCAGTGACCCTATATCTAAATAAGGTCACATTCCAAGATACTGGTGGTTAGGACTTCAACATGAATTTTGAGGGGACACAATTCAACCCATAACGGAAGCTCTCTTATCTGCCATGCTCAGCATGGACTAATTGAATGTGAGTTTAAAATGGGGAATTACAAAAAAATAAACACTTTTTGCCTCTCTTTTTTTTATTCTACGGATAAGAGAGATCATACAGTATTTGTCTTTCCCAGTCTGACTTATTCCAGTTAGCATAATAACCTCAGGGTCCATCCATGTTGTCACAAATGACAAGATTTCATCTTTTTAATGGCTGAGGAGTATTCCATTGTATATATCACATCTTTATCCATCCATCTGTTGATGGGCTTAGGTTGTTTCCATATCTTGGCTACTGCAAATAATGCTGCTGAGAACATAGGGGTGCATATATCTTTTCAAATTAGTGTTTTCGTATTCTTTGGATAAATACCCAGAAGTGAAATAGCTGGATCATATGGTAGTTCTGTTAATTTTTTGAGGAATCTCCATACTGTTTTCCATAGTGCCTGCACCAATTTACATTCCGACCAATAATGTAGGAGTGTTCCCTTTTCTCCACATCCTCACCAACACTTGTTATTTGTTGTCTTTTTGATAATAGCCATTCTGACAGGTGTGAAGGTGTGAGGTGATATCTCACTGTGGTTTTCATTTGCATTTCCCTGATAATTAGTGATGTTGAACATCTTTTCATGTGCCTGTTGGCCATCTGTATGTTTTCTTTGGAAAAATGTCTGTTCAGGTCCTCTGCCCATTTTTTAATCGGGTTGTTTGGTTTTTTGAGGCTGAGTTGTATTAGTTTTTTAATATATTTTGGATATTAACCCTTTATGGGATATGTGATTTGCAAATATCTTCTCTCATTTGGTAGGTTGTCTTTTCATTTTATTAATGGTTTCCTTTGCTGTGCAGAAGCTTTTTAGTTTGATGTAGTCCCATTTGTGTTTATTTTTGGTTTTGTTTCCCTTCCCTGAGGAGACCTACCTAGAAAGATTATGCTAAGACCGATGTCAAAGAACATACTGCCAATGTCGTCTTGTAGGAGTTTTATGGTCTCAGGGCCTACATTCAATTCATTTACCCATTTTGAGTTGATTTTTGTGTGTGGTGTGAGATTATGGTCCATTTTCATTTTTTTGCATGTGGCTGTCCAGTTTTCCCAACACCATTTATTGAAGAGATTCCTTCCCCCACTGTATGTACTTTGCTCCTTTGTTATAAATTAATTGTTCATTTATGTATGAGTTTATTTCTGATATCTCAATTCTATTTCATTGATTTATGTATCAGTTTTTCTGCAAATACTGTGCTGTTTTGATTATTATAGCTGTGTAATATAGTTTGAAATCAGGAAGTATGATACCTCCAGCTTTGTTCTTTTTTCTCATGATTGCTTTGGTTATTTGTGGTCTGTTTTGGTTCCAAATAAATTTTAGAATTCTTTGTTCTATTTCTGTGAAAAATGCCTTTGGGATTTTGATAGGGACGGCAGTGAATCTGTAAATTGTTTTAGGTGATATGGACATTTAAAATTAGGAAGCGTTCCCTCCTCTTCAATTTTTTGGAAGAGTTTGAGAAGGATAGGTATTAAATCCTCTTTGAATGTTTGGTAGAATTCACCTGTGAAGCTGTCTGGTCCTGGACTTTTGTTTTGGAGGGAGGTTTTTGATTACTGTTTCAATCACTTTACTAGTGATCAGTCTATTCAGATTTTCTATTTCTTCTTGATTCAGTCTTGGAAGGTTGTATGATTCTAAGAACTTGTCCATTTCTTCTGGGTTGTTCAATTTGTTGGCATATAACTGTTTCGTAATATTGTCTTATAAGCCTTAGTATTTCTGTGGTATCTGTTGTTATTTCTCCTCTTCCATTTTTTAAAAAAATTTATTTTTATTTATTTTGGCTGCCTTGGGTCTTCGTTGCTGTGCGCGGGCTTTCTCTAGTTGCGGCGAGTGGGGGCTACTCTTCATTGCAGTGCGTGGGCTTCTCGTTGCGGTGGCTTCTCTTGTTGCAGAGCACGGGCTGTAGAGCGCAGGCTCAGTAGTTGTGGCGCACGGGCTTAGTTGCTCCGTGGCACGTGGGATCTTCCCGGACCAGGGATCAAACCCACGTCCCCTGCATTGGCAGGCGAATTCTTAACCACTGCGTCACCAGGGAAGTCCCTCCTCTTCCATTTTTGATTTTATTTATCAGAGTCTTCTCTTTTTTTCTTAGTCTGGCTAAAGGTTTCTCAAGTTTGTTTATCTTTTCAGAGAACTGGCTCTGTTGGATTGATCTTTTCTATAGTTTTTTTGTTTTTAGTCTCTATTTCATTTATTTCTGGCCTGATCTTTATTACTTCCTTCCATCTACTGACTTTGGGCTTCATTTGTTCTTCTTTTTCTACTTCCTCTAGATGTAAGGTTAAATTATTTATTTGGTATTTTTCTTGTTTCTTGAGGTAAGCCTGTATTGCTGTAAACTTCCATCTTAGTACCACTTTTGCTGCATCCCTTAGATGTTGCTTTGTTGAATTTTCATTTGGATTTGTGTCAGGTATTTTTTGATTTCTCCTTTGATTTCGTCACTGACCCAATAGTTGTTCATTAGCATGTTGTTCAGTGTCCACACATTTGCGATTTTTTTTAGCTTTCTTCTTGTAGTTGGTTTCTAGTTTCATACTATTTTGATCAGAAACGATACTTTTGAAAAGATATGATTTCAAATCTTTTAAAATTTATTGAGAGTTGTTTTGGGTTCCAATATATGGTCTGTCCTTGAGAAAGTTTCCCATGCACTTGAGAAAAATGTGTTTTCTGCAGCATTTGGATGGAATGTTCTATACAAATCTATCAAATCCATCTGGTCTGATATTTCAGTTAAGGCTACTGTTTCTTTGTTGACTTTCTGTCTGAATGATCTATCCATTGATGTAAGTGGGATGTTAAAGTTCCCTACTATTATTGTGTTGTTGTCAATTTCTCCTTTTAAATCTGTTGATAATTGCTTTCTGTATTTTGGTGGTCCTAATGTTAGGTGCATATATATTAATCACTGTTATGTCTTCTTGATGAATTGTCCACTTTATCATTATATACTGTCCATTGTCTATTGTTACCTTTTTTGGCTTGAAGTCTATTTTGTCTGATGTGAGTGTGGCTATACCTGCTTTCTTTTGGCTGCAATTTGCTTGAAGCATCATCTTCCATCCCTTTACTTGGAGTTTATGTTTGTCCTTAGAGCCGAGATGAGTCTCCTGGAGGCAGCATATAATTGTGTCTTGTTTTTTAATCCATCCAACCACTCTGTCTTTTGCCTCATGAATTCAATCCATTTACATTTAGGGCGATTATTGATAGATGAGGACTTAGTACTGCCATTTATTCTTTTGTTTTCTCGTTGCTCTATATCTCCATTGTTTATTTTTCCTTGTATTTCAATCTACCATTTTGGTTTGGTGGTTTTCTATGATGTTTTTCTCAGTTTCCTCTTTTTTTGTTTTCTGTCTCTGCTTTAGATTTATGTTTTATGTATTAGGTTTGTATACAACATCTCATAGATAAAATAGTTCCTTTTCTGCTGATAGCATCTTATCTTCATTTACCTATATAGATTACGTCCTTTTCCTCATCCCTGTTCGTGTTTTTGTTTCTCAAATTACCCCTCTTTATGTTGTGAGTTTGTTACCAAAGTGAAGTAGCTATAGTTATGTTTTCTTCTTTTTTCCCCTTTAACCTTTATGCTATAGTAAAATGTTAAGAAACCTATTCTGGGGACTTCCCTGGTAGTCCAGTGGTTAAGACTCTGCACTCCCAACACAGGGGGCACAGGTTCAATCCCTGGTCGGGGAGCTAAGATCCCACATGCCATGAGACATGGCCTAAAAAATTAAAAAAAAACAAAAACAAAAACCTATTCTGATATAGAGTTACAGTTTTCTGATTCTGTCTATTTATTACCTTACTCAAAGTTTTGTGTCCTTTTTTGCCTTTTTGTTTCTGGTAGAAGAGTTCCTTTCAACATTTCTCATAAGGCAGATCTAGTGTTAATGAGCTCCCTCAGCTTTGTTTGGGAAACTCTTTATTTCTCCTTCATATCTGAATGATAACTTTGCTGGATAGAGTATTCTTGGGTGGCAGTTTTTATCTTTCAGTATTTTGAGAATGTCATTCTACTCCCTCCACTGACCTGTGGAGTTTCTGCTAAGAAATCTGCTGATAGCCTAATGTGGGTTCCTTTGTGGGTTACCATCCTTTTCCCCCTGCCTTTAAAATTCTTTCTGTGTCATTGACTTTTGGCAGTTTTAGTATAAGGGGTCTTGGAGAAGGTCTTTTTTTGCATTGAGGCAATTAGGTTTTCTCTTAGCTTCATGGACTTGTATATCCACTTCCTTCCCCAGACTTGGGAAATTCTCAGCTATTATTTCTTTAGATAAACTCTCTGCTCCCTTCTCCCTCTCTTCTCCTTCTGGGATGTCCATTACCCTACTATTGCCCTTCCTAAAAGGGTCAGCTAGCTCTCGTAGAATTTACTCATTTAAAAAAATATATTTTAATTCTCTTTCCTCTTCTACTTGTATCATTTCTATATTTCTGTCTTCAAGCTCACTAATTCTCTCTTCCATGTGGTCTGCTCTATTTCCAGTGCTTTGTAATGCATTCTTCAACTCGTTTACTGAGTTCTTCAGCTCCAGAATTTCTGATTAGTTCGTTTTAGTTTCAGTCTCTTTGGTAAAGTATTCCTTTTGTTCATTAATTTTATTCCTGAACTCACTGAACTTTCTGAGTTTTCTTGTAGCTCACTGAGTTTTATAATAGCCATTTTGAATTTTCTATCAGTTAGATCACAATATTCTGTGATTTTGTTTGGTTTCTGGAGAATTGTCATTTTCTTTTTGTGGTACAGTGGTGCTTGATGAGTTGTTCCTCTGCTAGCTCATTTCAAGTGGCAAACACCTTTCTTCTTTAGGTGAAGCTTTTTTTTTCTTGTTTCTAACAATTCAACAGGTTAGGCCCTTCTTTTATCTTCCAGTAGGTGGTGCTGTACCACAAGTTTTTGGTTTCTCTTACCTGAGCTCCCTCTGGTTATGTTTGACAGTCAGCACTTTCCACTTTCCACCGCCTCCGTCAGAGGTATCAGCCAGTGCCCTAGTTGTCACTGCTTATGCCTCCAGTGTCGTTGGTGCCATGCTGCTGCTGGTGTGGCTGGTGTCACTGCCTGGCGCACCAGGATGGTGGACAATTCTGCCATGTTTAGGACCTCCTGAGTTGCAGGCACTCCCACTGCAGGATGGGAGATAGCTCAGGTGGCACAGGAACCTCTGCTCTGTTCAGTATTGTCAGGTTTGAGGACTCTGCCACTGTAAGCAGGGGGCAAGGGAAGAGAGTCATGGGCACCTCCACAGCTGGAGAGACAGGGTCCCAGACCCTACTGCCACTGCTGCCCAGTTATCTGTGGCTGTGGGCACCACTGCAGCCAGGAGGCCAGAGTTGTATTCCCCGCCTCCCCTGTCGCTACTGGGTTTTCTGGGACTGCAGGTTCAGTTGCCATGGCTGGTGGACCAGGATTGCAGGTACCACCTCCACTGTTCCCCAAGTTCCACCTCCTCTGTGTGTTCTAGTCCACCCACCTTTAGGTGTACAGATATGTGGAATTCTCCAGTGTCCTGGTGTGTTGGGCAGAGGCACTTTTGTTGAGTCGTGGATGTTTTACTGATAGTAGATAGAAGGAGAGCGACAAAGAGAGCGTCTCCCTTTGCCATGATGCTGATATCACTCTCCATTCACTTTTAATGGAGTTAATGATACAGATGGTCCCCAACTTATGATGGTTCAACTTATGATTTTTCAACTTTACAATGATGCGAAAGCGATACACATTCAGTAGAAACCATACTTTAAATTCCGAATTTTGATCTTTTTCCGGGCTAGTGATATGCAGTACTATACTCTCTTGTGATGTGGGGCAGTGACAGTGAGCCACAGCTCCCAGTCAGTCATGCGATCACAAGGGTAAAGAACTGATACAATCATTCTGTATCCAGACAACCATTCTGTTTTTCACTTTCAATACAGTATTCAATAAATTACATGAGATATGCAACACTTTATTATAACATTGGCTTTGTGTTCGGTGATTTTGCCAAAGTGTTGGCTATTTTTGTAAGTGTTCTGAGCATGTTTAAGGTAGGCGAGGCTAAGCTATGATGTTTGATAGGTTAAGTGAATTAAATTCATTCTCAAGTTATGGTATTTTCAACTTACAGTGGGTTTATTGGGATTTAACCCCATCATAAGTTGAGGAAGATATGTATTTGGGGCTTATATCAATTTTTATACTATTTGCTTAATCAAATAGTTTTAATTATTCAATTTCCCCTCTTTTAATTTGCTAGGTATATATTCTTCAGTGGTCACGCTATAAATTACAACCTGAACACTTGACTTATTGTAGTTAAATACAAATTATTTTACCATTTCCTGATAATGCTAGATCCTTAGAACACTTCAATTCCATTTGTCTCCATTTTCATTATTTTTGCCTTGTATTTTAATTCTACATATATTTTAAATTCTGTAGGACATTATTAGTATTGTTTTTCTTATACAGTTAGCTTTCAGTTATATTTAACCACACTGTTTTTGGTTCTCTTCATTCCTACTTGTATTTTCATGCTTCTCTCTGGGATCATTTTCCTTCTGACTGAAGAATTCCTCTCAGCATTTATTTCAGTACAGCTTGCAGATGATATATTCTCTCTTTCTGTTTGTTTAAAAGCATCTTTATTTCACCTTTACTTCTAAAAGGATATTTTCACTAGGTTGCAGATTTTTTTAAATGTCTGATTCTACTGTTTTATCGCTTTCATTGTTTCTATTAAGAATCAGGCTAATGTCTTCTAATTGCTCCTTCAAGGATATTGCGTCCTTTTTCTCTGAGTGCTTTTAAGATTTTCTCTTTGATTTTCAACTGTTTAAATATGATGTGCCAAGGAGTGGTTTTCTTTGTTTTATACTACTGAGCTTCTTGAATCTGTGTGTTGATATCTTTCATCAGTTTTGGAAAACCATCTGCCATTATCTCTTCAAATATATTTTCTTCCTCATTATTTCCTCTCTTTCCATGATCCCTATTTCACATATGTTAGCACTTCTAACTGTGACCAACAAGTTTCTTACACTGCATTCTTTTTTATTCATATACATATTTCATTTTTGTTTTTGATTCCATGTTTCAGTTTGGACCTGTCACTCCATTTACTTTTTCAGTATGTCCAATCTGCTATTAAACCTATCAGTTAGGTTCATTGAGCTCTTGTTGGGTTTCCAACCCAATTAGCTATACTGTGATTCATTTCTAATACTAACTACCCAGACTTAACATCAGACTCTTAAGGGCTTAGTCCTCCACGAGACTGACCTTACTTCAGATGCTAGCCACAGTTCAGCTGGTCCCCAGGCCACCCTCACTTCCAACCAAGTGGCTACATATTCAGGAGTTCCCATGTTCCCCTCAGAGTCAATAGCTTACTAGAATGATGCAAAGAACTCAGAAAAACACTATACTTACAATCACAGTTTTATTGTAAAGAATACAGATCAGGAATAGCCAAATGGAGACACATAGAGAAAGGTCTGAGAGGGAACATGGAGCTTCTGTGCCCTCTTCTTGTGGAATCTGGGCATGTTACTCTATTGGCACATCACTGTATTTTAAATCCTGGCTTGCTGACTCCAATATCTGTATTACCTGTTGGTCGGCTTCCATTTGTACAATTTATGATAGTAATAAATATGACCATTTAAGAGGTTGTATCAAAGAACATTTTAATCCAAATGGTAGATAGTGAACCGTGGTGCTCTATGTTAGATAGTAAAATGTAGTCAAAATACATCAACTCATTCAAAAGTTGGCACTGAGAAATAAAATATAACAATGGGACATTAAAACTTACTCTTTGCATTCTGTTGGTAATATTTACTCCATAAAGAGAGAAAATGAACCATACCAGGTTTATCTGAATCCTTAAAAATCGTTATCAGTGTCTCCTTCTAAGAAAAGCAGAAGGTATTGTAGGAAAGACTACAATAATATTAACTATAATACTGTTATGTAGATGAGGGCATGGCATACTATACAATCTATATGACTTTTATCTAAGGTCAATAAGTTGGTGAAAAAGGAAAAGTCAGAGTACAGCTTATTGCCTCTGACAATTTTTATAATATTCGGCCACTATCCATCATATGTAATGTTATTGTCTCTTCTTTTAGCCATCTTTTCCCTTTCTTTCCACAGGCATCCTTTTATACTTCTTATATTTTCATTTTTCATCTCTTTTTTTTTTCAGTTTCCTCAGTTGATACCCGTAGACATTGTATACCTCCACTTCTGTTATGAAGGCCCTCACCTTTAAGACACTTAAGGCATACAAATGAATGATTGTATATGCCAGTAAAAATTCCCTAAGCCACTTTAAAAAAATTCTATACAATATAATGATGCTGTTAGAGTTTGGAAAACTATTTCTTCTATTTATTTCAGATAAAAAAATCACTTTATAACACCATGTATTTAAAAGTATATACATACTGTTTAATGATCTCAAAATACATGTAATTTAACTATTTTTTATTTATTTAAATCTCTCTCAGAGTTGATGTTTTCAGTTTACTAATTTCTAGAAATACCATTTTTCAATACTCAGAAAAAAAGTTAAAATTACAACTATAAAATGTGTTTTTATTTGCTGGAGTTTTATATTGAAATGGATGCAGTCTTCATTCATGAAAGCTAGTTCTTTGTATTCATTAATAACTCATTAGTAAAATAAAGAATACTATTATAAGAGACAAATCTATTGATAAAATAAGTTGAGCAATATTATGTGGCATTCTACAACCTGACACTTCTGTTTTGCTTTATGCTTTTAGTTTTGGGAATACAACAGCAGAAAATGCTCATCATAGAAATATACTGAAAGTTTGTAAGAAGGAAGTCTTTATTATAAGTGCAAGCTTCTCTCCTCAGCTTCAAAATAAGATGCTTCCCTTTTCACTTTTTTTTTCAGTTCAATAAACACTTATTGAGTGGATATTCTGTGGAGATACAAAAAAAATAAAGTCTATATTTTTGTAGAGTTTATAGTAGAAACTAGTAGAAGAGACAGATTGAAAAACCAGTAATTTTAATACAGTGTGATGAATGCTATGATAAAGTTTATTCATGGTGCTATGGCAGCATATACAAGGATCAGTGAGCCTTGACTAGAGATCAAGTTTGGCTTCTTATAGGAAATAATGCCTGAGCTAAATGTTGAAGGAGGAAGAAGAGTTAACTAGGCAAAGGAAAAGGAGCATAGGGTTTTTCCTGGCTGAAAGAAAAACACGAAGGTTTGAACCAGCATGAGGCTTATAGAAAACTCTGAAATGAAGTTGGAGAGTTAGGCCAAATAGTTTTCCAGAACATTTGAACAAAGCAAAGATGAAAATAGGCCATTGGACAAATTTTTAAATTCCTATCATAGGGAATGAAATATATATCCATCTTTAGTTGACATTTAATAAAGTTGAATACTTTCTTTTGTGTAATACTCCTTAAGAGAACATTTAAATCTGTTGCAGTATTTGAATTATGTTAGTATGGATATTTGTTCATAATTTGAATGTGTTTTCCTTAAATTCCTAATGCATTACTTTGAGAAACTAAACCTATAAATTTTCTAAATGTATTGAATTAGAATAAACTCTGAATGGAACCAATTAGTTTTTTCCCATTCAAGTCTCTTTTTATAACTATTTGTTAACTATTTGTTATCTTTTTTAAAATCTTTTGTAGAATTCCTGTACCTCAGCCAGAAACTGCTGCACAAACAAAAGGAAATAAACCAGACATGCCAAGCGTCTTCCAACGTATGTTGCTTTGACGATGATGATGATGATGATTTATAAAGTCTTTATGGAACACTGTTATATACAGATTGCTGTTTGATTTGATTCTGCATTTTTGGGTCATGCCTGCCACTAGCATAATATAAGTACTTGTATTAAACTATGTGTAGCTAGTTATTTTTGTTTCTATTTTTATTTATATTAGCTTAAGTCCTTGTCAAAAGTACTGGTCCCAAATTTAGAACAATTTGGTATCATCACCAAAGTGCAAGTAAATATAAATAAGCTTGTTTATATTAAGCACTTATTAAGTTGTTTCTTTGGTAGTACATCTCTTCAAATGTACTATTTTGAATTAACAGAAGAATAATAAAGTAGGAAGTTTAATTTTTATTTGACAATAAATATAGGTAAAGCTTAAAAGATAGTTGTAGTTCCTTTCTTTGCTGTTAGGTTGACTGGTTTGAATATTTGGGTTCATTTCTGAAGTGATTTCATGACACAATTTAGTTCTGGTAGGGTATCTTTAGAGTGGTTTTGTTTAAATCAGATGTTACAAGGGGTCATCTCTCTAGACTTTTTAGCACTTTAGATCCTTCTTGCTTTTTGAGTTACTGTTATTTGGGGATTGACTTCTAGTCAGTCTGACAGATTAAGAACCCACAAAGGGATCTGGACTATACCCCCCAAAAAATAAAAGATAGAAAATAAGGGGAAGATCATTATAATATAAATATACAACCAAGCTGAAAGCAAGAGTGAAAAATCCCTAAGTGGCAGAAACAAAAGAATTTAAATTTAGTGGTGAGCAGGAACTAAAACTAAAGCTGCTCATGGGCATTTCAGAGCTAGATAGAGGCCCAAATGATCATAGGCTGAGGTGTAATAACGACATGGAGAAGAGAGTCCAGACCACAGGCCTCTTACATGTGAAGTAGAACTAATATAAAGTTGAAAGGTTATTAAGGGCCAGATAAATTATTCCCATCAGCATGGGGAAGTATCAAGGAGCTTCCTGTATTCCCTGGGCAATGGGTAGGAAAAATTGAATTGACTTAGTACCCACTGAAGTGAATTAGAACCCTTATTAAACATCAAATTCTATTCCACTGGTCTATATGTATGTCCCTATGTCAGTATCACAGTGTTTTGATTACTGTAGCTTTGTATCAAGTTTTGAAATTGGGGTGTATGAGTCCTCCAACGTTGTTCTTCTTGTTCAAGATTGCTTTAGCATTCGGGACTCCTTGTAATTCCATATGAATTTAAGGATCCATTTTACCATTTTTGCAAAATAGGCTTTTGAGATTTTGATAGGGATTGCATTGAGTCTGCAGATTGTTTTGGATAGTATTGGCATCTTAATAATATTAACTCTTCTAGTCCATGAACATGGGATTTCTTTCTGTTCATTTTTAGACATTCTTTAATTTATTTCAACAATGTTTTATAGTGTTCAGTACACAAGTCATTCACCTCCTTGCTTAAAGTTATTCCTAGGTATTTTATTCTTTTAGTTGCTATTATATTTGGAATAGGTTTCTTAATTTCCTTTTGAATCTCTTGTTATCAGTCTGTGGAGATTTTCTTTTCTTTTTTAGTGAGTTTAGGTAATTTCTTTGCTTTTAGGAATTTGTTTCATCTAGGTTTTCTAATTTGTTGGTGTATGATTGTTCATAGTATTCTATTATAATCATTTTTATTTCTGTACTAAATCACATTTTCATTTCTGCATTTAGTTTTTGTGTCTTCTCTCCTTGGGGAGAAGGTCAGTTGAGGTAAAGATTATCAAATTTGTTGGTCTTTACATAGGACAAGCTTTTGGTTTCTTAGATTCTATTATTTTTTCTATTCTCTATTTCATTTATATTTACTCTAAGCATAATTACTTCTTTTTCTTAACTTTGGGTTTAGTTTTCTCTTATTCTAGTTCCTCAAAGTTTAATATTATGTTATTGAATGAGGTATTTCTTTCTTTCTTTTTTTAACATCTTTATTGGAGTATAATTGCTTTACAATGGTGTGTTAGCTTCTGCTTTATAACAAAGTGAATCAGTTATACATATACATATGTCCCCATATCTCTTCCCTCTTGCGTCTCCCTCCCTCCCACCCTCCCTATCCCACCCCTCTAGGTGGTCACAAAGCACCGAGCTGATCTCCCTGTGCTATGCGGCTGCTTCCTACTAGCTATCTATTTTACGTTTGGTAGTGTATATATGTCCATGCCACTCTCTCACTTTGTCCCAGCTTACCCTTCCCCCTCCCCGTAGCCTCAAGTCCATTCTCTAGTAGGTCTGCGTCTTTATTCCCGTCTTGCCCCTAGGTTCTTCATGACCATTTTTTTTAGATTTCATATATATGTGTTAGCATATGGTATTTATTTTTCTCTTTCTGACTTACTTCACTCGGTATGACAGTCTCTAGGTCCATCCACCTCACTACAAATAACTCAATTTCGTTTCTTTTTATGGCTGAGTAATATTCCATTGTATATATGTGCCACATCTTCTTTATCCATTCCTCTGTCGATGGACACTTAGGTTGCTTCCATGTCCTGGCTATTGTAAATAGAGCTGCAATGAACATTTTGGTACATGACTCTTTTTGAATTATGGTTTTCTCAGGGTATATGCCCAGTAGTGGGATTGCTGGGTCGTATGGTAGTTCTATTTTTAGTTTTTTAAGGAACCTCCATACTGTTCTCCATAGTTCTTTATTTTAATATCAGTATTTCTGCTGTAAATTTCCCTCAGATCACCACTTTCACTGCATCTTATAAGTTTTTATGTTGTATTTTCATTTTTGCTCATCTCAAGGTATTTTATAATTTCCCTTGTGACTTCTTATTTGACCCATTAGTTGCTTAAGAGTGTGTTGTTTAATTTCCACATATTTGTGAATTCTCTAGTTTTCCTTCTATTATTAATTTCTAGCTTCATTCCATTGTGGTCAGAAAAGATACTTTGTATTATGTGATTCTTTTTAAATTTATTGAGGCTTATTTTGTGGCCTAACATATGGTCCATCCTGGGCCTATTTCATGTATTTTTGAAAAGAATGTGTATTCAACTGTTGTTGTATAAATATATATTTAAAGAAGTTTAGCATCTACCCCTGTTCCCTGCATCCTCTTCCTTCTCCCCCATTATAGATAACTTTTTAATTCATTCTATGGTATGTCTTTGCATTGTTTGTTTTATAATATAAGAAGGTGTGTGTGTATATCAGAGAGAGAGAAAGAGTCACGCCCCCCCTTTCTTAGATAAATGTACAACTACTTTGAGAGCAATTTGACGAGACCTAATTTATTGAAAATGTTATACCTTGTGACCTATATGTTGGGTACACTGGGAGACATGTTCTAAGATGAGTATTGGAGCATTGTTTAAAATAGGAAAACTCTTTCATGTTCATTATTTTTTTCTTTTTTTAATTGAGGTATAATTAGCATGTAACATTATATTAATTTCACGTGTGCAACATAATGATTTGATATTTGTATATATAGCAAAATGATTCCCACAATAAGTCTAGTTAACATTCGTCACCATACATAGTTACAAAAAATTTTATTCTTGTGATGAAAACTTTTAAGATCTACTCTCTTAGAAAGTTTCAAATATGCGATATGATATTAACTATAGTCACCATGCTGTACATTACATCTCCATGACTTATTTTATAACTGGAAATTTATACCTTTTGACCCACTTCACCCACCCCCTCCCAAACCCCTACCTCTGGCAACCACCAATCTGTTCTCTGTATCTATGAGCTTGTTTTTTTTTGGGGGGAGGGTCTGTCTTTTTTTTTTATTCCACATGTAAGTGAGCTCATACAATATTTGTCTTTCTCTGTCTGACTTATTTAACTTAGCATAATGTCCTCAAGTTTCATCCATGTCAAGATTTCATTCTTTTCATGGCTGAATAATATTCCATTGTATATACACCACCTGTTCTTTATCCATTCTTTCATTGATGGGCACTTAGGTTGTTTTCAGGTCTTGGCTATTGTAAATAATACTACAGTGGACAGGGGGGTGTATATATCTTTTTTTTAATGTTATTTTTTTAACCATTATGTTTATTGTATTTATTTTTTTATACAGCAGGTTCTTATTAGTTATCCGTTTTATACATATTAGTGTATATATGTCAATCCCAATCTCCCAATTCATCACACCACCACCCCGCCCCAAAGGGGGGTGTATATATCTTTTTGAGTTAGTGTTTTTTATTTCTTTGGATAAATACCCAGTAGTGGAATTGCTGGATCATATTGTTGTTCTATTTTTACTTTTTTGAGGAACCTCCATACTGTTCTCCGTAGTGGTTGCACCAATTTACGTTCCCACCAACAGTGTATGAGGGTTCGCTTTTTGCCACATCCTCACCAACACTTGTTATTTCTTGTCTTTTTGATAATAGCCATTTTAACAGGTGTGAGATGATATCTCGTGGTTTTGGTTTGCGTTTCCCTAATAGTGATGTTGAACATCTTTTTTATGTACTTGTTGGCCATCTGTATGTCTTCTTTGGAAATATGTCTATTCAGATCCTCTGCCCCCTTTTTAATCACATTGTTTATTTGTTTGTTTGTTTGTTATCGAGTTGAATGAGTTCTTTATATATTTGGATATTAACCCCTTATCAGATATGTGATTTGCAATCATTTTCTCACATTCTGTAGGTTGCCTTTTCATTTTGTTGATGGTTTCCTTTGCCATGCAGAAGTTTTTTAGTTTGATATAGTCCCATTTGTTTATTGTACTGCAGTTTTAATGAATGAATTAGATCTATATGTGTTAACATGGTTACTGATGTATTTCCAGATATGTTTCATGATAACTTTGGAAATTACTGTGTCTGTAAATTCAAAAGCCACTCATTTTGTGAATATATAGCTAATTTGTGTATGTGGTTTGATTGTGCTAGTTATTTTGAAGACTACAAAATTTAACATCTTATCATTTGTATCTGGTAACTTAGATAAGTAAGTAAGACATACATTGAAAAGTTCACAATAAACAATAACAGTAATACTGAGATCATAAGACATTATAGGTAGCCTCTGACTTACACAATTCTTTAAAAAGTCTATTATATACTTGCTACCAAGCATAGACCTGATCACTGATTGAAATACTCTGTTTTTTTCTAGCCTTGTAGATCTTGCACCAGCATGGGGTCAGTGAAGGCAAGGGGGAAAGAGGCAAAGGAAATAGCTCCTCTCCCACCCCCATGCCTCCATACACCCCTACCTATCACTCTTATCCACATAATGAAATGCTTAGAGTAGATTTTGTGAAGAAGCAAAATCACTATGCCTATACACATACATTTATACCATGTCCTTTTTCACCTCACAACCTAAATGTGGTCTTCTGAAATTTTTCCTCATTAAAACATAAATCCATTCTCACCAGAAATAAGGGTAAAATGAATCATTAAAATAACAGTGATCACTATAATTCTGAAATATAATTAGGTATATACAAAAATATAATTTTGCTAGGTAATTAACCTGTATCTTAGTTATGCATTAGGCCTAAACAATAATGTTTTTCACTTGGTAATTTTAGTAATATTCAAGCTAAAAATAAAAGAATTCTAGTGTATAATTTTCCATCTTATTTTTAGAAAAACCTGAGCTCTAGATGTATTTTGTCTCTTCTCTAATTATTGCCTTTGAAATCTTGCTATTCACAACCAGTGACTGCCAGTATCTCTTGTACTGATTTCATACCCATTTGTATTAATTATGAACATATAATTGGGATAGTTAATTACAGTCCCAAGTTACTAAATTAAAAAACAATGCATGAGTTTTTCAGAAGAACTTTTCATATAAACATTAAACCTTGCCAGTTCTTAACACTCAAATAAGAAAACAGGCATAGAAAATATTCTGACTTATTCCTGACAGTGTCAATCATAGGATTTTTTTTTCCTATGCAATGGATGTAATTACTTAATTTTTAAAGATTGGAATGGCCCATAACTTGTTCTTTGCATGCATTATTTTAGAACAAATCAGTCAGGAATTCTCACTATAACTTGGGTTGTAATAGCTACTTATTGCTAATCTAATTATGTACTTTTATTAGTTTGGGTAAGGGAAATTCATTTCTAGAAGATAAAAAGGGTAAATCATTGCCCAATCCTCACTTTACTCCTATTAACTTTGAGTTTTTCTCTTGGCTTTTATTGATTCCTTTCCTTTTCATGTGTGATTAAATTTTTTATCCTTTTCGTTTGTTATCAAGCGTTATTATAGGAAGTTAAGTGTGTTCATCAACTAAATTTTAAATTTAAAAAAAAAAAACTCTTGTAATATCACAGTGTTTTGAATACCTGGTAAGAAGTTCACCTCTTCATCTTCTCTAAAAATTCAATGTAGTATTTTACCTCGTAATAAATTTTCAGTCTCTGTCTAGGTTTAAGAAACCAAGAAAGTAGTCTGGGGATATGGAATAAAGTTCAAAAACAGAAGTGATATATTAACCACACTGAAACGTTGCTGTTGAAACACCCTTCTGTCTCAGCAAGGTTTTTTATGCTAGGAAAATAATAAATGCCAAGGCATAGGCAGCCTACAAGGAAACAATTCAGCAACCTTGCTAAACTCTGGAACAGAGTTGCTGTCAGCTTGCCTTAGCTAGCAGAACTGACAGT
This sequence comes from Balaenoptera physalus, assembly GCF_965194825.1. NCBI lineage: Eukaryota > Metazoa > Chordata > Mammalia > Artiodactyla > Balaenopteridae > Balaenoptera > Balaenoptera physalus. The sequence goes on from NC_138903.1 coordinate 94,475,377, forward strand.
GTGAGAAGTTCCAACATCCATTTTTTTTCTGATTCTTCTCTATGTCTTCAGTTCCCAGGGTGTATTATTTAATTAAAATATTATTTTACCAAATTCCTTAGTGCAGTATTTGGTACATAATAGGTGCTCAATAATTATTTGCTGAGTGAATTGAATGAATGGATAAATGTCATAATGTGTAAGAGGGAAATTATATTCTGCCTTAGAAACTAAATATGTTAGATAAATTGTACATAAATGATAAACTGACTTGATGATAGAGAACAATTAAGAGTTGAAATGGTCTTTCATTTCAATTTAGTTCCCTCTTTGTTTTCCATATGTTTTTTATATCTGAAAGGAATATCATATCAACGGTCCTTTTGAAAGAGAGTTATATTCAAGAAATAGACTGTATTTTGTGTGTGTTCAGGATACTTTTAGCAAAGATTAACAAAATTTTATTTTAAGCTTAAATTCCACCAATAGTGAGTGGTGGTCCAGTCTCTAAAGGTTATTATTCTCATGAATTTTACTTAACTTGAATTTGTCACTGAATATAAAAGGAATGTTTATTTAAGAGCATTTAGGAAATATAGAAAAAGTATAAAGAAGATAATTACAAATCTCGTTAATTCCAGCAACAGAAAAAACAATATTACTTTTTAATATTTTGGAGTAAAAGTTTATTTTGAAGGTGAATTCTAGTTCTTTCCTCACTTTAATAAGAGTTACCTTTTGGACATTCAGTTTACATTTTGTAGGTGGTTGATTTTTAAAGTTAATTAAGCTATTTCTCATTAATCTGTGCTTTTTTGTAGTGATTTACCTGATTTGGTTAGTTTATAGGTCTCAATTATGTTAATCTCGCTTCTTTAACAGGTCGAGAAAGCACAAGCACTGGTAGCAAAGGGAAAGCCAGAAAAACTATAAGTGATAAATGGGAAAGTCAGACGTGGAGAGAGAAAAAGTTCGGCTTAATAGATCACCTACAATACGGCTGTATTTATCCTGAAAGTATTCCACGGAGATTTGTTTTAGAACACAGAAATTTTCTTACTGAGCAGTATAATTCTCAGCCTGCAAAATACATACCACAAGAAGGAAGGCCCCCAAAACTTTATGAGTTTAAGAGTGCCCTAGTCCTTGGACATTTTGAAGTAACCATCTTAGGTAAGTCACCTGTTCTTCTCTTTGAATATTGTTAATTTGACATAATTTAAATATAGATGATACTATTTTGCTTTAAAAAATTAAGCACTCCACCTCCCCACCACCAAAAAAGTTAAGCCCAAGGAGAACTCCTGTTTGGCTCAAACCAAAGGAATGGAGCACTAATTCTGGAATACATTAAGCTTTAATTGTGGGCTTTTAAATATTGGCAAGTCCTTGGAAAGTACTGGGGAGAGAAGAATGGGAACCAAGGGAACTTTCCTTAGCTCTGACTCTCCTACTACCTCTAAAACTGATTCTCTTCTCCTTTAGCCACCATTTTCTTGCTCATATTCTCTGCTTCTTTCTCAGTGCATCTGAACCACTGAAGGGTAAAATGTAGGTTAAAGAGAAAGGCATACTAATTGAGAGAAAATCCTATGAACAGACGTCTGTTTAGCCTGTGAAGAAAATAAAATGCTCAAGTAACTTAGGTTGAACAGAAGGAAGCTATTCAAAAAACTATCTTGTCTGACAAGGGACAATAAACTGATTTTCTCAGGTTGTTCTAAACTGACAAGTAGCTATAGAACTTATAAAAATTTAAAGTCAACACATTTTTAAACTTATGTTTATTTATTTTTATTTATTTATTTATTTTGGCTGCGTTGGGTCTTTGTTGCTGCACGCGGGCTTTCTCTAATCGCGGCGAGTGGGGGCTACTCTTCCCTGCAATGCGCAGGCTTCTCATTGTAGTGGCTTCTCTTGTTGTGGAGCACGGGCTCTAGGGCACGCGGGCTTCAGTAGTTGTGGCCCACGGGCTCAGTAGTTGTGGCTCACGGGCTCTAGAGCGCAGGCTCAGTAGTTGTGGTGCACGGGCTTAGTTGCTCCACGGCATGTGGGATCTTCCCGGACCAGGGATCAAACCCATGTCCCCTGCATTGGCAGGCAGATTCTCAACCACTGTGCCACCAGGGAAGCCCAACTTACGTTTATTTTTTTTATTTTTTATTTTTTTATAAATATTTATTTAGTTAAGTTTAAGTCTACCATCTTGCTCTTCTTTTTTTTTTTAATTTTGCCAGTATGTTCTTGTTCTCTAATTTCTGCTTTCTTAACCCCTTTTAATTTTTTTTTCTATTATATTTTTATTATTTATGGCTGTGTTGGGTCTTCGTTTCTGTGCAAGGGCTTTCCTCAGTTGCGGCAAGTGGGGGCCACTCTTCATCGCGGTGCGCAGGCTTCTCACCATCGCGGCCTCTCTTGTTGCGGAGCACAGGCTCCAGACGCACAGGCTCAGTAGTTGTGGCTCACGGGCCCAGTTGCTCCGCGGCATATGGGACCTTCCCAGACCAGGGCTCGAACCCGTGTCCCCTGCATTAGCAGGCAGACTCTCAACCACTGCACCACCAGGGAAGCCCCCTTACGTTTATTTTTAAAGTTTGTTTCTCATGAATGAAAAATGTACACAAAAATTAATTATAAAATAAAATCTTAACCAAAATGAGCTACTCTCTAGGTTTTTAATTTGTACTTGAAAGGAAGATCTTGTTACCTTAAAATGAAAGAATGATGAAGTGCCATTGGTAAGTTAATTAAATGCCTGAAAGAAGATGCATTTCATAAAGTTTTACACCTACAGTACTGAAGTGAATTACCTTGCTCTTTATCAAGATTCCTGTTTCCCCTTTACTCTCTCCCACTCCTTCTTCCCTACCTCGTCACACATAAATATGTACATACATGTGATTGTGTATATGTATATAATCTATGAAAAGTATAAATTCCCACTGAGTCTGTTAGACCTTCTCAGACCTAAGTTTCAAATGCTTCTTTTTCCTAGACTGCATTGCTTGGTATCTTTTGGTAACTTATAAATGTTAGTTTTATATCTAGGAAACAAAAATTATAGCGGCGATTTTTCGTACATCACAAAAAGTAACCATGAAAACCATGAGTTCATCTGGAATCACAGAAATTGAATACTTCTCTTCTTTTCAACATCACTGATCCTCTAAACATCTCAGCTGTCTTATAAGTATTGTGAACCTTTGTAGCTTTACTATGCATCACCTAAAAGCAAGAATCAGATATAAAGAAGACAAATTTGTCATTCTGCCGAACCAGCTGTAATCCATGTTAGAATTGGGCTGTTTTATATCCTACCATTTTTCAAAGACATAAGTGGATTTACAGGGATAAAAGACAGTGAAAAATATGCCATGTATGGATAAAACAAAACAGAGCATTTAAAAGGATACAGAAAAAGTAGGTATTACTAGGTGCCTGTAAATAACAAATTATTACCATTCGGTAGTAATTTTCTGTGAGCTTTCTGGCAGGAAGGGAGAAAAAGGATTGTTCCTGATGAGGTACTTAATTTTAAAGGTAAAAGAAGCCTGGATATCTTCTAGTCGTAACCCCCTAGCAAGGTAAAAGCCAGGCCATGATTAAAAATCATGTCCTAATCCCCTACCCCTATACTGTCCCTCCCCCTTCCCTCTCCCCGCTGATAACAACTAACTTGTTCTCTATATCTGTGAGTCTGCTTCTTTTTTGTTATACTCACTAGTTTGTTGTATTTCTTTAGATTCCACATGTAAGTGATATCATATAGTATTTGTCTTTCTCTATCTGACTTATTTCACTTAGCATAATGCCCTCCAAGTCCATCCATGTTGCTGCAAATGGCAAAATTTCATTCTTTTTTATGGCTGAGTAGTATCCCATTGTACACGTATACCACATCTTCTTTATCCATTCATCTGTTGATGGTCACTTATGTTGCTTCCACATCTTGGCAATTATAAATAATGGTGCTATGAACATTGGGGTGCATGTATCTTTTCAAATTAGTGTTTTTGTTTTTTTCAGGTATGTACCCAGAAGTAGAATTGCTGGGTCATCCGGTAGTTCTATTTTTACTTTTTTGAGAAACTGCCATAATGTTTTCCACAGTGGCTGCACCAATTTACATTCCCACCATCAGTATGCAAGGGTTCCCTTTTCTCCACATTCTTGCCGACATTTGTTATTTGTGTTCTTTTTGATGATAGCCATCCTGACAGGTGTGAGGTGATATCTCATTGCTCTGCTATTTTAGTGTGAAAGCAGCCATAGACAATGTGTAAATGAATGTGCATGGCTATGTTTGAATAAAACTTTATTTTTAGACCCTTAAATCTTGAGTTGCATATAATTTTCACATATCACAAAATATTCTTCTTTAGATTTTTTTTCAACCATTTAAAATGAAAAAAAGTTTCCTAGCTCATGGGTTGTACAAAACCAGGTAGAGGCTATATTTGACCCTCCCCCCAACCAACTCATAGTTTGCTAACCCCTCTTCTAGAGTCCTGTTTTTAAATAAAACTGATTAAACCAATCAAGGCAGATAAGTCTGTATGATTTTTAAAGTTCTTCCAACATGAAGTTTGTCCAGCCTACACTGATACTACCTTCTAGTGGTTTATTGTCCCTCTGCTGTATCTTGCTGATCTCTGGAGGACCCAGTAATTTTGAAGTGTCTTATTCTGGGAGCCAGAAAGGTTATTCAGACCATAACCCTGTTACTTGGTCATTAGCTCTGACTGGTCTAGGGTGAATTATTATTGAAAATATTGAACGGAATTTGTGATCTTACCTCCCACAATTCTAATGGCTCCCAACAACCAACTGGGTACTGTGGCAATATCAGAAACCCATCTCAGAAGTACCAATTCTCGTGTTAAAATTCTTGCTATGCCATCTCACTTGACTCAAATAAGTAGATAGTATTAATAAGTGCTAAAATCTCAGCCCATTGCCTTTTATGTAATAACACACTTCAAAGAGAAGATACTGGGATGGAGTAACAGACTAAATTTTCAATGCCTTTAGCCCAGGTACAAAATTTTTAATCTATTGGTCAATTTTAAGAATTATTTCTCCCTTTAAATATAAGAAGGTATTTTTCAAAAGCTTTATTGGACTCATAGATGGTATTAGTATATCATTGACTCTGCCAACACTAATTTAGTTACCCATGAAATGCTATGAGTCGGTTAAAGCTTAAGAGTTCCCTCTTCAATTTGCATTTGACTTAGACAATAAGGAAAATATTCAGCCAGTCTTTAGTAAACCTCTGAAAGCCATCTGTTTATCTCTTGGAAATCAAGAGATACAAACCCCAGTAACAATAGGTATAATTTAAGGAGAGCTGTCAAGACAGTATTTTCTAGACTTTTTGTCAAAAGATTTTTTGTCAAAAATTTTTTATATGGTTTGTTCTTTTCCTTTTCTGCAAAATGCATTTAAATGATAATTTAAAATTTTTAATAGCATTAATTGTAACATCAAAGTAATGTAATATGCTATAGTTACATGGAAATCATAAGGCTTTACTTACCTTGCTTTTTTTCTCCTATTAAAGCAACCAAGCAGGCCAACATAATTCCTGCCCTCCTTGGTACTGGCCTGCAAGCTCAGGACCAATTATTTGTACCCCTGAGGTATGCCTCCTTCCGTACTGAAGACTACTTGAACCATTAACTGAATAGCACTGGGTTCCCTCACTCTTGGTTCCCTAACTGGCTATATCCTTAGGATATTCTATCCCACTGGCGTGCTTCCCATTCTTGTATCTTGAATGGAGCAGCACACTGGATTATATGGGTTCCAGAGCTGGTTACTGTTGCCACCCCTTAATTCTGTCCCTTATTCCATTGCATAATAAAAGTAATTTAATCCTTAAACCTTAAGTAGCTACTATCAGATTTCATCAGTGTAAGACACACTTTTTTTTCCCCATATTTTAACATCTTTGAAAATTGATATGGATCTTATAATCGGTGTCATGCCTTTGTTTAGTTGGTAGCATTTTTCTTTCTTAGTGGTATATAAAATAATGATCATCTTAAAAATCAGTGGTATCTTAGATTCCATGAAATATGGTATATGCCAAGTACCCTTAGCTAGGTGCTGGGATTACAAATTGCCCTCCTCCGCAACACACACACACAAACACACACACTTTTCATTGGAAAAGAAATTCAGTGATAACAAAGAATTTGAGAGGAAGGTATATAAATTGCATACAATACACTTTACAAAAGAGGAATATGAGCTTGTTTGATTTTATATCTTCCTCTAATTTTTAATATAGTCCACATATATTATCACATTTACCTAGTTAGTATGTTGTAAGTTATTTAAGTAACACATAAACAGTAAGTCACCATTGAAGTGCATTATACATGTACATTGGGAGGATGTTTGTGTTCATCTCTTTTGCTGTTGGGAATATGGATGAATTCATATTTGGACACAATGCACAAATGTCCTGAAGTCTAATATTTGAAAATTATAGGTTAAAAATACACACATATACATTCTTTTGCTCAATTTAACAAATATTTACTGAGCACCTAAGGCATGCCCAGCACTGTTCTGGGGGCTGAGGTTACATGTGTTAATGCAACAGATAACAGAGCCTATGGTAAAATGAGATGGTGATAAGTGCTAGAAGAAAAGGGTTGGAGAGTGCTGTTGTAGGAAGGGGCTAAATTTTAAATAGAGTTGTCAAGGGAGGTCTCCCTGAGAAAATAACATTTCACCAGACACCTGATGGAGGTGAAGGAGCAAGCCGTGTGTTTATCTGGGGAAAGAACATTCTATGTACAGGAACATCAAGTACAGAGGCCCTAGGCGTGTTTACTTATACATTTGCACTCTGAACTCTAGTTTTAACCAAACAACTCATGATGAATTTTACCAATAATGTTGAAGCTAAACTCACAGCATTCTGTAATTTAGAAAGCAACTCATAATAGTATCAGTGACACACTGATAATGAAGCTATCTTCCTGAAAATATCAGGACTTCCAACTTCTGATATTTTCTCAATTCTAAAGCATACTTTTTTTTTTTTACATTTGCAAGTTGGAATGCATCTTATGGTCAATGGGTACATTAATGCAGTGTTTCCTTTTTCATTAAAAAACTGTTACTAAATTGATGGTATGTCTTAGAGTTAGATTTGGTATTAGAATCAAGGAAATGGGATGCCATCGTGTGCACATTGACATGAGTTTTGCAGCATTGCTAAGAGTTCTGAGGTAGCTATACTTATAATACTGAATTGGAATCCACAGTAAATTCTAGATGGCATGACTATTTTAGTTTATGAATACCAGATTTTAGTAATCCTTAAAAAGCTTTAAGTAGCCCTTAGTTGTTTGTTAAGTTAAAGCTATGGAACTTAGTGTCATTTGCCCATAAAAAACAAAGAACGGACTTGCATTTCTGGATCAGTTTACAGCTTAGCTGGAAGGACTTGTTTTCTTATCATTTGCTCCTACTCCATACTTCAGCATTGCTATAGGGCTGAATAGGAGAGATACAGAATCTACGGGACTTGCTGACTAAAATATCAGGGAAGAATGAAAGGGAGGAGTTAAGGATAACTTCTAGGTTTCTGGTTTGGGTGACTGGGTGGAATTCAGAGATTTCAAGATGTGCTCTGTGCGTTTACCCTTGCTCCAGCCAAGATGGTCTCCTTAACTCTGGTCTTTACTTCTGGCTTCTCCCTGTCCTGCCTGAGATACCCTTCTCTCTGTCTATTTAAATGTTACTCATCCTTTAATACCCAGCTCAAACCCTTGCCTCTAGGAAGTCTTTTTTTATCCACCCTAGTTGACATTGACCCTCATAAAGAGATAACAGACACAGGTCAGGATTCATGTTGGTTGTTTCCCCATACTGCAACCTTTTCTAGCCCTAATGGTGAGTGATTAAAGTTTTTCTTGTATATTTGAGGACAAATGGAACCTTGTTACTACCATCCCTGGCCTTGCTTGAGTCTTATATCCTGAAGTCCAAATGGCAGTAAGTGAACCAGTAGTTACCTCTGAATTCTCCTATCCTGTAATGGCACCTGTCATGAATGATGAAGAAAACACCCTACATGTCTTCATTTATGTGACCAGGCTATCCTCTGGATATTGAAATTTAAGCCTTCTGTCAATATTAAAAGATTTGGGATTGTTATTTCCAGTGGTGGAGATAGATTGCTCCAAAGTGTCTCCTCTTTCAACCAATAGCATGTATTCATAAATGTTTGCACAGGAAAGGGTTTAGTTCCTAGTTTTGTAAGTTTTTTTTTTTTTTACAGTTTTGAAGCTATTTGGCACATGTGCGGGTCAAACCAGCAAATCTGGCCACGTTAGCACCATGTACTAACCCACTGCACTTTTAATAAAGTGTGATTTTTCTTTAACAGGTCTGAATCATGAGATAGCAATCAGTGTTGCATTCCTCCCCGAGTATTCTCCGGAAGATGTCCGAACATCTCAAATAGGCACATTATTAACCTGCATGAATTACAGCTGTGTGTTTCCAAAGGAATTAACTGGCAATGACAAATTGCAAGGTCCAAGAGCACTTACAGGTAAGACAATCTCAGGATCTTTTCACTCAGAAAATAAAATTAATTAATATTGCAAACAGTCCTAACCTTAAGATGTTATTGTATAAATAGTTCTAGCCTTAACATTTGGTATAGTTTAAAGAGTTATTAGGTAAAAGTACCCAAAGACTTAATAAATGAGAATATTTTTTTAAATAAAATTGGATAGATTAATGGTTTCTATTCCAGGCAGGCATTAAGAATGTTCTCTTATAATACATTTTTAAATGTAAGTATTCATTAGACCTAAGTGGTATGCACATGGAGCAGTGCAACTTCTACTCTTCTCTCCTTTTAATTCAGGCCTTTCACCTTATATTTGCCTGAAATCTCAATACCTCCATAGTATAGTACAGTACAGTTGTTTTCTCTTATAAATGTTCAGTTATTCAAGTGCTATGCAATAAATTTCTTCAGGACTGCTAGGAGTGTACGTAATCCCAGTAGTGAAACCCTTCAACCGACTAATTGTTTAGGCTACTACATAATATCCTGAACTTTAAATCATTTCTATATACCAGTAAAATTATGTGTCCAATTATAATTATCCTATTCACTTTCTGTTGTCATTTCTGTTTCCTAAGCATGTGGTAAAGTTTCTAGCCATTTTCACTGAGCTTATAAGAATATTACACTTAAAAAAGCTTTAAAGAAAGCCTTTATTATCTTGGGATTTTTGTGGTGGATCTTTCTAAGCTGATGAAACCCTTGAGTGGGTGTTGTTTTTAAACAAGTCTTATGAGCTGTACCTGATGATGAAGTAACTTTTGGCAGTAATGGTTACTGCAAACTGAACTTGAGTGTCTAATTTTGTAAGAGATGAGGTTTTCTATTTTTCCACAGTCCATTTTAAAGATGGTATATTAGTTAACTTGCAGTATTACTTCTTACATTTCAGCTCCTTAGACTTACAGTAACCCGGATTTCGTAATTAGGGCCCTAATATGTACTTTAAATATTTGTGCACTCATGTTCTTGCTTCATGCAGTACCCACTTCTGTCACGTTTCTTCTGCTATATGTGTATGTTATTATTGATATAAAAAAATCAAGGCAAAATCCTCAGGTATCTACTAGTTGCTAGTGCCAGTAGTCTTCCAGCAGTCACTAACATGGTCAAGTGAAAATACCTGGTACCATACTGCCAAAGCAGTTAGTATTTGGGACATGAAGGGCAAGAATCACTAGAAGAGAAAAGTGATGTAATCAAAAGCAAGGTGATTTGTTTTGAACATGGAATACCGTATTTTTCATGACATAATGATAGTGTCCGTTTAGCTCTGTGCAAAGCATTGTGCCTGGGCATTTTACATAAGTTACAACTAATCCTAACAAGAGACTTTCAAGGTAAACATTATTATCCCCTATTTATAGATGATTAGACTGAAAATCAGAGAGACTCACCAGCATGGGTAACAGCTAGGATCTAAACCCAGATCAGTCTGATTCAAAACATTTCTATTCCCTCCATAATTACAAACTGAAAGATAAAAATATACAGAATAATGTAATGCAGTGGTTTATAGTATAACATTGGTATCATCTTTTAAACATTTTTATGAACTAGTTTCTTTTTTATTATAAAAGCTATACATGTTCACAATTTAAAAATTCAAACAATACCAAAAGGCACAGGGTAAAAGTGAAAGTTCCCCTCCCTGCCTTTGAAGGTCTATCCCCTTCTGCCAACCCACTCACCCACTCTCTGGAGGTAACCAGTATTCTCTGAATCCTTTAAGAAATTATTTTTGCATATAACAGTATATTCTGTCTCTCACACACGCATACACATACACTCTCTCTCTCTTAAGTACACACAAATGGAATTATAGTAAACATGGTCTCATAACCTACTTTTTCCTTTTAACACTGTGTTTTGAATAACTTTCATATTAGTATAGAGAGAGCTACCTTTTTCGTTTTAGTAACTATAAATATTCCACTGTGTAGATATACCTGTATTTACTTAATCAGTCCCCTAATGATGGACATTTAGATTGTTTCCAAATGTTTTTGATATTAGCAAACAGTACTGCAATGAGTATATCTATCTGTGTGTATGTATATAGTATAATCTTTGTGCACTTACACATCTGTAAGATGAATTCTTAGATGCCACTGACTCAAAAGATATATGCATTTAAAATTTTGGTAGATATTGTCAAAATGTCCTTCAAAAAGGTTATAACAAGTTACACTTTAACCAAAAGAAAGAGTGCCACTTTACTCGCACCCTTAGAAATACTAGGTGTTATCAGTCTTGTTAATCTTTGGCAGACGATAGGCAAAAAAGTATTATATCATTATCTACATTTGCATATCTTAATTATTCTAAGCTTGAATATCTTCCTATGTTTATTGGCCATTTATATTTTTTCTTTCTATGAACTTTCTATGCTAGCTTTATTTTTTCCATTTTTCCATGAGCATTCTTTTTCTTATTAATTTGTAAGTTCTCTTTGCATATTGAAGAAATTTACCCTTTATTGTGTGTTGCAGTACTTTTACCAGTTTGACATTTATTCAGTGGGAATCTTGATATTTTAAGTAATTTTATTTTTATGTACTCAAATATATCAATCTTTCATTTCTATGGCGGCTGGTTTTATGTCATACTCAAAAAGGCATCACTCAGTCCAAGATTTTTTTTTAATTCACTATGTGTTTTTCTGATACTTTTATAGCTTTGTTTTTTTACTCATATATAATTTGTACTGTGATAAAATATACATAACATAAAATTTACCACTTTAACCATTTTTAATTGTACAATTCAGTACACTTACACTAAGTACATTTACAATGTTGTGCAACCATCATCGTTACCCATTTTCAGAACATTTTCATCATCCGAAAACAGAAACTCTATACCTGTTAAACAATAACTCCCCATTCCCCCCTCTCCCTAGCTCCTGGTAACCTCTTATTTTACTTTCCGTCCCTATGAATTTGCCTATTCTAGGTATCTCATATAAGTGAAGCAATGCAGTTTTGTCCTTTTGTGTCTGGCTTATTCACTTAGTATAATATCCTCAAGATCCATCCATGTTGTAATATATATCAGAATTTCATTTCTTTTTATGACTGAATAATATTCTGTTGAATGTATGTACCACATTTTGTTTATCCATTCATCTGCTGATGGACATTTGGGTTGTTTCCATTTCTTGGCTGTTATGAATAGTTCTGCTGTGAGTATTGGTATTCAAGTACCTGTTTAAGAAGTCCCTGCTTTCAATTGTTTTAAGAATATCCCTAGGAGTGGAATTGCTGAGTCATATGGTAGTTCTATATTTAACTTTTTGAGGAACAACCAAACCATTTTCCACAGCAGCTGCATCATTTTACATTTTCACCAGCAACGCATGAGGATCCCAATTTCTCCACATCCTCGCCAACACGTTATTTTCTGTTTGTTTGTTTGTTGATAACAGCCATCCTAAAGCAGTATCTCATTGTGGTTCTGACTTGCATTTCCCTAATTACAAATGATATTGAGCATCTTTTCATGAGCTTGTTGGCTATTTGCATATCTTCTTTGGAGAAATGTCGATTTAAGTCCTTTGCCCATTTTTGAATTGGGTTGTTTGGGGGATTTTTTGCTTTTGATAATATGGCTTCATTTTTATAATTTAAAATTTTAATCCATTTGGAATTTATTTTGGTATAGAGAATGAGATAAGGATCCAGCTTAATGTTTTTCCAAGGGATTAGCCATAGTTCCCAAATCATTTATTGAATAATACTTACTGTTATGGTATTGTAATTGGTATTATATTTAACTATGAAGTACAAGGAGATATATATATATATATATATATATATATATATATATATATATATATATGTGCACATATACACACATATATATATCCCACCTCTTTGAAAGCATTGTTTCCATTGATAAACATTTCAGAAGCATAACATGATATGGAAAGGTTTTAACACATGTAAGAAATAATTTTGTTATTCTCTGGATAATCAGGGTTTCCGATATTATTTTCAGAGGCAGGAATACCACACTATATTACAAGATAGGTTAGACTGTGCTGCAGTACAAAGCAATTCCAAAGTCTCAGTGACTTAATACAGTAAAAATTTATTTCTTGCTCAAGTCAAGTCTGATGCAATCAGTTATTAGCTTTCTCCCCAGCAGTGATTCAGGAATCCAGCATGCTTCCATCCTGTTGCACCTCCAACAGGAACAAATGGCTTCTAGGGTTGTCTAGGCAGAGGAAGAAAGAGATGAAGGAGACACTGACTTTTAATTTTGTTGGACCCAAACTGCCACATCATTTCCGCTCACATTCTCATTTGCCAGAACTTATTTACATGATCCCAAGCTAACTACAAGGGAGGCCAGGACACTTTGTCTCCCATGTGACCATGAAGAGGAAATGGAGTGGCAAACACACAGCATTGCCTTTGTCACACTCACCTTCTGCATATGTGATGTTCCTAAAAATGTACAATTTTAGTAATTCCAACATTTTAAATTGACATGTAGAGAAGCTCATTTTATAGGTAAAATCTATAATCCTTTTAAAACAATTCCTTTGTAATATAAATAATAACATTGTAATTTAATACTAGGTTTTCTTAAGTAGAAAATGATGGTTGCTGGCATTTAATTAAGAGCTTACTATGTGTCAGCTACCATTCTAAATGCTTTTACATGCATTTAATCCTCACAACAGCCTATGATATAGGTACTAGATGAGCAGATTGAGGCGCAGAGAGGTTGTCATTTGCACAAGTAGGCAGAGTTACCTAAACAGAAGGCTTACTTATACGTTATGTTGCAGGTACTACGTAAGTCATTATTTGTAGAATGATATGATGACAATTAGAATTATTAAGGTTTGGGTTTCTGCTGTTAGCATCAAATCTGAAGATCTTGAAATCTTTCCAAAGCATCTGGATTAAAGTCCATCCCACTCAAAGAAGAAGAAAATTATATAGTACCAGCAGTTGTTATTATATTCATTGTGCTTTAGTGAACTTGCACAATTTTAAATCATTCATCAGATTTTGTGACATGCCTAGCAGATGTGACTGTCCTGTGCAGCTAATGAAGCCTAAGCTTGAGGAGCTCTCACTTGTGTAAATCCCTTCCACAGCCCTTCTGGGGTTTTTGTGTGTGTGTGTGTGTGTTGTTGTATTTTGTTTTTTCTTTCATAAAGAGGGCCCCCAAATAGTATACCTTTCAAGCTCCACAAAATCTAGATCCACTACTGGCCCTTGGTCACAATTTTGTAGAGATGTAGCTCTAGCACAAAAGGTTAAGAGCCCATGCCTTGATGCCACACTGTCTGGATTAGAATCACCCTGTGACTTTGCTTAAGTTACTTAACCTCTAAATGTTTTAGTTTTCTCATGTTTAAAATGAGGTCTTTGTCATGTGTAACCACTGAAGTCTGTGATACAGTAGCTTGGTAGTGGTCAGTTAGTGTTTTGAAAGAGATTCCTTAAATACCATTTTAGCCAAGAAGAAGAAGAAGAAAAGAAAAACATTACTTTCTCACTTTTTGCAGATTGGCTCTGTGTTGTGGCACTCCTTCAGTGCTTTGCCAAGATGTTTATGACTCTGTCTTAGCCCTCACTTCCTGCTCTACAGAGACTGATGGTCAGCCAGAGGTGAACAATGAGAGTTTTCTCAGGCCTTTTCTGAACATGCATCCAGCACTGGGCATACATGTGGCCTTCTTGATTCCTTGGAATACACAGGAGCTCTTAAAAGCCCATATTCCCCCACGTATCTCTTTCCCCAGCCCCTTCCTCCCCAGGCTTTTTGGTCTGTCTATTGCTTGTCCCAACTTTATACCCTGCCCTATCTGCTCTGACAAATGCTTTTGCCTTTATATGCTTTCAACAGAAGCCTTTGGGAAAGCTACCCTAGTCATGGGATGCTCCAAATTGGGTGAAACACAAGCAAGCTCTTGCATCTGACCTTGAGGGAGCTGCCTGACAGGTCAAAATACACAACCACATCTTTGAGAATAAGGTCTGTGTAGCTCCCTCTGGTGCTAGCAACCTGCACCAAGAGTACGAGCTGCCATCTTCATGGCTGCTACTGACCTGGGGAGTAGGCGGGCAATTTAAAACACCACAGCACACTCTTACCACAGTGCAACAGCTTCTTTCTTCATTAATCTTTCACCAAGTTGTTAAGTTTTTGTCTAGATTCCAGAGTTCTGGAAAAGTTGATCTGAGAGTTTTTTGCCAGCTTATAAGTTGCTTTAGTGGAGGAACAGAGCCCTGAAATTCCATACTCTGCCATTTTCATCAATGTCACTCACCCGATCCATTCTTGATAAAGCTTCTTAAGAATATCCAAAGCTAAGTGTTAGTTAATAAAGCCACTTAAAAGGAAACATACTTTAAAAGAAGCTTCTTTTTTTTATTTTGCTTTATGTCTTGTAAGTTTTGCAAATAATTGATGATTGAATTTCAAAATAGAAAAATTTACCTTTGTATTTCATTGAAGGGTAGTAAGAAGTTGTTTACTTGGCACCTAAATGACCTTGAAAATATGTAGATTTACTTTGCTTCACTAAATAAATAAATAAATAAACAAATAAATAAGGCTTTGGAGTACCAGCCTGTATCTTGACATTTTTGGTAGCATCTGTTTGATGTATTCACTGTTATTGGCAGAAATTACTATATTATAACTTTGATGAATGTGTGTGATGAATTGGAGGGAAGAGGGAGAAGATGAGAGACACTGTTAATTATAAGAAAAAAAATCAGGGGCTTCCCTGGTGGCACAGTGGTTGAGAATCTGCCTGCCAGTGCAGGGGACACGGGTTCAAGCCCTGGCCTGGGAAGATCCCACATGCCGCAGAGCGACTAGGCCCGTGAGCCACAATATCTGAGCCTGCGTGACTGGAGCCTGTGCTCCGCAACAAGAGAGGCCGCGATAGTGAGAGGCCCGCGCACCGCGATGAAGAGTGGCCCCCACTTGCTGCAACTAGAGAAAGCCCTCGCGCAGAAACAAAGACCCAACACAGCCATAAATAAATAAATAAATAAATAAATAAATAAATAAATAAATAAATAAATAAAAAGAAAAAAAGAAAAAAATCAGCTTATGTGATACTAAATCCAAGTAAATATTTAACTATTTTACAATACTTACCATCTGCTTTTTACTTTTAGGTGATATTATAAAAGCAGCAGCTGAACTGGATAAAGTGCATATCGTCGGTATCTTGGATATCTGTAATTTAGGTAAAAATAAAACAGAAGTCTATTTACACAAAATTTATAGACCAGATAAAACTTCTTAAAAATTGGCAAATGAAATTATTAAAGGTTATAAAGAGGGCATTGTTTTAAAGATATTCTGTCATTTTGTTGGTAATTTCAGTAACTGTTTCTCAGAAAGAATATTACAAGTTAAGTGGTTTTATGTTCATCTTGTATTCGGAGCTCACACGCTTCATTTTAAATTCATTCTTTGGAAAGGTCATTGAAACAATTTGTGTGTATCAGGAAAATTCATCTTACTTCTTTCTATATGACTGTTATCTTGACTTGTGATAATTTGTGTTCACTGTTCTATTTGTGAAGTATACTTTTATCCTAAAGCCTCAGCATAAGGCATCCCAACTTAAGAGTAACTTTTCATGGACATTTAACATCCTTCCATTTTTATTCGGCTATAATGGGAAATTTTGAATTGCTGATTTGAGGATTAAATTCTCCTAAAGTGGTCAACCTGAATTTCTCAAAACCAAGGTAGTTTCTATCATTTTCAAAAGCACACACGGATTGTTATGTTCCATTTGCCTTGGTCTTTAGTTTGGTCAGCTGTACAAAGAGCATGCTAAATTAAATTGTTTTAAGGTTTTCTACTCCCTAATGTGACTTCATATCCTTTGAATTTCTAAATGTTTTGACCAGTGTGTGGTCTTAAAGCCAGAGGCTACAGTATGTCTGTATTCTTGCTATGTTCATTTGTAATTTTGGTACATGTAATGTGAGTTTAAATAGTGAAAATTTATCTCAAATTAACATTTTAAGTGCTCATATTGAAAGTATAAAAGAGTAGCTAAGGGAATTGATTTTATTCTGGTTGTCTATCTTACTTCATTTTAACTGTAAATGGCCATTCCACATGTGCAAGATTCTGTGATTGACATCTACGTGGTTAGTTAGATGAGCCAAAATGACCATCACTTGAGTTAAAAAGTACTGTTTCAAGATGAATTCGATTGTGGTTAAGCTATTAACTTGTAGGCTTCCTTCTAGCCCTGTGGTTCTGTAATTTCATATGCTATACATTTTAAATGTGTTGGGCATCATGAACCTAAAGACAGATGCTACAGTTTTTTCATAAATGTGTTCAATCTTTTGTTCTTTAAAATTGTGTTTAAACATTAATTAAAATAGGGAATCCTTCTCATGTTAAAATTTTGAGTGGGGGCTTCCCTGGTGGCGCAGTGGTTGAGAATCTGCCTGCCAATGCAAGGGACATGGGTTCGAGCCCTGGTCTGGGAAGATCCCACATGCCACGGAACGGCTAGGTCCGTGAGCCACAACTACTGAGCCTGCGCGTCTGGAGTCTGTGCTCCGCAACAAGAGAGGCCGCGACAGTGAGAGGCCCGCACACCGCGATGAAGAGGGGTCCCCGCTCACCACGGCTAGAGAGGGCTCTCGCACGGAAGTGAAGGCCCAACACAGCCAAAGATAAATAAGTAAATTAAAAAAAAAAAAAAAAAGGCAAAAAAAAATTTTTTGAGTGTATTATTAAAGAAGTTAAAACCTATCTCACTTTGAATGTATTTGATGTTTTTCCTTCATATTTTTGGCCTATGTTAGACCTACATGTGCTTGCTAAATGAGCCAATATGATTCTTCCATATGGGTTGAAAACTGTTGTTTATCAAACAGAATCTGGGCTTTCGTATTAAGCTATTATAAACTTTAACAGGCAATTCAGTTTTAGTGCCTCATAAAAGTTGGAGAAGGGAGAAAGTTAATACTTAAATGGCTATTGACTAAAAAACCTCAGGCCGAGATTGCAGAACTACACACTTTAACAGGTGTAATTTTTGTCCTTATATTGAATGAGAAATATGAACTCATTATTAAGATTTAGGATCTTTAAAAACAACTTCCATGGCAATTTGTTTTATATTATAGTAATGTTTCTATCCAAATTTGGAGTTAAACATCTGTGTCCACATTTCCAGTTTATGGCAAAATTGGATAGCTACTGTGGCAGTTTCCTAAGAAAAATAGCAAACTACATCAGAAGACCTTATCTTCAAGTGACAGTATGTGTTGATTCTTTCCAAAGCAACACAAATATACTACTGTGGTGTCACTTTTATATTAACAAATCAGTCAGTAAATTATGAAATATTACATAGTCTACCACAAGACCACAATCTTTCACTGAAGTTTCTAATTTTAGATGGTACATGAGATCTACACATTGAAATCCTTTGATAAACTATTAAAAGAAGAATCTGAGTACATGTTTATCCTGCCACTTTTATTTCTTTGTTGGAATTATCCTGCATTAATTTTATTCATATTAAGACAAGGACTTTTAAAAAATTTGAAACCCTTATTTGGTGACACTAATAATATTTGATGTTTTTAGCTAGATACCTTCTGCCAACATGGACTATAGATTATAACCAATTCTATTATTCTGAAGTCATTTATATGGTTTATAATTGAGCTGGTTGCTATTTTACTAGTTACCTTTTCAGGTACAATTCCTTTTTTTTTTTAAGCATTGCTACCCATGAATTTGCAGGTAAATTGATGGGAGGTGAAATATGTATTACTTAGTACAGCTTATTTCAGTTGTTATTTCAGTTGTTTTTAGTAAGGAAATTTTAGGGAAAAGGGTTAAAATGAATACGTAAAACTAGATTTGGGGATTATCTGAAGATTTCAGTTATTTGAGATTATATTTGAGTCAAGTCATGTTACATTAGTGTCACATCTCCAAAATGGAAACATTAGATAAAAACTTGGTCTAGGTCACACCACCCACTAAATATTATCCCTCATTCTTACACTGTTATGTTGATACCACTTCTAGCCCTAAGTTTTTGCTTTCCTTTATACTAAAGAAATAAAAAGTAGATTTTGAAAAAACAGATTTAAAGCTAGCCACAGGTCTGTCCCTAAATCCCTGTGGAACTTTAAGGAAAGCCACTTAAACTGCTTGGCCTTAGTTTTCTTATTTGTAAAATTTGCAAAATAATGGTCCCATCCAGTTGTATGATTCTTTTGGTATGTTAATATAGTTATTAGAACAGTGAAAATGTCTTTGTGTTATTATCATGTGTGTCATGAAAATGTGGTTTTCTGTGAAGAACATTTTAAAGTTATGATTAGACCATTATCAATTATAGCAGCTCATTATAACAAAAAAAATTGAAATATTTAAATCCCAGTTATTTTTATTGCTGATGTTCTTCCTAATTTGTTGCCTTTTCAGTGATTGATACATATATGTATTTTTTTCAAAACAGAAATCAAATATTTTAGCTGTTTTTAATCATATGCACATTTTCATTGAAAATCAAGTAACCTTTTGTTTTAAATTTGAGTACTTCTGATGCTATTCTGAGATTATTGCATGTGACTTCTAGTCGCCTAAGATCTAGGAGTTGCCCCTAACAAGGTTTTAAATATCTGTTTTGTAGATAGGAAACTGAAACAGAAAAAGACTAAATGATTTAATGTAAAATTGTCAAGGCAGTTAAATTTTAAGGTTGGGCTTATAACTCCAATGACTGTTTCTTTAAACTCTAATTTGAGCACAAAGTGAAACGTTTGAATAATAATAAATTTTCAGCTAGTAGATTACTGTGAGATAAACTTCTTTAAATCCTGGGGCTCATAAAATAATGAGCCCAGTTATTGCAGCATATATCCAAGGTATTTGAATGCCCACTCTATGGCAAGCACTGGGTTGGCACTAGGAACACAATACAATACAAGCAAAAACAGACATGGCCCCGACTCTCATAAAGCTTACAGTGTTGTGGAGGAGAAAGACATTCAAATAATTGCACAAATAAATAAGATAAATTTCACAAAGGAAGCTGGCGGGGGGGCGTTGGGAAACTTTTTCCTGAGGAAGTGAACTTGAGGTGAAAAGGCCTTGCAGCACAAGGTGTGCTTGAGAACTTGAATGAGAACTGGTATGGCTGGAGTGCAGAAAGTAGGATACAAGACGAGACAAACAGACAGACAAAGGCTCTTGCAAATTACACAGAGCCTTATAGTCCATGGTAAGGATTTTAGTATGTATCTTCAGAGCACTAGGAAGCCATTAAGTGGTTTGTGGCCAGTGATATGCCTTGATTCGATTCATGTTTTAGAGTGGTCACTGTCTCCTGGAAGGAGAATGGATTATAAGAAGGTTAGCAGAGACTGCTAGCCGTACCCTAATACCTATCCTATAGTAGTAGTTCTCTCCATTTTTAGCTAAGCACATGGCTACCTAGAATAAAGAATACTTTTCCTTGCTTCCTTTGTAGCTGGATATGGCCTTGTGACTATTTCTTTTATTTGGCTTGGGCTAATATTAAAATTAATTTCTTTTGAACATACACCAAGTCATAGTCACCCAAGGCAGAATTGGAAGTTTGCTATGAATAATCAAGGGGTACCTGTATTCTATTAGAAACACAGCCCTGTACTTCCTCATCTTTATTTTTTATTTATTTTTAATATATTTATTTATTTATTTATTTTTGGCTGCATTGGGCCTTTGTTGCTGCACGTGCGGGCTTTCTCTAGTTGAGGCGAGCAGGGGCTACTCTTCGTTGCGGCGCGCGGGCTTCTTATTGCGGTGGCTTCTCTTGTTGCGGAGCACGGGCTCTAGGCACACAGGCTTCAGTAGTTGTGGCACACAGGCTCAGTAGTTGTGGCTCGCGGGCTCTAGAGTGCAGGCTCAGTAGTTGTGGTGCCCGGGTTTAGCTGCCCCATGGCACATGGGATCTTCCCGGACCAGGGCTCAAACTCGTGTCCCCTACATTGGCAGGCAGATTCTTAACCACTGCGCCACCAGGGAAGTCCTCCTCATCTTTAAATTGTAGGTTTGCCATAGCTGTTATTCAATCATATGGAAAAAATTGAAATGTTCCTTGCTTAAGAGATGAGTGATTCACTTCTCTATGCCTTAATTAATATTGTGTACCTTTGCTAAGATACTTAATATTTATTAAGGTACAAGTAGTTGAAAAAGTCCAGTAGTATTAAATGTTTGAAACATAGCAGTGGTTCTCAAACTTGGCTTCATATTGGTATCACCTGGGGAGTTTTAAAAATTACTATGCCTGGGCTTCCCTGGTGGTGCAGTGGTTAGGAATCCGCCTGCCAATGCAGGGGACACGAGTTCGAGCCCTAGTTCAGGAAGATCCCACATGCTGCAGAGCAGCTAGGCCTGTGCGCCACAACTACTGAGCCTGCGCTGTAGAGCCCGCACACCTAGAGACGGTGCTCCGTGACGAGAGAGACCACCGCAATGAGAGGCCCGCGCACGGCAACGAAGAGTAGACTCCACTCACCGCAACTAAAAAAAGAAAGTCCACGCGCAGCAACAAAGACCCAACGCAGCCAAAAATAAATAAATAAATTAATTAATTAATTAATTTTTAAAAATTACTATGCCTACGTGACACCCCCACCCCAGGTTTCTGATTGGAGTGTAGCCTGGGCGTCAAGGGAGTCAACATCTCCCCCAGATGATTCTAATGTGCAGACAAGTTTGAAAACCACTGGTATATAGTCCTGTTTCAAGCACTTGTTAGTTTTATTAGAGATCAAGCTTCACCCAGTACTTTGAACTTACCTCCTATCTAGGTGCTATAGTTTCATCTGCTCTCGATGCAGCTTCCTCTTCAATTGTTCTGATAAGGAAAAATTAAAAATTGATAGCTTTGAAACAACTTTCATTTTCATAGAGTCCTAGCATGGCAGATCCGGAAAAGACTTGATAGACAAATTTTAACCCAACCTCTTTCATTGTGTAAAAGAAGAAAAAGTCCAGGAGAGGTTATTATTTTCCTGAGGATATAACACTAGTTGTTGCAGTGTCAGCACTTGCACAACCTTTTGGTTTTTAAGATAACTTCAAAAATGTTCAGAGAACCACCTAAAGTACAAATAAAACATCAGACCTTTATAGATTGGAAGTTGAAGCACGATGAGGTTGAAATAAAATGACAGCAGCTAATCTGTCAAAACTACAACTAGGACTTCCCTGGTGGTGCAGTGGTTAAGAACCCGCCTGCCAATTGCAGGGGACACGGGTTCAAGCCCTGGTCTGGGAAGATCCCACATGCCGCAGAGCAACTAAGCCCGTGCGCCACAACTACTGAGCCTGCGCTCTAGAGCCCGTGAGCCACAACTACTGAGCCCACACGCCACAACTACTGAAGCCCAAGTGCCTAGAGCCCATGCTCCACAACAAGAGAAGCTACCGCAATGAGAAGCTCGCACATCGCCATGAAGAGTAGCCCCCGCTCACCTCAACTAGAGAAAGCCCGTGCGCAGCAATGAAGACCCAACGCAGCCAAAAATAAATAAACAAACAAACAAACAAACAAAAAACTACAACTAGATCCCGTACTATTCATCATGTACAACTTGTACGATCTAAAGTTCTTAAATTGTAAAGTGTGTAAGAATTACCTGGAGAGCTATTTAAAATGTGAATTCCTATATATATTCCTCCAATTTTGATTCAGGCTGACTGGTAGTAGGACCCAGGAATCTTCACTTTCAATAAACTTCCAAGTGAGTCTAATGTAGGTATTCCACAGACAAAATTTTAAAAACACTGAATAAGTACTAGACCACTCATCCCCCCCAGCAAATGACCTTAAGACTTAACTGGAAAATTGCACTGATGGGTATTTATCGTTCTAGGACTAATTTTACTTAACTGTAAAATTTTTAAAACAATCTAAAATTATTTTTGTAAGTTATGACTCTCTGAAAGCCATACAAGGAAACATAAAAGCACTTACATACAAGGTATATAATGCTGGTTACCATACAAAGTCATGCACTTCAACCTTCAGAGCAATTTAAAATAGTTTAGCAAAGTTCACCAGCGCTGCCACAAAGTGTTACGTAAAGTTGTCATTTTAAAAGCATATAATGATGTTCCTTTAGAAGCAATTTAATAACTGGTAGAGAAGGTTAACTCAAATTTCTACAACTTTACTAATGAATTGCCTGTTGAATGCTGATGTTGAATTTATCACAGATGTCTATTAGCAATTAGCAGACTAATCATTTTGACAGTAACAAACACTTCTGTTTTCAGTTTGATAGTTTTCTTTATCTAGTGAATACAGTCTTTATTATGAGTTTAAACGTCGGCGATAGTGCTAATAGCAAAATAATAAACTATTTGCGTTTACTCTGAAATAGACCATAAGCAAATACACAAGACCTTTAAACTTTTCATGAATAATTATTAAGTGATTACTGTGTGTAAGTTGTTACTAATACCAGGTACTGTGAGGGAGATATGAGTAATCAGCAGCTGTAACAGGATAAAAAGGTTCATATTTCTATTGTGCATCTGCTGGGATTTATCCATCAGGTTCTACTGCAGATTCCGTGAACTCTCCTCTGCTGTTAACTGTTGGTTCCCACTTTCAGGGTTCACTCCAACGCTAATACCTCAGATACCCAAGAACGGACAAGAAGTGGTGGGGGGGAAATAGCTTTATTGATCATGTCCTTCAACAATGTTTCCTATTTTCTGTTGTCCTGTCCCCTTGACTCTAGTGGTATTCCTTATTTCAGACTATTTTCCTTGGACTTCAGGCTACCATTGTGTCTGCCTTCCTTTTGACCTGGTGTCTTTCTGCTTCTCTGACAGCCTGTTGCCTATTTGTGTAGTTTGCTGACTCTTGGCCCAGTCAGACTCCTGATATCTCTGTTTGTCTTGTTGTCCATTCATCTACTCCTTCACTAGCCCTTGGCCCACACTGCAATCTCCCTTTCCCAGCGGATTTACCCAGACCAGCTGAGCCCATAGCAATGTATGCCCAAGTGCTGCTAGTATCCAGTGTACTCCTGATTAAAAACAGAGCTGCTCAACATCATTAATCATTAGAGAAATGCAAATCAAAACTACAATGAGATATCATCTCACACCAGTCAGAATGGCCATCATCAAAAAATCTAGAAACAATAAATGCTGGAGAGGGTGTGGAGAAAAGGGAACACTCTTGCACTGTTGGTGGGAATGTAAATTGATACAGCCACTATGGAGAACAGTATGGAGATTCCTTAAAAAACTAAAAATGGAACTACCATATGACCCAGCAATCCCACTACTGGGCATATACCCTGAGAGAACCATAATTCAAAAAGAGTCATGTACCACAATGTTCATTGCAGCTCTATTTACAGTAGCCAGGACATGGAAGCAACCTAAGTGTCCATCGACAGAGGAATGGATAAAGAAGATGTGGCACGTATATACAATGGAATATTACTCAGCCATAAAAAGAAACAAAATTGAGTTATTTGTAGTGAGGTGGATGGACCTAGAGTCTGTCATATGGAGTGAAGTAAGTCAGAAAGAGAAGAACAAATACCGTATGCTAACACATATATATGGAATCTAAGAAAAAAAAAAAAGGTCATGAAGAACCTAGGGGCAAGATGGGAATAAAGACACAAACCTACTAGAGAATGGGCTTGAGGATATGGGGAGGGGGAAGGGTAAGCTGTGACAAAGTGAGAGAGTGGCATGGACATATATACACTACCAAACGTAAAATAGATAGCTAGTGGGAAGCAGCCGCATAGCACAGGAAGATCAGCTCGGTGCTTTGTGACCACCTAGAGGGGTGGGATAGGGAGGGTGGGAGGGAGGGAGACGCAAGAGGGAAGAGATATGGGGACATATGTATATGTGTAACTGATTCACTTTGTTATAAAACAGAAACTAACACACCATTGTAAAGCAATTATACTGCAATAAAGATGTTAAAAAAAAAGATAAACCTTGAACAGTCTTTTGTTAGAGTGTAACACATGGGACATAAAAATTAATGGAATGCATCAACAGATATTTGAGTGCCCACCATGGGCAAGGCCTTGTACTTGAAAGGATCTCTAGCGACTGGAATATGTTTCCTTTTCAATGAATAAACTAAGGTAGCAGAAGATGTTCCTTGGGGAGCCTGTTAAGAAAAATTCCACAAAGAAATAAGAGAAAAAAAGGCTGTGAAATCAATTCTACCAATGCCGTAGCAATTCAAATGATGGCTCTTAACTTACTTCCGGCTGAACTGGTTGATAGCATTATTTCAGCAGGACTTGGAAAACCAGTTTGGTGTTTCAGATGATCTGAGAGGGGTGACTTTCGTTTTGTCACATGGTAATCCCAAGAGTCCAGTTCCTCATTCCAATCCACTCCATGTTTATGAAAGTTCATTAGCTGGAACAGTAAGAAGAAAAAAATGTCAGTGAAGGAAGTCATCCAATCCTGATAAGTTGACATGTAGAATAAAGTTGATGGTGTTATTTATTGCTAAGGTAGCCTGGTTAAGGGTTACATGTGTGTACAGTTGGAGGAGGGGCAGGCAAAACGGAATGTAGCTAAGTAACGTGAAATAGAGCTGATGTATTCAGAGCTTACATTGCTAGAGGTGAGATCAGTTACCTACTTGCAGCTGAAATTTCAAACTTCTGCTTAGTGGGGACCTGAGTGGACAAATGGTGACTGATAGTTGGAAATATCAGCAGACATCTTAAATTTTATGCTCAAATGAATGAGCAATGAACCAGGAGAATAAGTCCAGTTGTTCTCAGCTGCTGGTAATTTTTACCTTTTTATTTAAAATCACAGCGCCTTTTTCAATGAATGCCTATGTGACTGTGGCTTATTACAATGAAACCAGCAACTACACTTCAACAGAGACATGTGAATGTGGTGTTTACGGATTAGCCTCACCGGTGGCTAATGCTACGGGGGTGGTGGGCATCCCTAAGAACAGTAACTACCAAGCTTGTGACTACAACACTGAGTTTACTAATACTAAGAAGCCCTGGATTGCACTGATAGAAAGAGGTAATTGTACATTTTCAGAAAAAATTCAAGCAGCAGGCAGAAGAAATGCTGATGCTGTTGTGATTTACAATGTTCCAGAGACTGGCAACCAGACGATACAGATGGCAAATTTCGGTAAGTAAGAACTGATTCCCAAAGAGGGTTAATGTCTTTGTTTATCTTAACATGGTATTTCCATCTACAGTGACTCTAGGGTCTGGCAATGAGGTTGTAAAACAAGTGTATTTTAAATTTTCTTGCCTGGCACTACTCTGAATTACTTTACTATTACTTAATATTGGCAATTAATTTGTTCCAAGGTCAAAAGCAATTCATGAAGTGGTTCCCGTTTTCTTTCACGATGTTCTTAGCTCTACTAGTTTTCTCAGTGTGTATTACATAATTGCTTTTTAATAAATGTGCATTTACCTGTAAACATTCAAGAAAACATAAATATTTTAATTTCATTCTTAATTTGTACTTTTCAGTTTGATTCAGGGTTGTATGTATTCAAGTGTGCAGTAACTGCAAAACTGATTCATTATTATGATTAAACAATAGCGTATTGTAAGTGTGCAAAATGTTTACAGAAATGAGAATTCGACTCTGCTGTATGCATGTGAGATTTTAATGTCTGTGGGACTAATATATATAAAACTACTCTATAAGAAATATTATACATTGAAAACGGTAAGGCTGAAATTGGATACCTCTGTAATTCACACCAAAAGTAAAGATTTCCCTTAAAAATGTTTACTTATGACTTCTTAAGTAAATATAATTATCTAATTTATTAATTTTGTGAAGGAATTTACTTCTTAGAATTACTGTTTTTATTTTGTAAAAAATGCCACTTTCCAAATAAATGCTTTTAAACCAGTGAAGAAGTAGACTTCTGAAACAAGTTTTCTATACTGTAGGTGGGTAAAGGTTTTTTTGACCCCAGACTTGGCCAAAGGAGAAAAATGGTAATTTCAAACAGGGTAAGATCTGGTCGAACACAATACCAGGATAATTGGTATTCTCACCACCAAGTTTGGCCTCTGAGAAGATTAATGTAAATTAAATCAACCAGATTTAAGAACTGTAAGAAAAAAACAAATTTGTGTTAAGAGTAGTAGAGTGGAACATCCAGGCTGTGTACCTACAATATGGCAATTTAGTACTAATCTTTGAAAAATAAGCTGCTTGTTTCTCTGGGTATCAAAAACTAGGTAACATGGTCTTTAGCGGTACAAAATTATTGTAAATGTACAAAACTCTACTTGCTACCTTTTGTAACGTATCCTGGACATTTTGAGAACCCAGGCATTCACATTTTTTTCTTTTAAAGTTAAGAGCACTTCATAAACATTCTCTGCATGTTCCTATAATTTTACGAGTGACTTTTATTTTTGTAGAAATAAAATGAGGTGGCTTTCTGTTGAAAATTAGAAATTAAACCTTTTCTAAGGAACCTACTTGCTCTATGTTTCAACTTAGAGAGTCTGAGTATTCTAGGTTTCCTTTTACATGCATAGCCACATTCTGCTGTTCGCTCCCCTGCTTTCTTTAGGATAATTTTCTTTTTTTTTTAATTAAAGTATAGTTGATTTACAATGTTGTGTTAGTCTCAGGTGTACAGCAAAGTGATTCAGTTGTATATATATATATATATATATATATATGTTCTTTTTCAGATTATTTTCCCATATAGGTTATTATAAAATATTGAGTATAGTTCCCTGTGCTATACAATAGGTCCTTGTTGTTTGTGTTATATATAGTAGTGTGTATATGTTACCCCAAAATTCCTGATTTATTATTCCTCCCCACCTTTCTCCTTTGGTAAACATAAGTTTGTTTTCTATGTCTGTGAGTCTGTTTCTGTTTTATAAATCTTCTGCTTTTTTAAAAGTATAAACAGTATCAAACTAAATAGTAGTCAAGTTTTCCAAACTTGCTTTGCATCATGCAGTAAGGGGCAACTACTGGAAAGTAGGTGCCCAGCCACTGAATTTAAAAGACTGACCAAAACAGTAAATCTCTCCAAAAGGCATGCACAGTCATTTGAGTATATGTCTCTGAGCAGAATTCAAGAAACAAAGCAGTTACATTTATCATTGAATATATACTTCCAATAAAATCAAGGATATGTGATCAAAACATTTTTTAAAACTACTGCATTGGGGCTTCCCTGGTGGCGCAGTGGTTGGGAGTCTGCCTGCCAATGCAGGGGACAGGGGTTCGAGCCCTGGTCTGGGAAGATCCCACATGCCGCGGAGCAACTAAGCCCGTGAGCCACAACTACTGAGCCTGCGCGTCTGGAGCCTGTGCTCCACAACGGGGAGGCCGCGACAGTGAGAGGCCCGCGCACCGCGATGAAGAGTGGCCCCTGCTTGCCACAACTAGAGAAAGCCCTCGCACAGAAACGAAGACCCAACACAGCCAAAAATGGATAAATAAATAAATTAATTTAAAAAAAAAACTACGGCATTGCCCCTGTTTTAAAATAAGCAAATTTGAAAAGATAGCATAATCATAGTAATTGTAATAGTTAATATATATTGCCATTTAATATATCTCAGGCACTGTTTTAGGGTCTTTATTTAATGAATGTTGATCTTTAACATTGAATGATCTCAACCCCAAAGAATTAAAATTGTAAGTTTAGTGTTTTGCCGTTATAAGACCTGTCAACTAGTGTGTCATTGGAGTTCTTCCTTCCTAGAAATTTCTCTTATATAAAAACTATTATAATGCAGTTGACAAGAAAATCAGTTATTTCTGAGGTATACATTTTAAAGTAATAACTAGGATTATGACTTATGACATTATACCAGAACATATAAGATTTTTAGAAATTTCATGTAATGTCTGAAACATTTATATTAACATATTTCCATACATATTTCCATACAAATACAAATATAAGATTTTTAGAAATTTCATGTAATGTCTGAAACATTTATATTAACATATTTCCATACATATTTCCATACAAATACAAATATAAGATTTTTAGAAATTTCATGTAATGTCTGAAACATTTATATTAACATATTTCCATACAAATAACCCAATGAAAGTTTAGTATTAGTTGTTTTGTTTGTTTTTTTATACTGCAGGTTCTTATTAGGCATCAATTTTATACACATCAGTGTATACATGTCAATCCCAATCACCCAATTCAGCACACCACCATCCCCACCTCACCGCAGTTTTCCCCCCTTGGTGTCCATATGTCCATTCTCTACATCTGTGTCTCAACTTCTGCCCTGCAAACCGGTTCATCTGTACCATTTTTCTAGGTTCCACATACATGCATTAATATATGATATTTGTTTTTCTCTTTCTGACTTACTTCACTCTGTATGACAGTCTCTAGATCCATCCACGTCTCAACAAATGACTCAATTTCGTTCCTTTTTATGGCTGAGTAATATTCCATTGTATATATGTACCACATCTTCTTTATCCATTCGTCTGTCAGTGGGCATTTAGGTTGCTTCCATGACCTGGCTATTGTAAATAGAGCTGCAATGAACATTGTGGTACATGACTCTTTGAATTATGGCTTTCTCTGGGTATATGCCCAGTAGTGGGATTGCTGGGTCATATGGTAGTTCTATTTTTAGCTTTTTAAGGAACCTCCATACTGTTCTCCATAGTGGCTGTGTCAATTTACATTCCCACCAACAGTGCAAGACTGTTCCCGTTTCTCCACACCCTCTCCAGCATTTGTTGTTTGTAGATTTTCTGATGATGCCCATTCTAACTGGTGTGAGGTGATACCTCATTGTAGTTTTGATTTGCAGTTCTCTAATAATTAGTGATGTTGAGCAGCTTTTCATGTGCTTCTTGGCCAACTGTATGTCTTCTTTGGAGAAATGTCTATTTAGGTCTTCTGCCCATTTTTGGATTGGGTTGTTTGTTTCTTTAATATTGAGCTGCCTGAGCTGTTTATATATTTTGGAGATTAATCCTTTGTCCATTGATTCGCTTGCAAATATTTTCTCACATTCTGAGGGTTGTCTTTTTGTCTTGTTTGTAGTTTCCTTTGCTTTGCAAAACCTTTGAAGTTTCATTAGGTCCCATTTGTTTATTTTTGTTTTTATTTCCATTACTCTAGGAGGTGGATCAAAAAAGATCTTGCTGTGATTTATGTCAAAGAGTGTTCTTCCTATGTTTTCTTCTAAGAGTTTTATAGTGTCCGGTCTTACATTTAGGTCTCTAATCCATTTTGAGTTTATTTTTGTGTATGGTGTTAAGGAGTGTTCTAATTTCATTCTTTTACATGTAGCTGTTCAGTTTTCCCAGCACCACTTATTGAAGAGGCTGTCTTTTCTCCATTGTATATCCTTACCTCCTTTGTCATAGATTAGTTGACCCTAGGTGTGTGGGTTTATCTCTGGGCTTTCTATCCTGTTCCACTGATCTACATTTCTGTTTTTGTGCCAGTACCAATTTGTCTTGATTACTGTAGCTTTGTAGTATAGTGTGAAGTCAGGGAGTCTGATTCCTCCAGCTCCGTATTTTTCCCTCAAGACTGCTTTGGCGATTGGGGGTCTTTTGCATTTCCATACAAATTTTAAGACTTTTTGTTCTAGTTCTGTAAAAAATGCCGGTGGTACTTTGATAGGGATTGCATTGAATGTGTAGATTGCTTTGGGTAGTATAGTCATTTTCACAATATTGATTCTTCCAATCCAAGAACATGGTATATCTCTCCATCCGTCTGTGACATCTTTGATTTATTTCATCAGTGTCTTATAGTTTTCTGAGTACAGGTCTTTTACCTCCTTAGGTAGGTTTATTCCTAGGTATTTTATTCTTTTTGTTGCAATGGTGAATGGGATTGTTTCCTTAATTTCTCTTTCTGGTCTTTCGTTGTTAGTGTATAGGAGGAATGCAAGAGATTTCTGTGCATTAATTTTGTATCCTGCAACTTTACCAAGTTCATTGATTAGCTCTAGTAATTTTCTGGTGGCATCTTTAGGATTCTCTATATATAGTATCATGTCATCTGCAAACAGCGACAGTTTTACTTCTTCTTTTCCAATTTGTATTCCTTTTATTTCTTTTTCTTCTTTGATTGCCATGGCTAGGACTTCCAAAACTATGTTGAATTATAGTGGCGAGAGTAGACATCCTTGTCTTGTTCCTGATCTTAGAGGAAATGCTTTCAGTTTTTCACCACTGAGAATGATGTTTGCTGTGGGTTTGTTGTATATGATCTTTATTATGTTGAGGTAGGTTCCCTCTATGCCCACTTTCTGGAGAGTTTTTTATCATAAATGGGTGTTGAATTTGGTCAAAAGCTTTTTCTGCATCTATTGAAATGATCATATGGTTTTATTCTTCAAATTGTTAATATGGTGTATCACATTGATTGATTTGCATATATTGAAGAATCCTTGCATCCCTGGGATAAATCCCACTTGATCATGGTGTATGATCCTTTTAATGTGCTGTTGGATTCTGTTTGCTAGTATTTTGTTGAGGATTTTTGCATCTACATTCATCAGTGATATTGGTTTGTAATTTTCTTTTTTGTAGTATCTTTGTTTGGTTTTGGTATCAGGGTGATGGTGGCCTCATAGAATGAGTTTGGGAGTGTTCCTTCCTCTGCAATTTTTTGGAAGAGTTTGAGAAGGGTGGGTGTTAGCTCTTCTCTAAATGTTTGATAGAATTCCCCTGTGAAGCCATCTGGTCCTGGGCTTTTGTTTGTTGGAAGATTTTTAATCACAGTTTCAATTTCATTACTTGTGATTGGTCTGTTCATATTTTCTGTTTCTTCCTGGTTCAGTCTTGGAAGGTTATACCTTTCTAAGACTTTGTCCATTTCTTCCAGGTTGTCCATTTTATTGGCATAGAGTTGCTTGTAGTAGTCTCTTAGGATGCTTTGTATTTCTGCAGTGTCCATTGTAACTTCTCCTTTTTCATTTCTAATTTTATTGATTTGAGTCCTCTCCCTCTTTTTCTTGATGAGTCTGGCTAAAGGTTTATCAATTTTGTTTATCTTCTCAAAGAACCAGCTTTAGTTTTATTGATCTTTGCTATTGTTTTCTTTGTTTCTATTTCATTTATTTCTGCTCTGATCTTTATGATTTCTTTCCTTCTACTAACTTGGGGTTTTGTTTGTTCTTCTTTCTCTAGTTCCTTTAGGTGTAAGGTTAGATTGTTTACTTGAGATTTTTCTTGTTTCTTGAGGTAGGATTGTGTTGTTATTAACTTCCCTCTTAGAACTGCTTTTCCTGCATCCCATAGGTTTTGGATCATCATGTTTTCATTGTAATTTGTCTCTAGGTATTTTTTGATTTCCTCTTTGATTTCTTCAGTGATCTCTTGTTTATTTAGTAACGTATTGTTTACCCTCCATGTGTTTGCGTTTTTTACATTTTTTTCCCTCTAATTGATTTCTAATCTCATAGCGTTGTGGTCGGAAAAGATGCTTGATATGATTTCAGTTTTCTTAAATTTACTGTGGCTTGATTTGTGACCCAAGATGTGATCTATCCTGGAGAATGTTCTGTGTGCACTTGAGAAGAAAGTGTAATCTGCTGTTTTCAGGTGGAATATCCTATAAATATTAATTAAATCTATCTGGTCTGTTGTGTCATCTAAAGCTTGTTTTTCCTTATTAATTTTCTGTCTGGATGATCTGTCCATTGGTGAAAGTGGGGTGTTAAAGTCCCCTATTGTGTTACTGTCGATTTCCCCTTTTATGGCTGTTAACATTTGCCTTATGTATTGAGGTGCTCCTATGTTGGGTGCATATATATTTACAATTGTTATATCTTCTTCTTGGATTGATCCCTTGATCATTATGTAGTGTCCGTCTTTGTCTCTTATAATAGTCTTTATTTTAAAGTCAATTTTGTCTGATATGAGAATTGCTACTCCAGCTTTCTTTTGATTTCCGTTTGCATGGAATATCTTTTTCCATCCCCTCAATTTCAGTCTGTATGTGTCCCTAGGTCTGAAGTGGGTCTCTTGTAGACAGCATATATATGGGTCTTGTTTTGGTATCCATTCAGCGAGCCTGTGTCTTTTGGTTGGAGCATTTAATCCATTCACGTTCAAGGTAATTATCGATATGTATGTTCCTATGACCATTTTCTTAATTGTTATGGGTTTGTTTTTGTAGGTCCTTTTCTTCTATAGTGTTTCCCACTTAGAGAAGTTCCTTTAGCATTTATTGTAGAGCTGGTTTGCGGATGCTGAATTCTCTTAGCTTTTGCTTGTCCGTAAACCTTTGGATTTCTCCATCGAATCTGAATGAGATCCTTGCCGGGTAGAGTAATCTTTGTTGTAGGTTCTTCCCTTTCATCACTTTAAATATAAAATGCCACTCCTTTCTGGCTTGTAGAGTTTCTGCTGAGAAATCAGCTGTTAACCTTATGGGAGTTCTCCTGTATGTTATTTGTCGTTTTCCCCTTGTTGCTTTCAGTAATTTTTCTTTGTCTTTAATGTTTGTCAGTTTGATTACTATGTGTCTCGGCGTGTTTCTCCTTGGGTTTATCCTGCCTGGGACTCTCTGTGCTTCCTGGACTTGGGTGGCTATTTCCTTTCCCATGTTAGGGAAGTTTTCGTCTATAATCTCTTCAAATGTTTTCTCAGGTCCTTTCTCTCTCTCTTCTCCTTCTATAATGCAAATGTTGTTGAGTTTAATGTTGTCCCAGAGGTCTCTTAGGCTGTCTTCATTTCTTTTCATTCTTCTTTCTTTAGTCTGTTCCACAGCAGTGAATTCCACCATTCTGTCTTCCAGGTCACTTATCCGTTCTTCTGCCTCAGTTATTCTGCTATTGATTCCTTCTAGTGTAGTTTTCATTTCAGTTATTGTATTGTTCATCTCTGTTTGTTTGTTCTTAATTCTTCTAGGTGTTTGTTCTTTAATTCTTGTAGGTCTTTATTAAACATTTCTTGCATCTTCTCGATCTTTGCCTCCATTCTTTTTCCGAGGTCCTGGATCATCTTCACTATCATTATTCTGAATTCTTTTTCTGGAAGGTTGCCTATCTCCACTTCATTTAGTTGTTTTTCTGCGGTTTTATCTTGTTCCTTCATCTGGTACGAAGTCCTCTGTCTTTTCATTTTGTCTATCTTTCTGTGAATGTGGTTTTCCTTCCACAGGCTGCAGAACTGTAGTTCTTCTTGCTTCTGCTATCTGCCCTCTGGTGGATGAGGCTATCTAAGAGGCTTGTGCAAGCTTCCTGATGGGAGGGACTGGTGGTGGGTAGAGCTGACTGTTGCTCTGGTGGGCAGAGCTCAGCAAAACTTTAATCCTCTTGTCTGCTGATGGGTGGGGCTGGGTTCCCTCCCTGTTGGTTGTTTGGCCTGAGGCGACCCAGCACTGGAGCCTACCTGGCTCTTTGGTGGGGCTAATTGTGGACTCTGGGAGGGCTCATGCCAAGGGGGTACTTCCCAGAACTTCTGCTGCCAGTGTCCTTGTCCCCAGAGTGAGCCACAGCCACCCCCATCCTCTGCAGGAGACCCTCCAACACTTGTAGGTAGGTTTGGTTCAGTCTCCTGTGGGGTCACTGCTCCTTCCCCTGGGTCCCGATGCACACACTACTTTGTGTGTGCCCTCCAAGAGTGGAGTCTCTGTTTCCCCCAGTCCTGTCAAAAAGTCTTGTAGTCAAATCCCGCTAGCCTTCAAAGTCTGATTCTCTAGGAATTCCTCCTCCTGTTGCCAGACCCCCAGGTTCAGAAGCCTGACATGGGGCTCAGGACCTTCACTCCAGTGGGTAGACTTCTGTGGTATAACTCCAGTTTGTGAGTCACCCACCCAGCAGTTATGGGACTTGATTTTATTGTGATTGTGCCCCTCCTACCATCTCACTGTGGCTTCTCCTTTGTCTTTGGCTGTGGGGTATCTTTTTTGGTGAGTTCCAGTGTCTTCCTGTCGATGATTGTTCAGCAGTTAGTTGTGATTCCGGTGCTCTCGCAAGAGGGAGTGAGCACATGTTCTTCTACTCCACCATCTTGAACCAATCTCTGAGTGTTCTGTCACCTTATCTTTTATCACCCCTAAAAACCACCTTTTCAGAAAACCACACTCTAGCCCCCTTCAGGGATGTGGACCCCCTTCACTTCCTTGGTTGCTGCTATCTCTTCATTCCTTCCGTCGCATTTTCCATGCTAGGCTTTCCTAGCCTTTCCACAATGCTGTGCCTCTTTATGTCTTAATGTTGCCGATGCCCTCCAACCAAAGGCTCCTAGGAGCAGACCTGTAGTTGAAAAAGTTGGGTTTATTACTTACTGCAGCAAAGGGAGAATGCACACCACGGGAAACAATGGGGTATCTCAATAAGAGGGCTTAAGAAAGGATTTATAGGATTTGGGCTTGCTTCAGATGATTTGGGGGAGGGTTTAAGGAAGCATGCCATTGACCAGCCAGCCCAGTTTGCCTGAGACAGGGATTTCCTGGAACTTGAGACTTTCAGTGCTAAAACCAGGAAATTCCTGGGAAAACCAGGCTGAGTAGGTCACTCTAGCTGGCTTTGTTCTGGATTTGGATACTGTCAGAAAGTAGGGGGTAATTCTGTGATTGGATTTCTAAATAAACCTTATTTTTAAGTGGGGAAGCCTAACCTGAAGCTACAGCTATAATTAGTAAAGAAGCAACAGTCAGTCATGTTAGCCAGGATGGGAGATGTTTGGTCATTTTTGTGACTTGGATGCTGTTCATATTTTGACTGGGTTCAGACATGATTACGGAATGGTCTTGTTTTTGTCTTGATCTATCATGGCACAGAATGACCTCCTCTACTGTTGATGCTCTGTGAAATTATTTATGTTCAACAAGAAAACACCAAAGCCTGATTGGTAGTGCCAGGCCAGGTCCCAGATGTCAAGGGCTGCTTGCCTCTTTCTCAGCAACAGTATACTATGCCTATGTCTTTACTGCTGTGCAAATACATTATCTCCTCCCATTTTATGTATCAGTGCTTCCCCATCCCCTATAGCCTGCCTTCAAGGCCCTCAGCAAGCCTAAGGGATGCTTCTGCACTCCTTGCTTCTCATGGTTTCATGATGTGGATACAGAATGTCTTTACTCCTGGGCCCAATCCATTCACAGCCCCCCTACTAGCAGTATCCCTTTTCTGAAGGGGACAACTTCAGTCTAAGAAGTGCTCCCACCGAGGAGGAATGGTGTCTAACCTAGTACTTGGAGGTAAACCTTTAATTCTAAGTTTCCCAGTTTGCAGTGTGTTTTGATTTGCATTTTGATGCAGTTGGAAATAGAAAGATATGCTTATGGTATCCTTAAGTAATTATGTACCTTCTTAACAACCCTTTCCAAATGCTCCAGAGTCGTCCATCCATCCAGTTGTCCCAGATGTTCAAGAAAAGGCAGGACTCCTCAGTTATTAAAGCAGAAAATTCAGACTATGTTAAGTACTTGCTTGCTGACAGAACAGGTTTTGAAAGTTAAATATGCTATTAATAGGTTAATTGCCCTAAGAAAGGATTAGATTTTAATGTACTGTAGTTTATTTCAGCAAAATCAGTAATCTAAGAGGAATAAAATGTTTCTTAACGTTTTTATCATTACGACTGTGTTCAGTGAAGTGTATTACAGGGTGAGGTCTGCAGCATTTCAGAATCCCCCAAACTCACCAATTCCCCAGCAATTAAGTACATGGAAAGGAAGGGTTTAATCAGAGTAGCAAACTCACATGTTTTAGAAAAAAATTTTTCTAGAACTGAGAAGGGAAATAAAAACATAATATATAAATGAAGTGAGAAGATAATAAAAACTTCAATAAGGCTTAGACTCCAATATATACATGAGTTTAATTCAAGAAAACTAATCAGTTCCACTTCAAATGAATCTCAGATCTGCCCAGCACCATCTCCAAGACTTCATCCTCAGACCTCTGCAATAACTTCCTAACTCATCTCCCTGCTTCTCTTGTCCCCCTCTAAGCCCACTACCCACACTGAAGCCAAAGTGGCTTTTTAGAATAAAACCAAACCACACCTTGTTTAAAACCCTTCAGTAGCTTCCCACTGCACTTCGAGTACATTCAGACTCCTTTCCATGTCCTCACCCAGCCATGAATCAACTGGCTCATGCCCACCACTCTGACCTCATCTCCTCTCACCTCCCTGCATGCCTCCTGCCCCCTACACTGAGCTCCAGCCACACTGGGCTCCTTTCAGTCCCTCAGTCCCACTAAACCCTTCCCTGCCTTGAGCTTGAAAATACTTGAAACCGCCCTCTTCTTCACACTCCCACATCTCATTAAAGATCAAGTCCTGTTGATTCAATCTCCAAGCATTTCTGAAATCCATCCCTTTTCCCACCTCTGCTGCATCCATCCAAGCCCAGGTCAATATCCTGTCTCACCTGGACTATTGCAGTAACCTCCCAGCGGGTCTCCCTCTTATTCTCGTCCCTCTACAGAGTCTTGTCTTCCACCCAGCAGCCAGAGTGATCTCGTGGAAAATGGAATTCAGTCCCAATTAGAATAAAATCCAGGCTTCATGCCATGTCCTACAAAGCCCTGTGTGATGAGACCTGATTCCACAACCCTCTCTCCCACATGACTATGCCTCAGCCACTCTGGTCTTCTTTCTGTTTCTAAACCAAAAGAGCTAGCTTTTGCACTTGCTGTTCCCTCTACCGAAGTCATTTCTCTTTCATGTTTTCACATAATGCTTCCTCCAAAAATATAACCATGTCACTACTTTCTCGACATGGCAGCTGGAGCCATCCTCTAAAAATCGAGGTCAGATCACATTGCTCTTCTTCCCAAAACCCCCCAGTGACTTTTCATTGTTCTTCAAATAAAATCTAAACTTTGCCATGCCGAAAAGGACTTGCATCATCTGGCCTCTGCCTACCTTTCCAACCTAACAGTGCCACCCCTGCCCTACCAATGCCTAACCACTCTGACCTTCAGATATTTTCTCCAACCCACGAAGCTTTTTCTGTGAGGCCCTTTGTGCTTGTTTTTCTCCCCATCACCATCATCACTACCACATGTAAGGTGGTTCTCCGAATCCCAGTTTAAATGTCTCTTCTTTGAAGAACTCTCCCCCTACTGCATTAATTCCAATCAAAACCTGGTGCTCATTTCTGCTGAAACCTCTTATAATGTGTAATGATTTTATTTGCTTATTTTCTTATAATAATAAGATGATTATTGTAATGATTTTCTTATAATGTGTAATGATTTTCTCATTTGCTTATTATCTGTCTTTCTGTCTTTCCCACTTGATTGTAGGTTCCAGGAGGGCAGAGACCATGTCATCCATTGTATAGTGCATAGTCTTCACTAGTTGTTAAATGAATGAAAGTTTAAGAAACTTGAAAGCAATTCCCTTTTATATATGAAAAGATAGACAAGTTTAAGTGAAGTTGATTAGGTGAATTTGGCAAACTATTGTACTTTAAAATTGTTTTTATTTTTACCTATACAAGTAATACTTTCTCCTTTAAAAAACAACACAAGATATAAAGTCCCCCTTGACTATTGCCGCCAATCTCAGGCTTCTCCCAAGAGATAACTATTGTTATTCATTCAGTAGGTAACCTTTCAGGCTTTTTCTATTAATTTTTACATATGTATACCTATAGAAACTACAAAGTCAACCTGTGTTTTATTTTTCACATTAATGAAGTTATCTGTAGCCTGCTTTTGTCACTCAATAGTACGAATTGGAGTTATTTCCATATTAATAAATTTATATCTAGATCTAATCCATTTTTAACTACTGCATAATATTTCATAGTGTGAACACACTCATAACTTATTCAACCACTCCCCTACTAATGGACATTTGGGTTGTTTTCAACTCTGCTCTTTTACAGACAATACTTCAATGAACATAATTATTGCTGATACCTAAGGAAGTTAATGATATTGACCTTGCATCACTATTGATTTGCTCTTGCATGTGACCGCCTTGTTGAACTCCTATTTCATTTTAATAGTTGGCTCTTGAATTTTCAGGATAAATGACCATTTTCTCTACAAAGCTTTACCTCATCTTTTATATTAATTGTACCTATTCATTCTTTCCAGTGGTCTTATTCTATTGTCTAGGGTTCTAATAGTGATAATATATACACTTTTGACGTGTTCCTGACTTTACTACCAAAATGCTCCCACTGTTCCACCATTAAATGTGTTGTTTGATAGAAGTTTCTGGGAGATACTCCTTATCAAGTTTCAGGACTTCAGTAAGGCTTTTGAATCGTGTTATTCTTACTGGCAAGCTATAATATAAATACATA
Source organism: Balaenoptera physalus (assembly GCF_965194825.1). Taxonomy (NCBI): domain Eukaryota; kingdom Metazoa; phylum Chordata; class Mammalia; order Artiodactyla; family Balaenopteridae; genus Balaenoptera; species Balaenoptera physalus. The sequence continues at coordinate 94,514,244 of NC_138903.1, forward strand.
TGTATATACATATACTTATGTATGTATATGTGTAGATAGATATAAGATACAGCTATAGTCACTATTGTAGGATATGATCCAAAGGGGAAATCCAATAGTTTACTGTCAGCTAAGGGGAAATAATAAAGTGATATACAGAAACAAGCTGAAACTAACACACCATTGTAAAGCAATTATACTCCAATAAAGATGTTAAAAAAAGAAAAAAGAAACAATAGGTAAAAGGGACAGTTTTGTTTTTCTTTCTTTTTTTTAGATATCATTTTATTGGTGCCCTTGATAAAAGGATTGAAAACATTTTTGTTGCTTATACATATGACTCCAAGTTGAGTGTCAAATTGTAAGACACAAACAAAATTTAAAATTATCTTGACAAACTAGAAAAACTGTTTATTAAAACAAGATGAAGTGCCACAGTGAATAGTAAAGAATAATAAATGTAGGGACAGATATAAAATAGAAAAACCTGTCAGGTTTATAAGCAAAATATTTGGCAGTCAATATTTTGCACCACAAGTTAAAGAGTGATACAGTTATTTTAAAACTAGTATGATCGTGAGATGTGCCAACAAGTATATAATATGTTAGGTCTGGAAAATACCTTGGCTAGGCTTGGAATTCACAAAACCCTGAAAACATCATAACCCTTACTGTAACCTAGCTTACAATAACAAGATTTTAGTACCTCTCTCTCATACTCTCAAATAAATTCCCAAGTGTCTGTCTGTCTGTCTGTCTGTCTCTCCCCGCCCCCACATCCCGCCATATAGGCACAGACATACATAACTGCATAAGAATTTATATTTTTATAAGGGAGTCAAAGATACAGTACCTCCGGATGCTGGTTTCCAGAAAAATACAAAATGAGTAAATTCACTATGAGCTCTTTAAAGTACATTAACTCCCTTTTCTCCATTTTAAAATCTAGGAATACTTTTTTAAAACCAAGGAATATTTTGTAAGTCTAAACATGGCCTTTTTGTTCATTGATATATATTCTCTACTTACCTCTTGTCCTCTTCCTTCTAAACTTTTAATCTTTTATTTATTATATTATGATTTGCTGCCAGGACATTGATTGCCCCCCAAATTATTGATAATTACTTGGAAAGAATGTGCACACGGATGTGTGTGTGTGTGTGTGTAAATACAGACAGAGAAATGCCTGGATAGGATTGCATAAAATAGAATAGTTCCTCTTAAGTACCCTCTCCCTCTATTTTCAACAATCCTTGGTTCCTAAGTTCTCTTACCCCAGCTACCCCTCTTCCATCACTCAGACTTACCTTCCCTAGACAGCAAGGACTTCATGTAAATAAATTATATCTGTTTCCATCTAAACTCGTAAGTCTTACGTCCTACACATTTAGGTAATTGTTAGATATGCAGGAGCTACTTTGTTAAAGTATCCCAGGGGAAACTTTATTTGTTGTACTTGGAAACAACATGACTTAGACAAACAAACCAAATTTCTAACTGATGATAATTTCAGGACCTTTGAAAGAACTGTGGAACAATAAATTGGGGGAAATCGTATTTCAAAGCATCCCTTATCACATCATATAAGCAATAACCTACTCCACCTAACGTTTTAGATTTTTAGATGTATATCATATTTGTATCTAAATTTATAATAATATATATTATCATGTGATCTTTTTTAAAATTTATTTATTTATTTATTTATTTATTTATTTATTTATTTATGGCTGCGTTGGGTCTTTGTTGCTATGCATGGGCTTTCTCTAGTTGCAATGAGCGGGGCCACTCTTCGTTGCAGTGCGTGAGCCTCTCATTGCGGTGGCTTCTCTTGTTGCACAGCATGGGCTGTAGAGTGCAGGCTCATTAGTTGTGGTACACGGGCTTAGTGGCTCTGTGGCATGTGAGATCTTCCTGGACCAGGGCTCAAACCAGTGTCCCCTGCATTGGCAGGCAGATTCTTTTTTTTTTTTAATAGATCTTTATTGGAGTATAATTGCTTTACAATACTGTGTTAGTTTCTGTTGTACACCAAAGTGAATCAGCCATATGCATACATATGTCCCCACATCCCCTCCCTCTTGAGCCTCCCTCCCGTCCTCCCTATCCCACCCCTCTAGGTCATCGCAAAGCACCGAGCTGATCTCCCTGTGCTATGCGGCTGCTTCCCATTAGCTCTTTATTTAACATTTGGTAGTGTATATATGTCCATGCCACTCTCTCACTTCGTCCCAGCTTACCCTTCCCCCACCCCTTGTCCTCAAGTCCATTCTCTATGTCTGTGTCTTTATTCCTGCCCTGCAACTAGGTTCATCAGTACCATTTTTTTTAGGTTCCGTATATATGTGTTAGCATACGGTATTTGTTTTCTCCTTCTGACTTACTTCACTCTGTATGACAGACTCTAGGTCCATCCACCTCACTACAAATAACTCAATTTCGTTTCTTTTTATGGCTGAGTAATATTCCATTGTATATATGTGCCACATCTTCTTTATCCATTCATCTGTCGATGGACATTTATGTTGGTTCCATGTCCTGGCTATTGTAAATAGTGCTGCAGTGAACATTGTGGTACATGACTCTTTTTGAATTATGGTTTTCTCAGGGTATATGCCCAGTAGTGGGATTGCTGGGTCGTATGTTAGTTCTATTTTTAGTTTCTTAAGGAACCTCCATACTGTTTTCCATAGTGACTGTATCAGTTTACATTCCCACCAACAGTGCAGGAGGGTTCCCTTTTCACCACACCCTTTCCAGCATTTATTGTTTCTAGATTTTTTCATAATGGCCATTCCAACCGGCATGAGGTGATACCTCACTGTAGTTTTGATTTGCATTTCTCTAATAATTAGTGATGTTGGGCATCTTTCATGTGCCTCTTAACCATCTGTATGTCTTCCTTGGTGAAATGTCTATTTAGGTCTTCTGCCCATTTTTTTAATTGGACTGTTTGTCTTTTGATATTGAGCTCCATGAGCTGTTTGTATATTTTGGAGATTAATCCTTTGTCCGTTGTTTCATTTGCAAATATTTTCTCCCATTCTGAGGGTTGTCTTTCGTCTTGTTTATGGTTTCCATTGTGGTGCAAAAGCTTTTAAGTTTAATTAAGTCCCATTTGTTTATTTTTGTTTTTATTTCCATTACTCTAGGAGGTGGGTCAAAAAAGATCTTGCTGTGGTCTATGTCAAAGAGTGTTTTTCCTTTGTTTTCCTCTAAGAGTTTTATAGTGTGTGGTCTTAACCAGATTCTTAACCACTGCGCCACCAAGGAAGTCCTATGTGATCTTCTTTATCATGCAATGATAGTGATACCACGTGGTTAAATAAATTAGTCTCTAGCAATAATCAATACATTGGCACCTCCTCGGTGGAAAGTACAAATAGAAGGAAATGAAAATTTGCTTAATAATTTACTTGCTTTCAATTTCTATTTTAAAGGACTGTCTCCGTATCATTATTCCTAATATCTGGAGCTCTTTCTTTTCTTTCAGCATTGCACCTAATTCCTATTAAAATATGTTTTTCTTTGCTCTTTATGAAGGCAATTGTTAACAATAAATATTCTATTAGCTGTGTGCTGCACATTCTTCTAAGTGTAATTAATCACTTCAACAATCCATGAGGTACAAAGTGTTAGTATCCCCATTTTATATATATATGGAAACTGAGGCATAGAAACGTTGGTTAACTTCCTCTCATGGTCATACAGCTAGTAGATTGCAAAACTAGGGTTTGAACTTTATACCTCTATACCCTGACTCCAGAATCCGTGCTTTTAATCAGTACACAATACTATAATACCTTTCTGGTGAGCATATACTATGCAAGGCACCATACAAAAATGGTACCAAAACACGATCATTGCCCTCAAGAAGGAAAATGTAGTAGGGAGAACCGATATTTATACAACTAGTAGAAGGCAGAATATAAAAAGCACTATTAATAGAAGTGTTAAGATTATTGGAGCTGAAGAGGTTAAGAAATTATGAGGTCATAGTGTTGGGAAGGTCATCAACGTGGATGTTAAAGGTATAGATGATTATAACAGAGAACTGAAAGATCAGTAGTGGGAGTATAAAAGGGAGAGCTACAGAGTAGGCAATCAGAAAGTGGAGTATTTCTGTTACGATTTCAGAAGTTGAGCAGATCAGGATGATAATAATGTCCAGAGTCTGGTCATGGCAGTGGGGTGACTACACTGGAATAGAGACAAAGGTCCCTGAAGTTGAATCACAATGAGGTCAGAGTGTTGGATGATGGAAGAACTTAGGGTGGAGAGAATGCCTGTGATCCAAATGACAGAGTCTTCATATATGTGGTGGAATGACTGGGAGGCTGGTCCATGACCAAAAACAGGGAGGGAAGGAATAGAAGGTGGTAAAACCAAGTGCCATGAGTCTCTTGACTGCCATGAGTCTCCAAAAAATGGGTTTTACTCATGACGGCGGGGGAAAAGTAGTCTGGCGACAACCACTTGGGAGTGAGGAGACCCCTTATAGCCCTGAAGTATGTAGGATACAGAAGGATGAGCTGCCTCTACTAAAAGTAACTGAAGGAGAAGTGGTGTCCTCAGGGGTAAGATGGGTCAGGGACCATAAGGAAATATCATAAGCTTTAGTGTAACCCTCAGTGAAGAGGAAATGAGGGAAATTTACCAGTTAGGCATGTGTCATGTAACCAGAGATCTAGAAGATACAGTAGAAACTCGGGGGAAAGAGCAGTGGAAGAAGAAAGTAATGAACAGTACAGAGAGGGGAGCACAGAAATGAAGATTAAACATATTAGCTTCCATTTGGGGCAATAACTAAGGATGACATGAATGTGAGAGCAGGAAGCATTAGTGTGAAGGTAAAAGTGTCTCAGACAAATAGAGGACTTGGGTTACCAGTGTAGAAGGCTTGCAGTCTATATAAAACATAAGAGAATTATTCACAAGAGAGCAGGCACTCTTGAAGGAGTTGAGAAGGGCAGAGCTGAATAGGGTAGAGATGAAAATATGAAAGAATTTAGATAAGTGGGGTCCTAGAGCTGTGGCTGTAGATTACAAGAGCGAAAGAGGGGCATGTTAATGTTTGGGCAGGGAGGGGGAGTACACTGAAGGTAATAGGTGCTGAATGACCCAAAAGTAAAACTAACCATACTTAAGGTTCCAAATGGAACTTCTTTAAAGTCTTAAGTCAGGTGCAAGTTGGGGCTTGAGTTAAGTGTTACATAGGTATCTGGAGGATATTTCATGAAAATATGAAATCCTTATAAAGAATGAGCTCATGACAAAATTCTTTGGGGCCATTTTAATAAATCAAACGTTCTGGGAAATGATCTGTTTGTTATGACTGATGCTTTTAGTAAAAACTGGTAGAAACCTAGTCAAGGCCTTAGGATTTCAAAATTGCAATGATTAAATGTCTGTATGCCCCCCATTCCAGAATTGAATTAAATCCAATCTACGTTTACTTGTGTATATTTTTAGCTTTTAAATGGAAATGTAAATTGAGTTCTTCTCCTCAAGCAGACAATTCAGTGACGGAGGCTGAGGAGGAGGAGTGTAGAATCAGTCACATAGGAGGTCTGACATAATTTTACCTCTAAAAAATGCCTACATGGACCAAATAACCATTTGTCAAATTAATTTTTCCACTGATTATTTTTATTAACCTCATACAGGATATAACCAGCATCTAAATGCTCAGTAACTTGTGTATGGTAAAGTCAGCTGCAGTTGGAGGCCACAGTGGTTAATTCTGAGAAGTTTAGTACCATTCCGACCATACAGGCAAATGTTCTTCGAAAATTAGTCTTGTAAAAAAGCCAGGATATGCAAAAAGGCCGTATTTACCAAAGGGCTTTGAGGAGAATTCTTGGAACAGAAGTCAGATGGAGAGAGGGGTAAGTTGTATTTCGGCTGAAGAAAGATGTGTGGTTTCTCTGACCATTTCACAAAGAACACATCCTTTCTCCCCTGAAAACTGTAGCCCTTTGGCTGAGCAAGGAAAGCTTAAAGAAGGCCTAAAGAGAAATACTAGGGCTCTAACCTGATGCATATTATCACATGACATCTCCCTCACCTGGGATACAGGGGTGAGGTTAAACAATAGGGCATAAAACCCTTGGGTGCTATTTGTTCTTGTTTACATACCCATAGCCTGGGCCTAGGGATAGCTCTGCAGTGACTAAGAGGTAAGCTCCTAGGGAGAGCAAGCTTTGGCTGACAACTGGGTTTTCTAACATGGGAATAGAAGAAGACATAAAAATGTGGGTTTTTTTTTTCATCTGAAGATCAAGGATTTACTTATTCATTCAACAAATATTTGCTGAGGGCCAACTATTTGTCCTGTCTTCCCAAGTTTTACATTTCAAAGCTCTCTCTCAGCCTTCAAGAATACAACAGGCATTCTATGAGAAGCAGTGGCATGTCGTAGTGATTTAGGGCATGGGCTTTGTAGGGAGACAGATCTGGATTTGAATACCATATCTACTATTTGTTTACTAGCTGTGTGATCTTGAATAGGTTATTTAACTTCTCTGAATTCCAGTCTTCTCATCTTAGTCATCTCATCTGTAAAATGGGAATACTATAGTACTACCTTATAGAGTGGTTGTGAGGATTGAATAAGATAACACATGTAAAGAAAACACTTAGCATGGTGCTTATTCTGTTGCAGACACTCAGAAAATGGTAGTAGTAGGATGAGGATGACGAAGTAATTCCACTTCTTGATTTATTACCTCTCTTTGCCTATTCAATTTTTTCTCACTTTAACATCTTGGGCAAAGTTTATGTCCTGTTAGAAGCCTTTCTTGACTAACAATTTACCCTGATCTCTCGTTACTTGGTACCTATTCGACACTAATAAACATAGTTTAGGTCATGTTAATTTGCTTTTTTGCCCATTTTTATGTATTCTTATGTATTCATTTTTGTCTTTCCTGGATTCCCAATTAACATAGAGCAAAAAAAAAAACACAGAGCAATAGATTCATAGACTAAACATAAAAGAATATAAATCTTCCATGTACTTCAGGAGTCCCTTCAACTAAAACCCTGTCTGGTAGCCATTCATTTACTGCTTGAGCACTTTCAGTGATGGCGAACTCATCTCACAAGGCCATTCAGTTCATTGCTGGAGAGCTTAAGTTTTTAGAAAGTTATCTTTCAAACCACACCAAAAATGTGCCTCTCTCTAACTTTCATACATTGTTCCTTGTTGTGCCCTCTTGAACAATATAGGACATTAGACAACTGAGTGAAGTTGTCTTCTATTTACTTTATATCATTCCATTCAATTCTCGGTCAGTGGTATTGACTTTTTGGCTTTCTTACTAGTGGTAGATTTTGAATTTCAATGTTCCTTACCACTAAAATCTTTTTTTATTCTGTTGATGGGGAGGGGGCATTCCCTTTGCTTTTTGAGAATAACTTCACTTTTTGTGTCTTGGAGAAGGAATCGGGAGCCAATCACCTTTGTGATGTGCTGTGTTTGGTCTGGCAATATCTTCCTCCCTATGACATATTCTCTGAAATTTTGTCCATCAGTGAAGCAGCATTCCTTTGGGTTTTAAAAGCTATAAGGTCTTTGAGTCCCTGTTTGAAAGACATATGGTCCTGGGAATGGTGATATCTTAACCTTAACAACTGATACCATAGCAAGGATTAATTCATTGATAGTGACTTGAGTGCAAAATTGCAGATAGGATGAAGTGTGACCTGGAAGCAGTACTAGACTGTTGGAGATCCAGGGATCTTGTTTCGTTCATCTCAGTATACATAACACTTAGCTCAGTGACTGACTAACACTAGGCCCTCGCTAATGAATGAATGAATGAATGTGGCTGAAAAGGGAAGTATATGCTCTCCCAAACAAATAATACCTACTTCACAATTCTATCTACAGCCAACGGAGTGTGGTAACACCAGAAATGTTGGGGTTCCTCAACTTAATGACAGCCTTGCTGGCTATTAACATGTTCTTTTTATCTCCATCGCCTCTCCCTGAAGCTAGTTGGCGTGTCACCTTCAGCTGGCAGTCGGGGACATGACTTCTTTGTTAGGCTGCTTCTATGTAAAGGTCCGGCAATAGGAACTGCCTAGATTACCACCAGCGATTCATACACCTACACAGAGTGCTTACACCCACACGGGGTCATAGAGTGAAGGATCCAGATTCCAGTTCAGGTCTCGTTTCACTGCACAATATCGTGGAATTAAAATCACTCTTTCACTTCTTTATATAAGTTATTGTAGATGTAGTGATCTGCATCATACTATGTGAATTTGGGTAGAGTGTAAGAAAAACCTCATTAATTCTCACCAGTGTTTAATCTAAGTTAAAAATGTAAGTTTGGCATTTAGACAAGTGGGGAGATGATTAACTGCCTTCAGAGAATAGAAACTCTTATTATGCAGTACATAAAAGCAACTATTTTCCTGCAAACAATCTTTGCCTATTCATTAAAGGATCTCCAGCAGTGCTTCTCTTTGGCATGATTTTAGTACCAATTCATTTGTGTTATTGTATTACTTGAAAATAATAAAGCTGCATTTTGCATTTTGTTAAAATTTTAAGAGGAAGGCTTGTGTGACAGGAGCTCACTGAATTCTGGAAGGGCATTTGAAAGAATATTTTTCAGACATATACAGTAATGTAATCAAAGCTAATGAAATATAGAAACTGCTTCAAAGAACAATGAAAATGACTAATTAATAGTCTAATTGCTTTTATGTAAATGATGCTTTCTAAGGCACTAGAAAAATTGGTTTTCTTGTACAAGGTAACTGTTCCCAGTGCAGAACTAATATACACCATAAACTTCCTTTCATCATAGAATAAGTCCTAGCCCTTCTCCAAAATAATGAAATATTACTATATTCTATAATTCCAATTATAGAGCTTGCCAGCTTCAAGCAAGTCTGATTTAGTAAAGTTTTACTCTACTTGCAAAATAATTTCGTAATGAAAGTAAAGTTCTATTTTCTTTATTCTGCATGCTTGGACTGTACTTCTGGCAATGAAAAAAGTTAAATCTAAAAGAATATCCACATTGTTCATTTGTGAAAATTGTTTAAACTATTGGATGTCCTATTAATACGTCTCTGAAAAAAATTGATGTCCACAGCCCATTAATCCTCACTCTGTGAACACTTAAAGTGTTAGTAAAGTGGTAAATACAAGATGTGTCTCCTTCAAGCAGTAATACCTTACAAATCTGGTCCTTTAGGCGTCCATTTAATGGACCTGTGCTCTTAACCTGTAATTACATTTTAAAAACATGCAGTTGTGGTGTTTTGTGGGGTTTTTTTCTGACATTTATTTGGGACATTTTTTATGCTATAACTTCGTATGGGAATATTTCCATTTCCTTACAGTAAGATCTTGGAGATAGTATATATTTTTAAAATATCTTCTCATATCACATACCCTATTTGCACTTTAGAGAAAGAAAATATTACTCAGAGTAGAAGGGTAATTCAAGGCTTCTTTGCCTTCAGCCGAACAAAAGGGCAAAAACAAAAAAACGAACAAAACCCCTATTGTCCTACATTTACCTTCAGATAAATTTAATTACTGCATAGATCGTAGTATTCTGATTTCTGAAAGGCTAAACAGTAAAGTACCATGTTCTACTGAAATATGGAAAAATAGATAATCTAAATTCCTTTAATATGTTTGTTTTCCTGTCCTTGAGTCAGTTTCACCCTTGTCTTTGACATACCACTAACATTCATAACAAAAGGAAAGCAGGGAAGACCAATATATACCACAAGACAAATCTCTAGTGCTCCAATCATTACTTTTGCACCTGTTGTTATTTTATTTTGTTAATGGTGTAAGCAATTGCATAAAACTCAGAGAACAGTAATTTCATTGAAGGCATTGACTTAAATGAGTCCAGAAGAATTTTCAGTTTGATAAAAATGAAAACCTTTTTTTGACTCCCAGGGATATGAAAGCTGATCTTGGCACCTTAGGGAGAAATTCATAAAGAAAATAGCCAGCTATATTCTGGCCAGTTCTATTTTTTGAGCGCCAGTTGGCACTGGGAAGAGTACAAACAATAGTCTCTAGATTTTGTCTAGTTTCATGATTTGCTTCTTCTGAAGCTATAAGCAGGAACATGTGGTCAAGTAAAATGTGGCTATGTGTACAATTTATACAGCCGAACTGTGTACACCCCCATTGGACTGTAAGGAAGTTGTGGGGAAGATACTTGCTGGATGGTCCATGTATTGTTAGGAACCGGGCCACACAGCAGGAAGCGAGAGGTGGGCGAGCGAGGGAAGCTTCATCTGCCGCTCCCCATCCCTCCCCATTGCTCGCATTAACTCCTGAAGCACCCACCCCTGTCCGGTCCATGGAAAAATTGTCTTCCATGAAACCGGTCCATCGTGCCAAAAAGGTTGGGGACCGCTGCCATAGAGGATGTTAAGAAAATATTTTGATCCAACAAAAATATAAAAATAATTTTTGCTGAAGAAAACACTGAACCTAAATCCCCATTCTTCTCCATAAGCAAAACACCCTCTTAATTTATAGGAACACCTGCTGATCCATAGGATTTGGTCTCAGACAAAACCTTTGGGATAGGGGCAGGGCAGGAGGTAGGTAGAAATGCATCTTTGCAAACCCTGCAAAAATCTTGAATTAAAATCCACCTCTTCACAGATATCCTCTTGTGGCAGAATGATTTAGTTGGTTTGTATAATAATGTAATAATTACATAAAATATAATAATGATAGAGTTATTTAGTTAGTTTACATATTTATGCAGCGAATACCTGACAATAAGATTATCTTGCTTCATAAAACACAGGGGAATTCTCAGGTGCATAACAAAGTTTTCGCTTCTTTGGGTCTAGATAGCATTTTATTTTATTTTATTTATTTATTTTTGGCTACGTTGGGTCTTCCTTGTGGTGCGTGGGCTTCTCATTGTGGTGGCTTTTCTTGTTGCAGAGCATGGCCTCTAGGCGCGTGGGCTTCAGTAGTTGTGGCACATGGGCTCAGTAGTTGTGGCTCGAATACTCTAGAGAGCGGGCTCAGTAGTCGTGGTGCACGGGCTTAGTTGCTCTGCGGCATGTGGGATCTTCCCGGACCCGGGCTCAAACCCGTGTCCCCTGCATTGGCAGGCGGATTCCCAACCACTGTGCCACCAGGGAAGCCCTAGATAACATTTTAAATCTTCCTTTTGAAACCAGCTAAGTGAGCCAGACTTATCCGTGCCAGAAAGACTCATGAATCTGTATTTAGGGTTTATTCATTGCATGTGATCATTACAGGGGAATTCCTTTTCTCAACCCACTGTACAACCTGATGACACAGCATTTTCAATTCCAATCTTATAAAAGAAAGGCCCAGCAGAGGGCACGTTGAGCATTTTTATGACTAAACACCTTGGTACTTGTCTCAAGGATATTTAAACAGTAACATGCTATATTGGCATCTGAAGTAAAATTTCCAATGTCTCTGACATCATATGGCAACTCTTTCAATTAAGAGAACACCAAGATACTCAGTCAAGTTCAGCCAAATAGATTTAAATAAAACAAAAATCAATCTGATTACTTTAACACCAAGCACCTTGAAGATGTGAATAAATTCCCAGAATGAATAAAACCAGTGAGTTCATAGATCCTCTTTAGTGGTTACATGCTTATGGGAGTAAGGTGATATACAGAATATAAATATGCTAAGTTATGCCACTAATTTAATTACCTGCATGCAGCTAGTCCACTGGCAGTGTTTAAATCTCAGGCTAACTTTCTTTGATCACTCAAACTACTTCAGAGTCACCTCTTATGGGTCTGAAGGGAACACCTGCATAAAACATAAGATGAAAATGTGCTGAAAAATGCATTTCAAAGCCAACTCCAAGTGTCTTTGATAATCTGCTCTTTTGTATTATCTACATCACTGCTTCCCATCTACTAGTATCTATAACTGAGATCTGACTCCTTTCTTAGGGGACTAATAAACAGTGACCCTGAGAAAACTACACCTTCAGTATAATAATTCTGGTGTGTACCTAGCTTTAGGTGGAAAATGAAATTCAACTCAAAAAATAAAAAAGTTGATTTCAGTATTTGAAGGAGAAAGCCAGGAAGGCAAGAATATTGTTTACATTTTAAGAATATAATTCTTCTAATAAGAGAAAGATCATCAGAGCTTTGGTAAATGACTACTACTTTAAGCATGAATGCCCTCTATTCCTAAATACTTGACAAACTGCAATGAACTAGAAAGTTGCTTATTGCAAGACATCAGTTCCCTTACATTTTTCTCCACCTTTTTTCTGCCTACACATCTAAAATGTTACTCAACTCAGCTGTTTATTTTCCCATCACAGCATGTAAACTCTTGCTCTTCCCCTCTTTCTATTTTAATAACCCTTTGCCACAGTTAGCATCATATATGTTTACATGATACCAAAATAAATAAAAGACACTAGTTGAACAAGGCAACTGAATGTTCCACTTTTAAACAATTGTTTTGGTATTATGTAGGGAAGCCTGACTCTTGAATATGTCCTAATATCTATTCATCTGTATCTATGTTCTCTTCCAAAATTACTTTATGCACTTGAAACAATTCTTCCTATTTGCAAGTGCCAGCCCTGTCTTCTTCCATCATTATATTTAATAATTGAAATGGTTAAAAATTTATTTTCTGTAGCCTACGTAATTCAAGGGGATTTCAATTAGTCCCTTGGTTAAATCCAATACAAAAAATAAGACATTTATGGATAAAATAGAATCCATCTAAAGAGGGGGTTCTTAGGCTGGGGTCCTCGGAGATGCACAGATAGGTCATACAAGGTCTTTATGCAGCTGAAGTATTCTTTTTTATTTGCTTATTTATTTGCTTATTTTTTATTTTTGGCTGCGTTGGGTCTTCGTTGCTGTGCGTGGGTTTCCTCTAGTTGCGGTGAGCGGGGGCTACTCTTGTTTGCGGTGCGTGGGCTTCTCATTGCAGTCGCTTCTCTTGTTGTGGAGCACGGGCTCTAGGCACATGGACTTCAGTAGTTGTGGCTCGAGGGCTCTAGAGTGCAGGCTCAGTAGTTGTGGCGTATGGGCTTAGTTGCTCTGTGGCATGTGGGATCTTCCTGGGCCAGGGCTCGAACCTGTGTCCCCTGCATTGGCAGGTGGATTCTTATTTATTTATTTATTTATTTATTTATTTATTTATTTATTTATTTATTTCTGGCTGTGTTGGGTCTTCGTTGCTGCACGCGGGCTTTCTCTAGTTGCGGCGAGCGGGGGCTACTCTTCGTTGCGGTGCGTGCGCTTCTCACTGCGGTGGCTTCACTTGTTGCGGAACATGGGCTCTAGAGCACAGGCTCAGAAGTTGTGGCGCACGGACTTAGTTGCTCCACGGCATGTGGGATCTTCCCGGACCAGGGATCAGACCCGTGTCCCCTGCATTGGCAAGTGGATTCCTTTTTTTTTTTTTAAAGAACCATTTTTGTTTTTTGTTTTCATTTTATTTATTTATTTATTTATTTATTTTTGACTGTGTTGGGTCTTCGTTTCTGTGCGAGGGCTTTCTCTAGTTGTGGCAAGCGGGGGCCACTCTTCATCGCGGTGCGCGGGCCTCTCACTATCGCGGCCTCTCTTGCTGCGGAGCACAGGCTCCAGACGCGCAGGCTCAGTAGTCGTGGCTCACAGGCCTAGTTGCTCCGCGGCATGTGGGATCTTCCCAGACCAGGGCTCGAACCCGTGTCCCCTGCATTGGCAGGCAGATTCTCAACCACTGCGCCACCAGGGAAGCCCTGGCAGGTGGATTCTTAACCACTGTGCCACCAGGGAAGTCCCAGCAGGTGGATTCTTAACCACTGCACCACCAGGGGAGTCGTTATGCAATTTTATTACATGTTTAGGTTCATGTGATCACCACCACAGTCAAGATTCAGAACAGTTCCATCACCACATTGTTCCCTCATGTGGGCCTTTTATAGTGACACACAACTCCACCCCATACCCTCTCCTTGACTCTGGGCAACCACTAATCTGTTCTTCATTACTACAGTTTTTCATCTCAAAAATGTTATATAAATGGGATCATACTGTATGTAATTTTGGGGGATTGGCTTTTTTCACTCAGTAAAATTCTCTGGAGATTCATCCAGATCGTTGCATATATTCATAGTTCATTCCTTTTCACTGCTGAGTAATATTCCGTGGTATGGATGTATCACAATTTGTTAACCATTCACCTACTGAAGAACATTTGGGCTGTTTCCAGTTTTTGGCAATTATGAATGAAGCTGCTATAAACATTCATATATATATATATATATATGTTTTAGTGAATATAATTTTTCATTTATCTAAGATAGAGGTCCATGACAGATATTGCTGAGTCATATGGTAGTTACATGTTTAGTTTTGTAAGAAACTGACAGACTGTTTTCCAAATTGGCTATACCATTTTACATTTCTCATCAACAGTGTATGTGTGTGTGATCCAGTTTCTCCACATTGTCACCATCATTTGGTGTGATCACTTTTTTTTTTTAGCCATTCTGATAGGTGTGCAGTGATATCACATTGTGGTTTTAATTAACATTTCCCTAATGGCTAATAATGTTGAACATCTTTTCATGTGCTTATCTACCATGTGTATACTATTCTCTTTGGTGAACTGTCTGTCCTTGTCCCAGAAAAAAAAAGCATCCCAAATAAGAATGGGTTCTTTTCACATAGGAATTTGAGTAATATCAGTGGATAACAAAGTTTTACAAAAGAAAGAAATGCTGTTCAACCAGGATTTTTTTATTGGCTATCTGCTAGGACAGAACCATAACATTAATTCTTACTTAACCCAGTGAAGGTGTTTCTGTGGAGAATCTGGAAAATAGAATCCAGGTACAATGCTTGGCTTTTTGATAACTTGACTGTAGAGAGAATTGAGAGAGTACAAATGAATGAAGAGATAAGAGAGCTTCTGGTAAGTATTAGATTCTGTCATTTCATGAACACGTTTTCTAGCGAGTACCAGTAGTGCAGATATTTTATATCCTTGGTATGCTTTTGATATATTTAAATATCATTTGTGGCCTTGTTTTACGGGTCATAGTTGTATACTCACCCAGATAGAGAGCCATCTACTTCAGCGCAGGCAGGGTAACAGAATTACCTGCAGGCAGAACTATTACTCTCCTCCAAGAAGAGCTTGAATCAAAAACCTGCAATGACTATCCACTGCCTAATAAATCAAGACCAAATTCCTAAATACCTTTTCAAGGTCAACAAAACCCTAACCTACCTTTTCTGCCCTATCTCCTGCTACTCCTCCTCTTGTGCTCTCAACAAACTGAAATAATGTTTCCTAAATCCCCTCTGCTCTTTCCTGACTCTGAGCTTTTGTTTCTGCTATATCCTTTACTGAAATATCTTCTCTCACCATTGGTACCTATAAAAATCCCACCTATCCCTCAAGGCCCTGCTCAGACAGACGTTGCTTTCTCCATGAAATCTCCCCTAATTTCTTAAGTCAAAAGCAAACATTCCCGCCTCTATACTCACACAGGACTTTGTACCCCTTCCCAGCACCCAGCTCTCTGACCACTCTTTTGTTTAAATGCCCTGCCATTGCAATAACATAGATGAATCTCAAATGCATTTTACTAAGTGAAAGAAGTCAGACACAAAAAAACTACATACTGAGTGATTCCATTTATATGACATTCTAGAAAAGGCAAAACCATAGGGACAGAAAACAGATGAAGGGTTGCCAAGGGTTAAGGAGGCGGGGGGCTTTGACTATAAAGGCATAGTGTGTGGAATTTGGGGGGTGATGAAACTATTCTATATCTTGATTGTGGTAGTGGCTACATGACTACACATTGAATATTTGTCAAAATTTATGGAACTGTACACTAAAAATAGAAGTTTATTGTATGTAAATTATACCTTAACAAACACAGTAGAAAAAAATTCATACCAGCTAGCCAGCAAACTAACCAGCCTGCCCTCCAGTTCTTGCCGTCCACTTACTGTTTTTCAAGTGTACTCTAATGTGCCAGGCTAAGAGCAGGGGCTACAAAGAAGAAAAATACATGGTCCCTCCTCTCAAGGAACTCAGTCTCTGACGGAGGAGATATGTAAGTAAATAAATGCAGCATAGCATGGAAGATACTATATATAATACACATATATGTCAGACACAGTGGAGGTATAAAGGAGACAGTGGTCAGATGGACCTAGACTGTTGAGATCCTAGCCATCCAAGCTTAGAAATCTCTATTCTGTTCAATATACAGTGAGAAATGACATAATCATAGCTATGTTTTCGAAAGTATAAATGGCAGTAATATGAAGGATGACTTGGAGTGAGGGAGAGACTAAAAGCAGGGAAATCAATTAGAAGGCTATTTGCAATAATCTGAGAGAAAATTAATATCACTTCTCTTCCCCATTAGTAGGCAATTGAGATTAGACTAGGCTTTCAACTAAAGCTTCTATTGCTTATAATCTAGATTCACATAGGCAAAAACAAAGAGAGGGCTCACAAAATTTTCCTTGGTACAATTTACCCCCAGTAGACTAAGATACTAAATGGAGGGACCTTGTTGCAACTATCATAAGATTTTGTAGATATTAGAAGCTCTAAAAAATGTTTATTATTCTAATGAGTAAATTAGAGAATGTGTGAATTTTCTTTTAAATCACCGAAACTCCAAAAGAGAAAATTATAAGTCCTGTATGCCCAGTGATGCTTATTGCTTATCATTTTGTATGTCAGACGGCCCAGAGGGTCGAGGTTAGTAAAAAAAATTTTTTTGCCTAAATTCAAATACTGACTGCAGTTATCAGGTGGGATAGTCTAGCACATTTTTTCCCCAGAAAGTCTGTTTCTTCTTTGCTTGTTCACTGCTACATAACACAACTTGCAGTGACAGGGCTAAGATTCTGTTTAAAAAAAAAGGCTGGATAAGAGCAGGCGTTATAAATCTACTTTGTTCCAGTATACTACCCTTAAGCAATTGACTGTTCCATCTGTCTCGGAACTTGAAAACCTCTGCTGAAAATGCCTTATGAGGGGCATAACCGAAGGCACCGATATAAGACAGCCTGGTTCTTGGAATGTGTGTGCTGAAAAGTTTTCATCCTGCCTTGAATCCAAACAAACAGAAGGTCCTAAAACCAGCAGGGTGTTGAGCCCTAAACACCTTGTAAGGCCCAAACACATGCTCTCATCGGGTCTCTAAATACCTCAACCATCAACCGCCTCAGCAAAACGAAGACATTTAATGAACTGGTGGGATTATTGAAGGTAAAGTTGACGAACCTCTTCTTCAAACAAACAGGAGCTTCAGGCTTTCAATGTCTGCTCCCTCTCTCTTCCCCCCCCCCCACAAAAAGCAAACATTGCTGAGCCACTTCATTGCCTCTGCTAAAAGGCTTTCTGTGGCTCCAGAGCTGACAGCATCTAGAATATAAAGCAGTTGTTGACTTCTGTGTCCAAACTAGTTTGCTGGGAAGGACCTGAAGTATACTGATCCTATCTGCACACAAAGTTACATAGAGACAACTTAGAAAAGAGTATACCCACCCTCCGCTAATTGGAAGTTTGGCAGCTAAGGGAGAAGTGATTTTATGGATTCCTGAGTGTGCTGTGGTTCAATGGATCTGGACATTTTTTCCTTTTGATGATTCCATTAGTGTTTTTCCTCATTAAAGTTCCCATACTTTATACTGCATGATTTGTGGTGAAGTCAAACCAAAGTAATTTTTGTAACCATAAAATACCCTTTTGGGTTTTTTTGTCTGCTTTTTGTTTTTTTAAAATTTATTTATTTTATTTATTTTTATTTTTGGCTGCATTGGGTCTTCATTGCTGCGTGTGGGCTTCCTCTAGTTGCGGAGAGCGGGGGCTACTCTTCCTTGTGGTGTGCAGGCCTCTCATTGCGGTGGCTTCTGTTGTTCCGGAGCACGGGCTCTAGGCATGCGGGCTTCAGTAGTTGTGGCATATGGGCTCAGTAGTTGTGGCTCGTGGGCTCTAGAGCGCAGGCTCAGTAGCTGCGGCGCGCGGGCTTAGTTGCTCCGCGACATGTGGGATCTTCCCGGACCGGGGCTCAAACCCGTGTCCCCTGCATTGGCAGGCGGATTCTTCACCACTGCGCCACCAGGGAAGCCCATAAAATACCCTATTGTTGAAGGCCTGCTTGTCTCTTGCCCGTTTCCTGCGACCAACATAACCATGACACATCTAATTCTGGTGTGACAGAACTTAATTACTATGTGAATCATGAGTGGGAGGCCAGCTAATTTCAGTTGTCTCAACTGTGTGCTAGTACCTGGTCACTTATTGCCAGATACTTGTTTACTCCAAGTTTTTGATCAATTTTGAGCCCTGGCCAGCAGCAACTAATCCTAATGCATATAGTTGGCAGCTGTGAATTTTTGACTTTGCCCCTTGGAATACAAAGGCTGCCTTTGCCCACACTCAGGCTGACTTTAGCTTCTAAAGAGTAAATCTTGGGACTTCTCGAGTGGCACAGTGGTTAGGAATCCGTCTGCCAATGTAGGGGACACAGGTTTGATCCCTGGTCTGGGAAGATCCCACATGCCTCAGAGCAACTAAGCCTGTGTGCCACAGCTACTGAGCCTGCTCTCTAGAGTCCGTGAGCCACAACTACTGAGCCCACATGCTGCAACTACTGAAGCCCGCCCACCTGGAGCCTGTGCTCCGCAACAAGAGAAGCCACTGCAATGAGAAGCCCACGCACCGCAATGAAGAGTAGCCCCCGCTCGCCATAACTAGAGAAAGCCTATGCACAGCAACAAAGACCCAACACAGCCAAAAAATAAATAAAATTTAAAAAAATAATAAATAAAATAAAGTTTCTACTCTTAAAAAAAAAAAGAGTATACCTTGGCCTCAGTAGGTGATTGTGATTATGTGCTACAATATAACTATGTTTATTCTTTTTAAATTAAATTTACTTATTTAATTTTGGCTGCGTTGGGTCTTCGTTGCTGCGCGTGGGCTTTCTCTAGTTGCGGCAAGCGAGGGCTACTCTTTGTTGCAGTGCGTGGGCTTCTCATTGCTGTGGCTTCTCTTGTTGCAGAGCACGGGCTCTAGGCGTGCGGACTTCAGTAGTTGTGGCACGTGGGCTCAGTAGTTGTGGCTCACGGGCTCTAGAGCGCAGGCTCAGTAGTTGTGGCGCAGGAGCTTAGTTGCTCTGCGGTATGTGGGATCTTCCTGGACCAGGGCTCGAACCCGTGTCCCCTGCATTGGCAGGCGGATTCTTAACCACTGCGCTACCAAGGAAGCCCACTATGTTTATTCTTAAACTGCTTTTCAGAAGCCCCAGCTTTACTAGGAATTATCAAATTAGGCTCCTATTAGAAAGGAATCCCATTCTGTCTGTAGGCTAAAAAAAAAAAGCTTACTGCCCATGTGCATTTTAAAGAACTTAACCCCTCCCTAATTTAGTAAACTGATCTTATCCATGCCTGCGAGGCCCACTCCCTTCTACAGCGATTCTGTCATTTGTCCTAGGCAGTGGCAAAATCATAGATATTTATTTTAGCTACACTAGCTGATTTGGTAGGCTTTAATCTGAAGGAACACTAAGTGGTTCAAAATATATCTGCACAATTTTTCATTATTATTATCCCTATTTTGTAGCTGAGAGAGAAGAAAGAGAAACTTCCTCGGTGTCACATAACCAGTCAATGGAAAAGTTAAAAATAACAACAGAGACTGGAATGAGGGAGTTCTGTGGATCTAGTCTACTGAATAGCACAAACGGATTGGAAGTAAACCTCAAATACGTGGCCATATCTGTAGGGCACAATTCATTAAAAACTTTTTTTTTCCCATTTTCCCCAAGCAATTGTTTTTCTTTCTTTTAATATACATAAATCTCTTGTGGACACAGATTTAATTCTTTGGAAGTCTTCATCTTACTAGAAACCTAAAAAAAAAAAAAGGAGAGAGGAGACTGCATGAGAACAGATTAATTTCCCAAGTAGGTTGTCCTGATACTGCAGGCGAGGGTAAAAATCACTCATGTCCATCTTTCCCTCCAAGCACCTCCCCTGCCCAACTTTCCCCTGGAGCCATTGCTGCCCTCCCATGCCTTGGGCCCTTCCCCACTCTTATCCTTTTTTAGCAATCTGAGATCCCCTCAATCATCTCCCCAAACTCACTGATAGCTAATCTGATCCCTCAATAGCAATCAACTTGACACAGCTTAAATTTTCTGCATTATCCTTATCAGTACAATTCCTTTCTGTACCAGTTTTCATCAGTGGACAGAAAACACCCTTTCCACACATAACACATGTTCAGGCATTCCACTCCACACATGCATGGGAGCGAGTGTGTACAACTGAAGATGTAGACATTTATAAATGATGATGAAGCACTTGACAAAATGTACTTTCATAATCTCTGTTATCTGGGACTTCCAGGGCTGCTCAGCAAGAAATCAGGGCGCCCTGGTGAGGGGTTCTTAGTAGGTTAAATGTGTTACCATATCTGGTTGAAAAACACCGAATCTTTCCACCTTGTAATAATATCCTCACTACGTATGTGGGGAGGTAGTACAGCAGAGTGAAAATGGTATAGAATTTGGAGTCAGATATACTCCCATGTGAATTCCAACTCTGCCACTTACTAGCTGTGTGACCTTTGGCAACATACTTCACCTTTCTGAGCCTCATTTTCCTCATCTGAAAATAATGGGCTTTTATTACTTGTTGTAAGAATTAAATGATATAATTAATACATGTACAGTGTCTGGCACATAGTAAGTTCTCAATAAATATGTTTCCTTCCTACCTCTGCTTTGGAAGGTAGTGTTATAAGGAGTGGAATGTTGCATAAGGAGAAGAGTGTAGTTTTGTACTAAGATGTCGGGTCAAATTCTAATCCAATCATTAGGTTATTCCCTAATGGGTGCCCTCAGCAAGTTACTTAACCTGAGCGCACGTTGCTTCTTCTGTAAGATGTAGCATATAATACTTATCTCATGGGTGTAAAGTATCTGGCCCCTAGCAGGTTCTCAATGGTAGCTATTTCTGTTACAGGTATAAGACTGTTCTTAGTTTCAGATATAGCACACCCACTGTTGTAAAGCCCCTCTCTGAAATTCTGTCTTTTCTTCGAGTGCATGAAATCTTTGTTTAAAAAAATCCCGTTTTCTAATGGTTGTATACCCACTTGAGCTGACTGAGGTTTACCTGCATTTGCAAGTAACAGTATAGTATTTGAAAGTATGCTGCAGTATCACATTTGGGGCTTTTTGTCCTTTTTTGTTTGGCTGCTCTCTCTCTCCACACCACCATCATCTTCTTCTTGCTATCCAAGGGGCAACTGCCTCGAGTGGAAATTTGTTGCCATTCATTCTCTACACCTATATTGTCCAGCTGTGTGGCCACATCATTGCTTTGATGCCAGGACACTAGCTGTCTCAGATGGTGATTTACCATTTATTTAATGGTAAGAAGCCAGATGTGGTGTCTCATTTCCTGCAGACATACTAAAGGCTGAACACTATGGCCCATCTCTGCACCGCTGCAGAAACTCAGTATGATCGGAAACTTAATCGGCCATGGTGCTACCCTGCTGTTGCTTCTGCAGGATGCTGCTCTGTTTACCAGTTCATCATTAGATAGTGCACTGCTTAGGGCAGCTTTCAGTTCAGTGTTGCTGATATAAATATTTGGCAAGGCTAGCCTTTGTGGTACGATTTGAGAAATTCAAAAAGCCTCCTGGCCCAAATATATCTCTGTCGCTGGTCACAGTGCCTGAAATGCATGCAAGAAACATTTCACATGAACTTTCCTTCTTGGGTATAAGGCAATGTTAGAATGCAAATACCACTCTCTAGAGGGAAGATACTGAGTCATTATCGGCTATTAATACTCAGAGTCAGAAGTGCATTGGAATCCTGATTCTGTTACTAGCTATATGAGCTTAGGGGGTTGCTAATTCTCTCTGAGCCAGCTTCCTCTTCTGAAAATGGGGATAATAATGGATGGTTGTGAGAATTTAATGAGATAATGCATGTAAAGAACATAGTAAATGCTCAATGAACAATAGCTGTTATTAGCCTTAGGGACAGCAGGGCCCCGAAGGAATACATTTAGGACTGGTAAATTTGGTTTGAGGGTCAGGAATAAGGTGAAGTCTGGTACCAGGAAACTGCTCAAAGCAAAGGCCCTGGTGGAGTGGTGATATTACAGCCGGGGAATAGCATGGAAACTCTGGGGACCTGGGGTTGGAAGAGTTGGGCGGGAGGAAGAGGGAAGACTGAAGCAAAATCACACTGCATTTCCATGAACCTTCCAATAAGAAAAGCGCAGTACTACTCAGGATGCCATGCTTTGTGAGGTAGTAAGCTCTGACACTGGGAGTGTTCAAGCAGAGGCTGAGTGCTGGCTACCCTCAGGATACTCAGGGCTTCTCAAACTTATATTTGCATACAAATCACCTGGGAATCCTGTTTAAATGCAGGTTCTGATTCAGCAAGTCTGGGTGGGACCTGAGATTCTTCACTTCTCATGAGCTTGCTGACAATACTGATGCTTCCGATCAACAGATCTCATCCTTAGTAGCAAGGCTCTGTTGCAGTTTGAAGAGAAATCGCAGTGAGACAGAGGGATATGGTTAGGGAAAGCCAGAGAGTTACCCAGACAAGGCTCCATAAAGTAGGAGCACTCTGATGCAGTCATGATCTACAGTCTGGTTCTTAGCTTTGTAAGCTTTGAAATTTGATTGGTAGTATAAGCAGAGCCTGGGCTCCTGGGGACTGACTCACAATTAACCAAATTCACGAGACCAGTATATAAGCCAGAATGCCAACTGATTAATTTATAATGAGAAGTATAACTTCCAGTGGAACAGATACTAGTGTTTGCTGATCAGAGAATTACCTCCCTGTAGGCATATTTACAGGAGGAGCTAAATGATGAAAAGAAGGTTGCTTGGTGAGGAGGGACTCATAGCAAGGGGAGTTCATAGGATGATTTTAATGGTTCATGTCATCAAGCTATGATAGTCTGATACCTTCATCTCCACTACTGGTCTAGACCTCCAGAATAGTGCTGAGGGTGTTAGCCTCCGTATCAGTCTCTCTGCCTCCTGTCTTGCCCTCATACAATCCAGATGATCTATGTAAGCCTAGGTCTGATAATATCATTTGTTTGATCCACTGATTTCAATATAAATTCACAATCTAAACTCATCATTACAAAAAGTTTAAAATATAGAGAAAAGTTGAAAAATATTACAGCGAGCACCTATATACCCACCATCTAGATTCAACAATTGTTATCATTTTGCCATATTTACTTTATGTATCTGTGTGTGCACATGTGCATTGAGCCCACACTCTTTAACATAGGTTTCTAAACTCTTCATGTTCTGGCATAACCCACTTGACCTGCTTCACTCCCCTTGGCTCCCCCTTTGCTCCCCGAGACATGCCTAACTATTGAATGTTAGTTCCCTGAATGTTTGCTGGTGTTCTCATGTATTGCCTATTGCCTATGCCTGAATATCCTTACTTTCTTTTTTCTTGATTAGCTCTATTTGTTCATAAAGAGAGCCACGCCCATGTTGCCATAGCACCCTATACTCTTCTCAGTGATAACATGTATTATACTATACTGTTATTGTGTGTTTGCCTCTTTGACTTTCCTACTAAACTATGAACTCCTTGAGGGCAGGGACTGTTTCATTTGTCTCTGTATACCTGCACCTCTCAAGTGTCTTGCGCTTAGTAGGTGTTCAGTAATCAGAAAATCCAACTGCCTGCCGGACAGTTCTACCTAGTTACATCATGGGTACCTTGAATTCAACTTGTCTAAACTGAACTCATTTCTCCTCCTACCCACTCTACACATTTAAAACCCTCCTCCTAATTAAATGCCATTCAGTCTTCCAAGCCAAAAGCCTCAGAGCAATCCCTAACTCTTCCCTCTCATTCATCCTCCAAACAAGTCCTGTTGATTCTATATCCAAAATACATTACCAATCTGTCCATTTCTCTTTATCTCCACTACCAATTTAGTCCAAGCCACCTTCATTTCTCACCTGGAGCACTGCCAACAATCCTCTATCTGGGATCCCTGCTTCTACTCTTGTCTCCTCCAATTTTTATTCACAGAGAAGCATAATGATCACTAAAATTCAGATCTGATTTTAGTACTCCCTGCTTAAACCCTGATTATATTACTCCTTGCTTTTGGATCAAGTCCAAACTCCTTAGCTTTACCCAAAGGACTCTCAAGAACTGACCCCTTTGTCCCTCTATAACTTTATCTCTTGTACTCTGGGTTCCAAACACTTGGTGTTTATAGAGCCTGTAGTACTTGTTGTTTCTCAACATTTTCAGTTTCATGCCTCAGTGCCTTTTCTTGTATTGTTCTCTGTCTAGAAAGGTTAACACTCTCAAAGTCAGCACAGGTGTAACCTCCTCTGGGAAGCTTTTTCTTACTTCCCAGTCTGGGTTAGTTCCTCTTCTCTAACACCCACTACTGCCCTATGCATACCTCTAGTGTAGCTCTTATACTATATACATCAGCACTCTCTCTATATATATATTACAATTATCAGCTTGTTTGTCTCATCAAAGGTAACTTATGAGCTTTTTGAGAGCAGAGTTAATGTCTTATTTTGTTTTAACCCAATGCTTAGCCCATGATTGGCATATAGTAGATTGCGATAAGTATTTAAGAAAGAATGAATATTAACAAATGTCTCTCCAAACTTCATTTTTGTAAATACCTTATAAAAGATCTCTTTTCTTTTAAACACATTGTTTCTTCAAAGTACAACATACTTGATTGTCATGCAGGTTTTATATGTATATATTTTCTGCCGCACTGCGCGGCATGTGGGATCTTAGTTCCCCGACCAAGGATCAAACCCACACCCCCTGCACTGGAAGTGTGGAGTCTTAACCACTGGACTGCCAGGGAAGTCCCAATCATGCAGGTAATATTGATTGAATATTGAGTGTTCTTCACCAGCAATTTCAGACAATTTCTGGAACTGTACCATTTCTTTTTTTTTATATAAATTTATTTATTTTTGGCTATGTTGGGTCTTCGTTGCTGCGTGCGGGCTTTCTCTAGTTGCAGCGAGCAGGGGCTACTCTTCGTTGCAGTGCACGGGCTTCTCATTGTGGTGGCTTCTCTTGTTGCGGAGCACGGGCTCTAGGCACGTGGGCTTCAGTAGTTGTGGCATGTGGGCTCAGTAGTTGTGGCTTGCGGGCTCTAGAGCACAGGCTCAGTAGTTGTGGCGCACGGGCTTAGTTGCTCTGCGGCATGTGGGATCTTCCCAGACCAGGACTCGAACCCGTGTCCCCTGCATTGGCAGGCGGATTCTTAACCACTGCGCCACCAGGGAAGTCCCGTACCATTTCTTTAGATGACAGATGCTACCCTTTTATTTTCCCCTAGGTAATTTTTATCTAAGAGATTAACATCATCAGTAGTTGGGGGTGCCATGCTATTGGTCCCATACACCTCCCTTGACCTCTAAAGTCCCTTGCAACACCTACGATTCATGTTTCACAAAATTGCCCATTTATTTGGATTCTAGGTGCTCTTTGGTTATGGTGTTAATTTTCCTCTAGGTTTCTCTCAAGCCATAAGAGCATCACGTGCAGGATTGTCCCATGCTTAATCTTTGCAAATAATATTGATTAAGTAAATGTTGGGCCAGGGGAGTGGAATGATTGATTAGGAATTTAACAAAAGTTGGGCTGGATAAAGTAAATTTTATTTATTTGAACTGAAAAAAATGGCTAAAAGTGAACATCCTGAACATTACTTTCTCTGATTATTACCTCAAAGTAACAACCTTAATATTATTTTAAAAGTATTGGGTCCCTGAATCTGCTTAATAATAATAGTATTTAACAGATATAATTTTTACACCCTGCTAAGCACTGTTCTAAGTGCTTTACATGTATGAACTCATTTAATCATCTGGACTACTCTATGATGTAGGTACTACTATTATCCCCATTTTACAGATGATGAGGAAACTGTGGCACAGAGAAGTAATTTCCCCAAGGGCAAAAGTTACCCATAACTGTCAGACACCAAAAGTATTAATTCAGTTTAATCCATGCATATTTATTGAGCACCTACTAAATGTAATAACTGACAGGGTAGATAAAAATTGTACACTTAAAGTAAGGAGAAATCTTAACGCAATAGTGCTGTGAGTGAATTGTCAAGGTGAGTCAGGCTCTTTTTTAGTTAGTGGGAGATGGAGAAAGATTATGTAGTTAAGGTCATGAATGGCGCAGACGTATCTGTTTGGGTAAGTCTGGTTTGCGGAAAATGGAAGAAAAGAGGTTTAGTTTTGAGGAGTATGAAAATGGTCATTCTTTTTTGAGGGCTAAGATTACTTTTAGAAGGGGCATCTGATGCAGTATATTTAGTATGAGGTAAGGGTAAGAAGGAAATACATAGGTATGACGCTTGTTTAGAGAAGGAAAGGAAAAAGTTTAAAAAAAAAAAAGGCAATGCGCTCTTCCGGCCCCCCCCCCCTTAGAGAATTAGTAAATAGCCTGCTTAAGCACCACCCACCTACCCAAATTCTCTGGACTGCAAGTCAGACCTTTCAGATCTGCGCTTTTTAGAAGTACTTTCGCATTCTGGCACCTTAAGCCAGAAATGCCCCGCAGGCAAACGTTACGAGGGAAAAATACATTCTTGCAATTCAAAACGGACTCGAATCCTACCAACGAGCGTTTCTGTTCGCTGATTCCATAGTTCCTCGCCTGTCCATTTTTCATACAACGACTTGACACACCTGACCACACAGCCTCCGATCCTATTCTAATGCCTGCCCATCCTGTTACCCTTTTAAAAGGCGGATCCCGCAGTGTCCTTTCCTCCCTCCCAGCCGCCTCCACCCCCAGTCGGCTGGGCGGAGCTTCACGCTAAAGCCCCGGAGCCCGACGCGGCCAAGGCAGTAGCGGAGAGGACTGGAGCCCCGAAGAGCTGCATCTGCGGCAACATCTCCAGCGACGTTACGTGCCTGTCGGCTTCGACCCAGCCCGCCGCGCGTGCCAGTCTCTCCCCGCCCCCTCCCCACCTGGCGCGCACCTGGCCAAGGCCGGGGTCCCGCCGAGAGCCGGGAAGGCGCGTGCCAGGGGCCCTAGGGAACCGCAGAGCGCGCGCGCCATGGGGCCGCCGCCCGGGGCCGGGGTCTCCTGCCGCGGTGGCTGCGGCTTTTCCCGATTGCTGGCCTGGTGCTTCCTGCTGGCTCTGAGTCCGCAAGCCCCCGGTTCCCGGGGAGCCGAAGCAGTGTGGACCGCGTACCTCAACGTGTCCTGGCGAGTTCCGCACACCGGAGTGAACCGCACCGTGTGGGAGCTGAGCGAGGAGGGCGTGTACGGCCAGGATTCGCCGCTCGAGCCGGTGGCTGGGGTCCTGGTACCGCCCGACGGACCAGGGGCGCTGAACGCCTGTAACCCGCACACGAATTTCACGGTGCCCACGGTCCCGGGGGACTGGGGCAGCAGCGTGCAAGTCTCTTGGTTGGCCCTCATCCAGCGCGGCGGGGGTTGCACCTTCGCAGACAAGATCCATCTGGCTTACGAGAGAGGGGCGTCTGGAGCCGTCATCTTTAACTTCCCGGGGACCCGCAATGAGGTCATCCCCATGTCTCACCCGGGTGAGTGCGGCTACCGAATTGCGCGCCATCAAACCCCTGCCAAGGCCATTTTCCCTTATTTTCCTCAGTGTACTCTTCCCCCTATCCCCTTGCTCCGAAGGAAAACGAGTGTCCTTTCTGTCCCCATCGAGTGAGGGCAGGGTCCTCTCTTCCCCGAGATTCACCCTGCGTCGGGGGGTTGGGCGGAAAAATCCTTTAGAATTTGCCTCTCTGGTGGAAAAGGGTAAAAACAGAGTGAGGAGGCTGGCAACTCGAGAAGGACTGTTTGGGCTCTTTGCGTCGTCTTTTCCTGCTGTTTCACGAGGGTGGTTTGCATTGGGTTAATTGGTTGGTGGTGGGCATTGGCTTTGAAATGACTGGGAAGAAGCCTGCCTAGAAATCCCTTCCTCAGTCTTGTCCTGATTAACAGCCTCAGGCCCGCAGCAGATTTTTTCCCTCCTCTCTCACTGTTTTCTCTGCATGTTTCCTAGTATCAGGTACAAGATTGTGTTACTGTGCCCTGTTAACCTCATTCCAGTTTTGGTGGAAACTTTGCTCAGCTGTCGGGTTCTTCTCTGCCCAGGGGTCTCAGGTCCCAAGTGATTTTTGGTATCAGTGCTTTCCTTTGCATTTGAAAAAATCTGATTTAGGATATAGAGTGGCAAAACAGGTGATTAGTGTTATTAAAGAAGAAGAGGTTTATGCATGAGGCTAGCAAAGGCCTAGACTTTGGAAAATGTAATCCAGGTAGGTCTTAAATTTGTGCAGATGAGGTGGATTACTGTTTCTCCCTCTTCAGTTATCCTTCCAGAAACCTTCTCCCTATTTGTGATTAGGTATCCATACCATATGTACATAGTGATCCTAGGCCCCAAAAGACAAAGAAAAAAAATTGGGGGAGAAAAAGGCAGAGACACGTAATAGTAATAGCAGTATATCATAGTTGTTGAGAGCTGGGCCTCAAGTCAGACCTTGGTTAAATTCCGGCTCCATTGCTTACTAGTCCTGTGACCTTGAGCAACTTATTTGAAGTCTAGCCTGGATTCCCTCCTCAAATGGGAAAGAACTAAGAATGAACCACTCCTACAGGTTTGCCTTGAGGATGAAATGAAATAATGATGGTAAAGAGTTTAACACATCATCTTCTGTAAAGGTTAGGTGGTAGGATCAGCTTTTCAGAGTTGTTGGAGAGATGAATCTGCTTGTTTAGCTACTGGAGATTCTGTGTTTTTCCTAAAACAGTATGTCTGGCCCTGCCTAGAGAGCACTTGCACTGAGTGGCTGGGTGGTATAATGGAAAGAGCACTGAACTGGAACTTAGGAGATTTTAGCTCTTTTAGTCCCTTCTCTGCCTCTACCAGCTTCACAACCCTGTACAAGTTACTCACTGGTCAAATGATAGTATAGAGGCAGGAGGAGGAAGCCAGGTTGGCAGATCGTGACAAAAAATGAACTAGATGAACTCCCTTCCAGCTCTAAAATGCTGTGATTCTTAGATTTTATATTGATTAAAGAAAGGAGCAACTGCATCTCTTTTGGTTGATAATTCGTTGATTAGAATGAAATTACTTTTTAAAGGCTGATAGAAACAAAGAATAAGGACTTGATGTATTTTAAAGTCCTTACATTTCAATTGGCTACCTAAATGCAAGGGTTTGACTTTGCTTCCTCCCAATGAGATTCATTTGCACAGATGATTTGGAATTGAAGAGTACTCTTTAGTTAGAGAATTCCAATTTAGACTGCTTTCATCCTACTTCTGTTAAGTATATAAGCTTATATTTATCTGATAGTTTTAGGGGACAGTAAAATTAATTTTGTTGAGCTCCCACTATGTGCCAGGCACTCTACATACATCTTACTTATTCTTTATTGAGAGACAGTATGGTGTACTAGGAAAAGCAAACGCATTGTAGTCAAGAATGAGAATCAAATTCTGGATTTACCACACAATAGCTTTGTGTCCTTGGTCAGATTATTTAACATTACTGAGTCTCAGTTTTCAGAAAAGTGTTTTGATACTTTAAAAATGTAATTTAAAAATGTATTATTATCTGAGATGCTGACTCTAGCAATGTTACACTTAGGCTAACTAGCTAAAGGAACTAGCTAGTTACTTGAGGAATGGAATCGCGTTTCTTCCTTGAACTCCTGGAGAAACTACTTTTCAACACAGGGGAAAAATCACTTTGCATTTCATCC
Source organism: Balaenoptera physalus (assembly GCF_965194825.1). NCBI lineage: Eukaryota > Metazoa > Chordata > Mammalia > Artiodactyla > Balaenopteridae > Balaenoptera > Balaenoptera physalus. The sequence goes on from NC_138903.1 coordinate 94,544,056, forward strand.
ACATATGTTGTTAAATATTTGTTTGCAGAGTGCTGTGTTGTTTGCTTTGCTCATTCCTGAGAGTAATCCCAGGGTTTGTTGTAATCTCTGGTCAAAAACGATTTCTCTTGGATCTTAGTGGCAAAGAGGTAGGACTGAAGTTTATGTGCTGATTAACAATATATATTGCCATGAATTCTACAAGGGCCACCAAATGTGGAAAAGCCATTGCTGTGGTCTTTGTTTACAAAACCTTTCTTCACCCCCTCTCACAGGGGCCTATGCTTGAATTGTCTGTCCTTTGTTGGAGTTCGTGTTGATCATCCACACCCACCTATCACAGTCCTGCGACCATGAAGACCCATTTGTTTCAAGTAACAGAACTAACTGGTTTAGAACAGTAGCTTTAAAACTTTTGTGTATTGGAGAGAAACTCCACTATCTAAGTGCAATCGATTAGGAAAATCAGGCTATTTTTTTAAAAAAAATCAGGCTATTTTTATGGATACCAAATTTTCCCAAAGGGTAGCTGTAGGCTTGCAGCAACCCATGCCGTTTATTTCTGTATATTATCTTCCAGAAAATCCTGATTCACACAGATAAAAAATTTTAAATGACAGATTTTTATTAACAGATGATCCTGCAGTCTCTGGATATTTTTCATTCAAATTGATCCAGAAACTGGGAATAAAATGCAGAGAAAATTTTGGTTTCACAGTTTAATCACTATTCATGTCTTATTTAAATACGAAAATCAGATAAGAAGCAGCCAAAACAGAGTAAGCACTAAAGCTGTCTAAAATGTATGGTTGTCACGATGAGACACGTTATGCATGTTCTTGTTATTGCACAACTAACTAGTCTCCTTTCGCCAAGCAGATGAGCCTGAGCCTTGCATGCTTTCTAATTGAGCACAGCCCACGGGTTGAAGTGGTGTCAGTACTTCCTTACACAATTTTCCTTGAGTCAACATGTGCAGGCATGAATTTATTGAAAGACCTGTGCAAAGCTTCCACTTTCATAATCCATGACGCATTTACAAGAACTTGAAACATATTCAGAGGGATGGCAGGAGAAGCATTATTCCTGAGGGCTGTAAAAAAGTGAATGAACCAAGCCATTTAAGTTAATGATTTGGTGGTCTTCCCTGGGATAGAGTTTGCTATATAAAACAGTTGCTTGTATACATTGTTGAAAGACCTCTTAGAGTGTATTAAGAAGATGGCCTCTGCCAGGTTTTTTTTTTTAGGTTTTCTTTTTTTTATTGAAGTATACTTGATTTACAATGTTGTGTTAATTTCAGGTGTATAGCACAGTGATTCAGTTATATATATACATATATAGATTCTTTTCCCTCATAGGTTATTGTAAAATATTGAGTATAGTTCCGTGTGCTATACAGTAGGTCCTTGTTGGTTACATGTTTTATATATAGTAGTGTGTATATGTTAATCCCAAACTCCCTCCCTCTACCACTTAATATTTTTAAAATCTTAGGCCAGTATTTTACTTCTCTAAGTCTCAGTTTTCTCCTGTGTAAGATGGGCATAATAAAAAACTTACCTGATAAGGGATTAAATGAGATACTACAGATAAAGTGTTTAGCATAGAGCCTGACATTTAGGAAGGTACTATAATTTTTCTTTATTACAGTTAAGATAGTTAAATGTATTTTGGAAAATGAAAAGTGATTTGTATGTTTGTGGTATACAATTTGAAAATGAATAGCCTAGAGTACTTCAAGGTCCATATTACCTGACATCTGACTGTAACCCTTTAGGAATAAGTTGAGTAGACTGACTGTTTTACCAGAAAATGATCTTTTGGCCCACCTATGTTTGTCATTCTTTTCTCAAGTAACTGCTTCTCCCTCAAGTAACCAATCTTCTTCCCATTCACAAAGGACTTTGGAATAGGATTTTCCACTGATTTATTACCACCCTATCCCTTCTCAACCACTTGACATTTAGTTTTTATTCTTTGTTGGGTTTTTTGTTGTTGTTGGCTGTTTTTTTTTTTTTTTGCCCCCTAGTAAGTTGGCATCAAAAAGAACCTTTTTTAGTAGAATGATAGGCTCAAAAGAAGTTGAGAAGAGATTGGGTGGTGATGATTTACCAACGTAAAATACCATTCCAGAATCTGTTCCACGTGCATCCTTTTTGATCTCTCTGCAGTACTGTATTTGATATTGTTGACCACTCCTTTGAAACTCTTTCCTAAGCAGTCTCTTGCTTCTCTTGCCTCTCTTTTGTTTCATTTCTGTTATTTTATTAACATATGCACCTCATACCTTTTCTTCCTTGCATTCATACCCAGGCCCCCAACACTCTCCCTCCAGTAAATATCTGCCACGTCCAGTTGCTTCCATCACTTTGAGTCTTCTCACATATGTTCCCTTCTCCCTCACAATTGTTTTTACACTGCTTTCAGTTCCTGTGTCTTCTCATGGGAACAAATACTTAGCTTCCTAATTGGTCTCCCTGCCTCCAGTCACTTCTCCCCTTCGGTTCTTCCTCCACGTGACCACCAGAACACAGCTCTGGCCACACATACGCCATTGCTCAAAAGCCCATTACTTATAAATTTGAGACTATGTTTCTCAGCATGGCGTATAAGACTCTTAATGATCTAGTCCCAACCTACTTGTGAAGCTTTATGTATTTCTTGTCTCCTATTGATCCCTAAACATGTTCTCTACCCTTTCCCATTATCATTCCTTTGCTCGTACTTCTGCTTTTGCCTACGTACCCTTTTCTTACCAGCTCTGTTGGTCAAAACCTTACCCATCCTTCAAAACCCAGCACAGATGCCTCCTCATCTTTGAAGCTTTTCGTAATTCCTTCTTTTCCTCTTCCCACCACAGCCCCCGCACCAAAAACAAAATAATCTCTTCTCTTATCTCCCGTAGAACTCCATCTCTTATAATACTTTCTCCATTTTGCTGGTAGTTTTTTGTTTATATATTTTACCTTCCTACTGGATCGTAATCATTTTAATGTTTTATTATTGTCATATTCCCCATAGGAACCTTTATACTTTATGTGCTCTGGAAATGCTTGTTGAGTGGCCTTAAATACACAACAATGCCAGAGGGTCATATGATTCCCTAGAAAAATATGTAACAGAAGGGGATTGAAATTCAATTCATAGAACATTTATCAAGGGTCTACTGTATGCTAAGTACTGTGCTTCTTGCCTGAAAATAAGGAGGACTAAGATTGTACAAATACTTCAAGATTGCAAACGCCCTAATTTTTATGTTGGTCACCATCATGTGCCAGTTTATGGGTTTTTAATGGCAAAATGACCTAGGTAACAAAGAAATAGTGACAGTGAGTATTTACATTGAACTTTCCCTGTTCTATTTTTTTTTGATGTTTTAAAACTTTGATTTACACCATTCAACTTATGTCTCCAATTAAAGTGCTTCCAGTGAACATGTTGATGAATGTGGAATTCCATAACATAAAAACCTTACAAAAATATAGCCTGATCGGTGAATTGTTTTTCTAAGTACATAAAGAACTATTTCCCCCAGTCCATGGAAGATGTGTGTTGTCTCATATAGAATGCCACATTTAGTCTCTGTTCTCAGGCTTAAATGGAGGAAATAGAGGAGAGTACCAAAGATATTTTCTAAGTTATTTTATGATTATAAACTTAACCATGCGTCTTGCAGAAAACTTGGAAAATACAGAAAAGTATAAAACTAAAAATAAAAGCTACGTATAATTCCACAATGCAGAGATGGTACCGTTAATATTCCTTCTAGTCCCTTTTTCCATGTATCCTACTTTTATCATAATGGTTATTTTTTCGTGAATATTAATGTAGTATTAAGAAAATACAGACAATTTAAAGGAAAACACAAAAAGCCATAAATATAACCATTTTAGCATTTGGGTTTTTTTTTGTCATTTGCTTCCTTTGCTCTGCATATATATTATTTAAAGAATTATAATTATATACTGTATATACAGTTTTGCATCCTGCTTATTATTGTAAGCATTTTCCCATGTAATTAAAAATAGAGAGGGGGTTCTCTTGTAAGCTGAAGATGGTGGTCATTGACTGGAGGGGTGGGAATTGAGCTTCTCTTCCATTAACCAGCAGAAAGGAAGTGCAGAAATGGCGACGGGGAGGGGTGTGAATTGGAACATTTAAAACAAAAATATGCCCCATAGAGCTTTACATAAAAATATACTTACTAGCCATAAATATGATCTGGTCTAACCCATGTTCATTGCCTATTGTGTGTGGCCTTGGTGTTTTGAAAGGTTTGATCACCATTTGTACCTTAGTTCCTCTTCTCCTATAATATTCCTATAGGTGATGTCTTTGTTACAAATGAGGTTTGCACCCAGTTTCCTTGTTGCTCGGTTAAGTAGCACCTCATTGGCTAAAATGGCCTTTCTTATTCATGATGACCACTGAACTGTAAACTATTGTTGGGGTTTTCCCCAAAGTTTACTTGATAGGGTACCACAAATACTGCCTAGGGGTGAATAATTTTTTGTATATGTAAATTTCATCAAAGAATAATGTACATACGAAATAGGTACAGAAGTAATTAACGTATAGCTCAGTGAATTTTCACAAAGCAAGCACACCTGTGTAACCAACACCTGGCTCAAGAAGCAGAACAGTACCAGAACCCCAGAAGACTACCTTGCGCCCCAAGACGAAGAATCTTTGAAGCAGCACAATTGTCAACTTTGTCTCCTGAGGAAATGACTTCTTGCAGCATGTGGTAGGAGCCCAGTCACCTACAGAAACAAATCCTTCACTGTATTGGAGCTAGTTAACTGTGGTGATCCTCAGCTACACACTGTAGGGAGTTATTTCCAAGTACAGAATACACGCACTTTTTAAAAATAATTAATTAATTTATTTATTTATTTATTTTGGCTGCATTGGGTCTTCGTTGCTGAGCACGGGCTTTCTCTAGTTGCGGCGAGCGGGGGCTACTCTTCATTGCAGTGCGTGGGCTTCTCACTGTGGTGGCTTCTCTTGTTGTAGAGCACGGGCTCCAGATGCGCAGGCTTCAGTAGTCGTGGCACGTGGGCTCAGTAGTTGTGGCGCATGGGCTCAGTAGTTGTGGCTTGTGGGCTCTAGAGCACAGGCTCAGTAGTTGTGGCACACGGGCTTAGTTGCTCTGAGGCATGTGGAATCTTCCCGGACCAGGGATCAAACCCATGTCCCCTGCATTGGCAGGTGGATTCTTTTTTTAAGTGATCTTTTTATTTTTATTTATTTATTTTTAACATCTTTATTGGAGTATAATTGCTTTACAATGGTGTGTTAGTTTCTGCTTTATAATGAAGTGAATCAGCTATACATATACATATATCCCCATATCTCTTCCCTCTTGTGTCTCCCTCCCTCCCACCCTCCCTATCCCACCCCTCTAGGTGGTCACAAAGCACCGAGCTGATCTTCCTGTGCTATGCGGCTGCTTCCCACTAGCTATCGGTTTTACGTTTGGTAGTGTATATATGTCCATGCCACTCTCTCACTTTGTCACAGTTTACCCGTCCCCCTCCCCGTGTCCTCAGGTCCATTCTCTATTAGGTCTGTGTCTTTATTCCCATCCTGCCCCTAGGTTCTTCATGACTGTTTTTTTTTTTTTTTAGATTCCATATATATGTGTTAGCATATGGTATTTGTTTTTCTCTTTCTGACTTACTTCACTCTGTATGACTGGCTCTAGGTCCATCCACCTCACTACAGATAACTCAATTTCGTTTCTTTTATGGCTGAGTAATATTCCATTGTATATATATATGCCACATCTTCTTTATCCATTCATCTGTTGATGGACACTTAGGTTGCTTCCATGTCCTGGCTATTGTAAATAGAGCTGCAGTGAACATTGTGGTACATGACTCTTTTTGAATTACGGTTTTCTCAGGGTATATGCCCAGTAGTGGGATTGCTGGGTCATATGGTAGTTCTATTTTTAGTTTCTTAAGGAACCTCCATACTGTTTTCCATAGTGGCTGTATCAATTTACATTCCCACCAACAGTGCAGGAGGGTTCCCTTTTCTCCACAGGCAGGTGGATTCTTAACCACTGCACCACCGAGGAAGTCCCCATGGACTTTTTGACACAGTTATTAAGCCAGTTTAGAGTTGCCACATTTTGCTGTTAACACCCCACTTTGGAGCCCTATGGGCAAAGCAGAGCACAAGGACTCTTTGTTATTTTTCCATTTCTTGTTCTGTCTTTTTCAGCTGTATGTATGTATGTCTTTCTAGATATCATGACAATATAATTATTGCTTGAATTTACCCATAGGCTTGTTACAATATTGATTTCTTCCGAAAAGAAAGTTTGGTGATTCATGCCTGACTTGATGGAGGCTGTGGGTTCAGAACCTAGTCGTGCTTTACTTGGTTTTAATGCTTGAATGCTCAAGTTAGATACAAATCAGTGATTTTGAGTTTAACCCTATTTATTTTGACTTTTTTTTTTAAGTATTTGTTTATTTATTTATTTATGGCTGTGTTGGGTCTTCGTTTCTGTGCGAGGGCTTTCTTTAGTTGCGGCAAGTGGGGGCCACTCTTCATCGCGGTGCGTGGGCCTCTCACTATCGCGGCCTCTCTTGTTGCGGAGCACAGGCTCCGGACGCACAGGCTCAGTAATTGTGGCTCACGGGCCTAGTTGCTCCGCGGCATGTGGGATCTTCCCAGACCAGGGCTCGAACCCGTGTCACCTGCATTGGCAGGCAGATTCTTAACCACTGCGCCACCAGGGAAGCCCTGACCTTTTTTGAAAGAAGATGGTGCTTGAACTCACTTGGGGTGTGTGTGTATGTTTCCCTCAAGATATTAATCATTATCATTTTAAATAAAATGTTGAAGTAGCTTAGTTAAATGCTGCCTGCAACTAAAAAGTCTTAGCTTTTGAAAGGAAAATACACCAAAATGTTAACCTTGGTTATATCTGGTTGGTGGAATTATAGGTGATTATTGTTCTCGTCATTATTATTTGTCTGTATTTTCTGAATTTCCTATAATGAATATGTTTTATACTTGTAATCAGAAAAAATCAGGTATTTTAAAAAATCCAAAATACTCCTATAGTGTTGATAAATCCTAAAGAAAGCGTTAATAATGTGACCTTCGCAACAACAGGAACGAAGCATACCTTATAATAGAAATGATTTACTGACTATTATGAGAATTTAAAGAAGAATTACTTTGGTCTTTTGAATATATCTAACTCACATAATTGTTAGTGTGGTCCTTTCTTGTTAACACTAACTGGTTTCTTCATATGTAAAATGAGCCTTGAACACTACAGAACTTTAAAGAATGACTTTTTCTATTTTAATATGGAATATTTCTCTTCTCTTCCTTTTGTATCACGATTGGTGTTTTTTTTCTTTCCCCCCTTACACATAACTCACCTTTCTTGGTTTGGTTGTTTGTTTGTTTGTTTCCCATAAGAGGCCTGCTTCCCTTCACTAGCCCCCTTCAATATCTATTCTATTCAATACTTTTAAGATTAGTGCTAAATTTAACAGCTTAGGAAGAAGAATCCAATATATTGGCAGTTTTAACCCATGACACACTGAGTTCATCTGATGACAATAGCTTTTGTCATCCTAGAAAAGAGGAAGAGATTTCGTGAGAATAAGGGCAGAGGAGAATCATGGTGTTCTTATTTTACACTTCATTAATGATATGCAGAACATACAAGCTCAATCAAAATTGCATTTAACACATCATTAAAATTGAATTGCAGATCTTCCTCAACTTATGATGGGGTTACTTCCTGATAAACCAATCATAAGTTGAAAATATTGTAAGTCGAGAATGCATTTAATACACCTTAACCTACCTAACATCATAGCTTAGCTTGGCCTACCTTAAACGTGCTCAGAACATTTATATTAGCCTACAGTTGGGCCTATTTGATAATAAAGTATTGAATATCTCATGTAATTTATTGAACACTGTACTGAAAGTGAAAAACAGAATGGTTGTCTGGGTACAGAATGGTGGTAAGTGTATTGGTCACGTGGCTGACTGCTACTGCCCAGCATCATGAGAGAGTATCATACCACACATATCGTAAGTCAAACCATCATAAGTTGGGGACCTTCTGTACTTGTTTTCAAAATTGGCATTTCCCTTGAAATACTATTGTGCTATGTGAAACTCCACAAGTTGGTGGTTTGCACAAGAAACTGTCAAATTCAAGGGTAGCTTCTGTACCACTTCTTTTTCTCTTAGGATACATTTTGTGTCCTACTTTTATACCCACTTCCTTTGCCTTTCATAGCTTAATTAATTGTACCTTAGATATTCCCCCCACCTCTCTCTCTCGCTGAACCCCATCTTCCTTTTCAAAAAAATTTGAGCTTCTTTCTATGTGATGCCATTTCTTTTGAAGTGAAATTAAACATTATAAGCAGCCAGTGCTTTCAATATCTAACGACCTTGAATGTGTCCATAACTCAGTCCCACAGTCTCCACAGAAACTTCCCATTAACCATGTAATCCTCCTGATTAAATATGCATTTTTCTTATGTCCCACTATTTAAGATATTTTAAATGATTTTGGTTTTGTTTGTTTGTTTGTTTTTTGCTTTAAGTATTTCTGTGATTTTTTTCTGAGAAGTTTTATTACAAATATGGGTTAAATAATAATTTTTATTTGCTTTGAAGTTTTTAGTCCTCCAAGCATCTCACATGGAAATAATCTGTGGGCTCATTTGGGAGCTCAAACACTGTTTACCAACATTGCTATGGGAAAATGTATTGTCTCTAGTTCCAAACAACTCATTTACAAATGAATATTTTTAAATTTTTTTTTTAATTTTTAACATCTTTATTGGACTATAATTGCTTTACAATGTTGTGTTAGCTTCTGCTGTATAACAAGGTGAATCAGCTATACGTATACATATATCCCCATATCTCCTCCCTCTTGCGTCTCCCTCCCTCCCACCCTCCCTATCCCACCCCTCTAGGTGGTCACAAAGCACCAAGCTGATCTCCCTGTGCTATGCGGCTGCTTCCCACTAGCTATCTATTTTACATTTGGTAGTGTATATATGTCCATGCCACTCTCTCACTTCGTCCCAGCTTACCCTTCCCCCTCCCCGTATCCTCAAGTCCATTCTCTAGTAGGTCTGTGTCTTTATTCCCGTCTTGCCCCTAGGTTCTTCATGCAGCTCAATATCAAAAAAACAAACAACCCAATCCAAAAATGGGCAGAAGATCTAAATAGACATTTCTCCAAAGAAATATAGAGATTGCCAACAAACACATGAAAGAATGCTCAACATCATTAATCATTAGAGAAATGCAAATTAAAACTACAATGAGATATCATCTCACACTGGTCAGAATGGCCATCATCAAAAAATCTACAAACAATAAATGCTGGAGAGGGTATGGAGAAAAGGGAACCCTCTTGCACTGTTGGTGGGAATGTAAATTGATACAGCCACTATGGAGAAGGGTATGGAGGTTCCTTACAAATTAATTTTTGAAACACAACCCGTCAGTGTTTCTGTTGTGGTTACTGTTCGTAATGATAGCTCCATTAAGTATAGTTTATTATGTTTTCCCCAATCATGCTGGTTTAGAGAGTTTTCTCTACTTATTCAGTTTCTTTGTAATGTTGACCAAATCTGTACCTCACCTTTTCCATGTGTTTCACCTTAAGGGCTCCGCATTTTGTTTTCCTAACCTATGATGATCCCAGAAGTTGGCTTATTTTAATAGGGTTTGTAATGTTCCCAAAAGTTTTAAGAACATAATTTTGACTTGTGGCTTAGCCATTAACAGATTTCCAAGTCAGTACATCTTTTCTCATTTTAGAGGATTTCAACAGTCATTCACATGAAGGCTAGAAAAGTGTGATTATATTGAGTGAGGTTTTCATTCATAGATCTACAAGCAACCTATACTTAACACAGTTCCAAAGTGCTTTGAGTTGTAGGAGTGTTTCAAATTTTGGTTTTCCACCACCATCATTTCATCTTGGCAAGACAAGCAGGATGTGTAAAAGAAACTGAAACTGGCCCGTGCAAAAGCACCAGTCACCTCTCTTGCCCTAGCCCTCAACCCTCCACCCATCTTGCTGCTCCTATCTGGCTGATGCCTTTTGGTTGAACTGGCAAACAAGACAAGGAAATTGACTTACCTTGAGTAACCTGATTAAAAGCTAAGAGATTATCCTTTGATGGTAAGGAAAGCTACATGATTGCTCTATTTTTATTTCAACCTATTGTACCAAAGGTGAATGTGTTCCATTTGAAATTGGGAGGTAGCATATTACAATGGAAAAACAGGTGTCCTTGAGTCAGACTGCTTTTCTTGAATTCCAGCCCTGCCGATTAATAAATATATGATCTTGGGCAAGTTGTTGACCTGGACTTATCTTGATCATAAAAGGGGGGATAATAATGCGCATTTTCTATGATACTGTAAATAAAGTGTTTGGCCTGTGGTGGGTATTTTGTAAATGTTAGTTCTCTTGAACCTTTTGTTAACAATTTTTTTACTAAGCATAATATTTCACCTTTGGTTATTATAGCTGTTCACTACCACATTTTGAAATATGTAATTGTTTTCTATGTAGAAGTAGGAAAAAAAACTATGACATCCAAATTGCTATTTTTCTGGCAGTTTCTGAGAAATGCAGGTAGAGATCACATAATCAAGAAACTGAAACAACTCTTGTCCTTCTCCCCTGTGTATTTCCATTTTAATTAGCAGCAGGACCTTAAAATCAAGATGTTATGCTCTAACAATAGAAATGGCTTTGGACCTTTTGATGGCAAAGTGGTGAAGATGGAGAACTTAGGAATCAGGTAGATTTTTACTTGAATCCCAACTCTGTCATGTAATAGCTTTGTGACCTTAGCCAAATTAACCTCTTTAAGACTCATCTATTGAATGGGGGATGATAATTGTACCTATTTCATAAGGTTATTGTGAGGACTAAATTAGATAATATATAAAGCACTTAGTACATAGCCTGGATCATTAAAGAATAGCTTAGCCACCTCCTCACCCTCATGTATAGCCCTGTCTTGGAGATTGGCAATGTGTATCACTGCAGGGCTTCTCAGAGCCTCTGAGAAGTCTAAATGCATCTAAATAAACACTTTAAGTTTGTTCAATGCATTATTTTCTAAACTTATTTATCTATAGAATCATTTTTCTTTCAAAATACTTAACATCTGAAATATAATTTGGAAAACACTGATTGCCATGTACTTGACAACTTCTTTCCTCTCTCTCTCCCTCCCCACCCCTGTCTGTCTCTCTCTCTTAGACTGGCCTCATGCTTTAACTGTATCAAAGTTCTGTCAAGGATCGACTAGACCAGTTATCTCACTATGATAAGAACAGAATGTTTTCAGTCGTGATGATAAACATTTAAGTTACGTTTCTTGGTACTAATATGGTACTTTTTTTTTTTTTTTTTGGCCACACCATGCGGCATGTGGGATCTTAGTTCCCTGACCAGGGATCAAACCCGTGCCCCCTGCCTTGGAAGTGCAGACTCTTAATCACTAGACCGCCAGGGAAGTCCAATATGGTACCTTTTATATCAGGTTAATGTGACTTCAAAGTGTAGTTCCACAGGCTAGGCTTATTCTCCTTATTGACTTTCAGAAACAATTTACTGTGAAAGGATAAAAACACAAATGAGACAGGTTTGTGTTTGTTTTTATAAATTAGTGTACAGGCCTTAGTACAGAACTTAGCTTTTGTAATACTTAATACAGGAGGAAATTTAATATTCTCAGTTAGTAGAATGTTCTTATTTATGAATTTTTTATACTGAGCGGTACCAAAATTTCTGTAGAGGCATACCAAATTCTCTTTTTCTCTAATTCGGATACCTAATAGAACACTAATTGGATGTCTATAACTTTTGCACCCTTGGGTTCTTGTGGCAAGGTCAAAATGAATATCCTATATCTCAACATAATGCTCTTCCTAATTTTAATGATTAATGCAATTTCCAATCTAATTCCCCTATTACAAACTATACCTGAAGAGAATGCACACAAAAAGAGGTTCCAGTTTCAGCAAAAGTTTGAACACCCCTTTATGACCAGCCCTGTGGCTAGATGTTGTAGTAGGAGAAGGGTGAACAGGAAGTAGCTAAAGATAAACAATGACCTGGCCCTTTCCATCTAGCTTACATTTTCAGCCTATATTGCCTTTTTTTTGGAGGGGGCGGGGGGCTAATAATGATATTTTAGTTTGGCACTCAAATATCAATATAGGTAGGGCTTTTAGACCTACATAAAAATGTCACACTCTAGAGTTCAGCAATATTTAAGGTTCAGAGTACATTTCCCTTCCATACATTCTTTTTTAAAATATTTTTAAATATTTTTTTAATTACTGTCTTTATTGGGGTATAATTGCTTTACAGTGGTGTGTTAGTTTCTGCTTTATAACAAAGTGAATCAGTTATACATATACATATGTCCCCATATCTCTTCCCTCTTGCGTCTCCCTCCCTCCCACCCTCCCTATCCCACCCCTCTAGGTGGTCACAAAGCACCAAGCTGATCTCCCTGTGCTATGCGGCTGCTTCCCACTAGCTATCTATTTTACATTTGGTAGTGTATATATGTCCGTGCCACTCTCTCACTTCGTCCCAGCTTACCCTTCCCCCTCCCCATATCCTCAAGTCCATTCTCTAGTAGGTCTGTGTCTTTATTCCCGTCTTGCCCCTAGGTTCTTCGTGACCTTTTTTTTTTTTTTTTTTTTTTAGATTCCATATATATGTGTTAGCATATGGTATTTGTTTTTCTCTTTCTGACTTACTTCACTCTGTATGACAGTCTCTAGGTCCATACATTCTTGTACTAGTTTCACCTGATCTGAAAATTTGAGAGTAAAGTGGCATGATGGAGGCCATGTCAGAATTTTATTTTATGCCTAGGCTATGGCCTGGTTTTGTGCTCATTTTTCCCCCCTGGATACAGCAGCAATTTATTCAGTGGAATTCTCCTTCCCAAGGTCTCACATTACAGGAAAACAGAACCAATGAGTACAAGGACAAAAGAGCACCATAATTTCCAACATTCATTTGTGTAAGTTTTCTTTCCCCGAAACCCCTAAATCTCCTGTTTATCTTTTTTACTGCCTAACAGAGATCTGATTATTTTTAACCTGTTGTGTGTATATTGTTAGTCAGTAATTGCTTTACCTTGAGCCATTAAATAGTCTTATCAGATTCTGAATAGCTCTGGATATCGTGCAATTTATTATCCCAAAGGGTTGAATACATTGATGCTGTGGAGTTTACTGACTAGCATTCCTGCAGGAAACATTAATAAATAGCAACAACAAATGTTGAATTTGGTTTCTAGAAACCTTACTACTCCAAAACAAAAGCTATGACAATATAAAACTTTAGCATGAACATTTTAATACAATTACAGAATACCCTATTAATCAAATAACATACATACTACAATTTCTGCCTGGCCTGGCAATAGCATATCTTATTATTTTCTTTTCCTCAGTATCAGCACAAATTTAAGGTTGTATAAACACTCAACCTGTTCCAACTGCTTCAAGACTTCTCTTTTATGTCCTCTGAACTTCCTCATAAGTGCCCAAACAACCAGTCTCCTAGTGAACCAGGATAACTGGGTTCCAACTTGAACTTGGGGCTAAAATGGCATCCATCCTAGCTCCTGAATGTAAGTGTGAAACTGCAGTGGACTCAAACCCCAGGCTGGAGAGGGATTATTGCCACCATTAGTGCTGTTCTGGCAGTATGGTGATTTCAGTGGGATCTGCACTGTAGCAGTAAGCGTCACACTAAACCCAGGGTTTGCAGAGTAGGATTAGTATTTAATTTGTTACCCGTGTATAGATAATATGTCCTTGCTTATAAGCAAACAGTCTTGAAGAAATGCCATCTTTGAATGCAGGGAGGAGGCGCATCTTAGACTCTGTTCACCACAATTATCTTTAAAGGATGAATCTGTTTTCAGATTCAATCAAGATTCAAATTACCACTAAATATAGCACACTTAAAATTGCATTCATCAAATGTTTATTTGACATGTGTTACATGCCAGGCACTCTGTTAGACATTGTAGTTACAGTGGTGAAAGACCCAGTCCCTAACGTGAAAGAATCCATAGTTTAGTGAAACTCAAGTTAACCAGATAACCTCAAGGGAAGCCTGCACTAGACAGTGTAAAACCTATCTAACGCAGATGCGTCAGGATCTTATAAAAGGAGGTTGAACTTTATTCTGTAGGTGAATAAAGCAACAGAGCTTTATGGAGACCAGTTAAGGGCCTTTGGCAAAGAGCTCTTTAAAGGCCTTTGGACAGTGTAAAACCTATCTAACGCAGGTGCGTCAGGATCTTATAAAAGGAGGTTGAACTTTATTCTGTAGGTGAACAAAGCTACAGAGCTTTATGGAGACCAGTTAAGGGCCTTTGGCAAAGAGCTCTTTAAAGGCCTTTGGCAAAGGAATTATATGAACATTTTTCCCATTTAGAAAAATTTATCCAGTAGCTGTAAGGGGAATGAATTGGAAGACTGAGACTGGTGGCGTGGAAACCAGTTAGGAGGTTGTTACAGTGATTTTGGTGAGAGACAATGGTGACAATGAAGCAGTATTATAACAGAAAAGAAATGGGCCTGTTTATTATATGGCTAATTTTCAAAAAATAAGTTTATTGGCAGAGTTTTTCTATGCAGGGTAAAGGATTGGCATTGATCTGGCTAGAGTGACTGGACCACTATCTTGAAACTCCTTGACCATAACATCAAACTATAATCAAACTCCAGCCCAATACTTCTGAAAGTATGGGCCACAGACCACATGCAGCAAAAGAACCCACAGAACTTGTTAAACTGTAGATTTCCAAGCCCCACCCCAGACATACTGAATTAGGGAATGGGGCCCAGGGAGTTCAATGTTTTAACAAGTTTCCCAGGTAATTCTCATGCATATTAAAGTTTGAGGATCATTGATCTAGCCCGACAGTTTTCAAAATATGATCTGGGAGCACTGGTCCCTGAGATTCTTTCAGGGGCCCATGAGGTCAAAACTATTTTCACAGTAATACATAGACATTATTTGCAGAATTCACTGTGTTAACATTTACAAGGATGGTATAAAAGCAACGGTGGGGAAAAGCTGCTGGCACCTTAGCACCAGTTAAGACAGAAACACCAAACTATGTTGTATACTATACCTCCATGCATTTACAGTAAAAAGAAAATGCCGGGCTTCCCTGGTGGTGCAGTGGTTGAGAATCTGCCTGCCAATGCAGGGGACAGGGGTTCGAGCCCTGGTCTGGGAAGATCCCACATGCCGCGGAGCAACTAGGCCCGTGAGCCACAACTACTGAGCCTGCGCGTCTGGAGCCTGTGCTCCGCAACAAGAGAGGCCTCGATAGTGAGAGGCCCGCACACCGCGATGAAGAGTGGCCCCCGCTTGCCGCAACTAGAGAAAGCCCTAGCACAGAAACGGAGACCCAACACAGCCAAAAGTAAATAAATAAATTAATTAATTAAAAAAAAAAAAGAAAATGCCAGTTTCACTCAGGAATGTCCTTGACGTAGCAGTAAGAATAAGTAATTTTATTAAATCTCTACTCTGTCATACACAACTTTTTTTTTTTTTTTGCCTATTCTGTGTGGTGAAATGGGAAGTAGGCACAAAACACTTGTATGGCTGAGTTGTGAGCTGAACTAGCTGTTTTCTCCAAGCAACTCCTTTTTAACTTGAAAGAACTACTGACAAACAATGGTTATTCAGCCTTGGGTATTTGGAAGACCTATTAAACACTCCTCAATCTTCTAATTACATATCTGTGTGAGTACAGATTTACCTTCATATACTTCAACCAGAAAAACAGTTCACAGTGGATCTAATGCAGAAGCAGATATGAAGATCCAACTGTCTTCTATTAAATCTGACATTAAAGAGGTTTACACAAATGACAATGCCACTCTTTTTTTTTTTTAATTTTATTTATTTATTTATTTATTTTTGGCTGTGTTGGGTCTTCGTTTCTGTGCGAGGGCTTTCTCTAGTTGCGGCAAGTGTGGGCCACTCTTCATCGTGGTGTGCGGGCCTCTCATTATCGTGGCCTCTCTTGTTGCAGAGCACAGGCTCCAGACGCGCAGGCTCAGTAATTGTGGCTCACGGGCTTAGTTACTCCGTGGCATGTGGCATCTTCCCAGACCAGGGCTCGAACCCATGTCCCCTGCATTGGCAGGCAGATTCTCAACCACTGCGCCACCAGGGAAGCCCCCGACAATGCCACTCTTATTACATTTTTTTGGAAAATAGTTATTTTTGATTAAAAAAAGTTAATTACATTAACATATTTACAGCCGTTATTTTAAATGAATGAATAAATAAATGTAAAATTTCTCTGTTAATTTCTAATATGATTAATATGAATAGAAATAATCTACATAAACAAAAGTTCTTTGGAGTCTTCAATAACTTTAAAGAGTATAAAGGAGTCCCAAGTCTAGAAACTTGGAGAAATGCTGATCTAGCCCTTGGGTTCTTAACAATGTGCTAAACATTACCACTTGTGGAAATCAGAAGAGGCCTGGCAGGACTAGGTTTTTTAATAATAATTCTAAGAATTGTTTATCTGTGAATATGACATGTCATCCACAAATTATGCATCTGTGACCTTTGGAACAGCATGGTTTCTAATTTCCTGGTGTCTTTAATATGCTGTTTCCTGAGGGTTCCAGCTCCTGAGATTTTTTTTGGTGCCATATCAATCTGTGACCCATTCCCTAGTGTAGTATTACCTTCAAAACCTGGGGGTACAGGACAGAAAGAAAGGCAACTTGCTGAACTACCCATGTGCTTCTGTTTCATTTGTTGGCTTTCATTTGTTGGCTTAAAAGGATGCTAATAATACAAGGTGATTTTGGTTATCTTCACTGCCACCACCCCCCCCTCAAAAAGATGACTTGTAACAGTACAAAAAGTTAAGAACCATTGCTTTAACCAACAGGCAACCTGTACTAATGCCTATTTCATATTCTGCTGTAGACTAGAATTTACCTAAAGGCTAGTTAGGAGCATAACATATTAAAGGGATGTGCAGTACTGATTTGTCTGGTTCCCAGTAAACCACAGACATATATTTCCAGATACTTTTAAATCATTTGCATATTTGTTTGTTGAGGTGCAGTGATAAAACTATTTTTTTTTTCATCCAGAGAGCTGCTATGAAGCAGTCAATTTAAGAAACTAAATTTGGTTCATTGGTGACTGGCAATAACCAAAAGGGGGCAAAAAAACAAGTTGTCACAAAACAGGAACTTGAATAAAGAGAGGCTAGTCTGGCTTAAAAGTTTAGATAATTTTTTTTTTTTTTTTACTGGTTTAAAAAAATCCCACTTAGGACTGCTTGGTCTGGGGAGCTTTGATATCCCTCTTTGAAATACATTGACCTTCCCCAGTTGCTCAAAGAGTTTGGGCTATGAGGGAGTGGGTGGGGGGGAACTGAACCTTTAAAAGCTACTGTGGGCAAAACGAATATTTAGAAGTTCACTTGAATTGGTTCCAGATTTTCTAATGGAGGAAATGTTTGTTAGAGAATTATGTTGGAATTCGTCACACCTAGATCTTGTTCATTCCAGATACAAGTGAATTCAGAAGTGGTGACCCCATTGTATCATCAGAATGTTGGGCAGTATTGAATGTGAGCTTATTTTTAGAAGAGCTACTTTGGCTTTCAATTGCCCTTATTATTTGTAAGTCACTCATTGTGAATACTTCTTTCTAATATTAAAAGTGGAAAACTGGTTGAAATAGATACTAGAACAGCTTTCCTCACCTCCTTGTATTTTGTGTTTGAATGCCAAGGTGCTGTAAGTATGCCATCCATATGCTTAGGATATTTCATATATTGTAAAATATTTTAGACTTTATTTTCCATTTTGACATGTTAATATTAAAATGTGTGTGTGGGGGGAAGATCTAGAAGCACAGAGCTCACTACATGGTTTGCACTTGATAAATAATTTATTCAATGAATTTGTCTGTGTTCACAAATAAATAAGATTAGACCAAAACCATAATATCATTAGTTTTTTTGAAAGAAATGAATGGGGTTGGCCACCAGCAGGATCCTAAGGTCAAATTTCTATGTATTATGAATAATAACTATAAAGTATTTTTTGCCAGTAGTTCTGGGATAG
The DNA here is from genome assembly GCF_965194825.1 of Balaenoptera physalus. Taxonomy (NCBI): domain Eukaryota; kingdom Metazoa; phylum Chordata; class Mammalia; order Artiodactyla; family Balaenopteridae; genus Balaenoptera; species Balaenoptera physalus. The sequence goes on from NC_138903.1 coordinate 94,562,236, forward strand.
ATAACCTTTATTTATATTAATTATAATTGAATGATATTTTAATTGAATGATATTGAGTAACAGTAGTAAGAGTTGCTACGGCTTATTTTATTACCTTTGCTCCCAAGATAGGCACATGCCAAAACCTTTATTCACTGTTGAACATTTGAAATTGGAGTCTGAATTTCCTCTTCTGCTTAATTTTTATCTATTCCTAATCTGTCCCTTCTCCCAAAATACTCTAGGTAGCAGAGTGAGAATGTGAAAAACTTGAGCCGTATCATGTTGTTAATGATTTTTAAGGGAGAAGTTCAAGGATTCCCTGTAGAATTGAGTGACTGCTACAATGATCCTATCAAGATAAATGTCGTTAAAGTTCTGCTGGACCCAGGAATATGTTAGCAACAAGGGCCCAGATTAGCTATTCTTGACCATTAAATTGTTAATTATAAAGTGGTGTTAATACACTAGAATTGTAAAAATGACAGCTTGTTTTTGGGTTTTTTTTGCTTTTCAACTCTGAAAATTTATCGGATACAAAGCATTAAAATTTATGCATTTGCATAGCACAGGGAGATCAGCTCGATACTTTGTGACAACCTAGAGGAGTGGGATAGGGAGGGTGGGAGGGAGATATGGGGATATATGTATACATATAGCTGATTCACTTTGTTGTACAGCAGAAACTAACACAACATTGTAAAGCAGTTATACTCCAATAAAGACATTTTAAAAGTTTATGAATAAATCCTTGAAACCAAGTGCAGATTTGGAGAGATTCAAATCCTGAAATGACAGCTGTTCTGTGATCAGGGTTTAGGCCATAAAGGTTTGTTGTCCAATTAATGATCAGTTTTCCTCATCAGACATTTTTAGCATGTTAAAGATTTTTCTTTTCTTTTTGGTGGGAATGGGTGCTATGATTTTTGGAAAAACAATGAAATTAATAGCTGTTTGAAAATTCCATAAGGATAGCAGGAGAGATGTAGTCATATTCCTTTGCCAGAAGGAATTGATTTTAGAAGCTTAGTACAGCCCTGCTTCCTTCAGGCAAAAGCTGCAACCCAATGGTCTGATTCCCACTTCAGGGTTATTTTTGCCACATGATACTTCTTCCCTCCCTCAAACTCTAGTCTGTTTCTGGTTACCAATTTTTAAATAAAGAGCACTACCAAGTTCAGAAATATCGAAACAAGTACAGTTTGTTATATTACAAATTACTGGGCATTGAAGGAAATTAAGTTGTCTTTTTTATATAGGAACCTATTCTAACCCAGTATCAGTTCAGAATGTGATTTGGAAATCATTTTTTTCTACTACTGGACATGAAAATGGATATGTACAATTCATTTCGCTGGCTTAGTTCATATTGATAGTGATGAATGGCTAATATATAGGAGACATTTGCAACTGCCTAGAGGGCAGGGACTATATTTTATTCCTTTCTGTAGCCCCAAGGCCTAGCACAGTGTCTGGCATGTGTATAGATACTTACAAAATACTTAATGAGTTTAGAGGTACTGTCTTCTGTATAACTGATCCACAAGAAGATTAATTGAATAGCCTTGATCTTATTAGCACCATGTTTTAATCAGCTGAGCTGTACAACCCATATTTGGCTTCTTAAGCCTGGTACTTTCCAAATGAGATAGTTGTTGTAGCAATATTTTGGATAGAAAAGTGAAAAGCTTGACACCTTGTATAAGAGTCTATGTGTTAGTACATCAACATTGGTTTTAAAGATCAACTCTAAGGGGCTTCCCTGGTGGCTCAGTGGTTAAGAATCTGCCTGTCAATGCAGGGGACACGAGTTCGAGCCCTGGTCCAGGAAGATCCCACATGCCACGGAGCAACTAAGCCTGTGTGCCACAACTACTGAGCCTGTGCTCTAGAGCCCGCAAGCCACAACTACTGAGCCTGCGCTCTAGAGCCCGTGAGGCACAACTACTGAAGCCTGCACACCTAGAGCCCGTGCTCCGCAACAAGGGAAGCCACCACAGTGAGAAGCCCATGCACCACGACGAAGAGTAGCCCCCGCTCGCCGCAACTAGAGAAAACCCACGCGCAGCAACGAAGACCCAACGCAGCCAAAAATAAATAAATAGATAAATAAATTTATTTAAAAAAAGAAACTGCCAAACTGTTTAAAAAGAAAAAAAAGATCAACTGTAAGAATGGTTTAAGGAAATAGCAATAATTTTAAAGATTGTGTTAAAACTATTTCCATTTAATACGTTGTTGTACTACTGTGAGAGAATAAACCGATATGCAAAATTCTGCAGCATAAAGAACATAGATTCAATGATACAGGTTAAGTTTCTGTTAACTGAGCTTGTTTTCTTGAGTGTCTGAACTCCTGTCTTCAAAGAAGATCAATTCTTATAATCACTGAAGAAGTGCTTTGAGTTTCTCCAGGAAGGGAATAGCAATACTTCATCCTTCCAAGTAGGCAAAAGATTGTATTTTAATCATCCCTTTGAAAAAATGTCATTCTTCACATTTTCTAAATCTTATTTAAGATGAGAAAAACTTCTGGGCTTTGTGTGCATTTTCAAAGTTCCCTTCAAGTTTCTATTCCTCAACACACCAGAAATCAGAGAAATTAAACATTCAAAATAAGTTCTGAATACGACCACATCTGTGTTTCTTATAATAAATGGCTAACTTTTTATACAGAATATGTTTCGTGATGCTTTGAAAAGATCACTTTCAAAGTCATTAATTTTAATTTGAGAGGTTTGGAATTAGCTGAAGTATAACAGCCCCTTGAATCTCCAATATTTTAAGGACAAGAAGAAAGCTTAAGGGAGAAAAAAGGCTCGGCATGCCTGCTGTAGCAAAACACACACACACACACACACACTCATTCACTCACACGCCCCAGTCAGAAAAAGTTTTTTTTTCCGTTCCACAAAAAGAAGTCTGATTGACTGTTCTTCTTTGAAGTTTTAGGGTACATATTTTGTGTTTTTAACAATAGCAAATAGAAAAACAAATTTTACCTGGGACTGTACATGAACTTTGGCTTTTTAAAGTAGGTATGAATAAGTGAAAAGAATAAGCAAAGTAATTTCGTTATAAGTTTTGAATTGTATACTACTTGTATTTAAGTTTTGACTCTGTAATGTCCAGTGGTGCACTGGAGTCATCTGACTCAGCCAATTGTACCCATATTTTCCCAACTCCACATTCATATGGCCATGGGAGTAGTATTTATACCATGGAAATTGGCACACACTACAAATCAAGGCTTCTTCCACCTCCCCCAAGAGCCAGTTGTTAAACATTTACCACTCCCCATCCCAAATGTACCTATTTAATTTTCATTTTTTGCAGTGAAATAATAGCTTTAGGTTTCATTGAAGATAGAGAACTGATGTAGAATGGTGGTGAAGAGCAGAGGCGCTGAAGCCAAACTGCCTGGGTTCAGATACCAGTTCTGCATGTTTTAGCTTGTGTTATCCTAGGCAAGTTAGTCAATCTTATCTCTAATGGGATAATAGCAATGCCTACCTTATAGGGTTGATGTAAGGATTAAATATGTTAATACAGGTAAAGCACTTAGAATAGGGTCTAGTTTACAGATGAATCTTATCTGGCAATTTCAGTTATCCAGAACATAGCCAGGGTTCAGGAAGTAAACAAAAATGTCACTGAGCAACCAATCTAAATATCAGAGGGTGGTACTTGCACCGAAGCCCTCAAGGTCTCTCTGGGAGCCTGTTTTATTCTTTGTTTAGATCCAAGCTTGATGACTTCTCAGAGCTGACAGTAGATTAGATGTATAAAATTAGAAAGAGGGGAGAGATGCTGCTAGAAGCAACAAGTGACAACCTCTCTCCCCCAAAGAAAATTACCCAAAGTGAGAACTCAAAAATGAGTCAGAGGGGCTTCCCTGGTGGTGCAGTGGTTGAGAATCCGCCTGCCAATGCAGGGGACACGGGTTCGAGCCCTGGTCTGGAAAGATCCCACATGCCGCAGAGCAACTAAGCCCCTGCACCACAACTACTAAGCCTGAGCTCTAGAACCCACGTGGCACAACTACTGAAGCCCATGCGCCTAGAGCCCGTGCTCTGCAACAAGAGAAGCCACTGCAATGAGAAGCCCGCGCGCCGCAACAAAGAGTAGCCCCCGCTCGCCGCAACTAGAGAAAGCCCGCGTGCAGCAACAAAGACCCAAACGCAGCCAAAAAATAAATAAATAAAATAAATTAATTAAAAAAAGAAAGAGTCAGACTGGATGATATCTAAGGTCCATTCCAGCTCTCCAAGTCTGTGACTTTGGTGAAAAATCGTAACAGTCTGGGGACAAATAACCTAACTACTGTATTAAATAATGGCTTATAAAGATGATCCGCTATCAATAGTAAATCATAATCAGTATATCCTAGTTAGGAAAATAGGGCTGTATGGATGACTTTTTAAAATGTCCTTTCAAAATTGTTGAAATTAAGTATTTGTGTAAAACTTTTTGTTACTTGGGAATTTAACTTATATGGAATACCTAATTCTCTGACAATACCAGATAAAGGAAAGCGTTACTGTAGGTAATTAAAAGACAGTCTCTGCCCTTAAAATGTTCTTTAGAGAGGGAGTAACAGAGGAACAAAGAGGGAACATTTACATTCTCACTTGGAACTCGGGAAAATAACACAGGAGGCAACATTTGAGCTGGGACTTGAGTGATACGTAGACAGGCAGAGAAGGAAGGGGGAGTGTCAGAGCAGATGTAGAGCATTTTAGGCTGAGAGAACAGAATGAGCAAAAGGAAAGTTATGAAGAGTGAATGACACTAGCCGATCCCATGTGGCTGGATCTAAGTGTTCATGAGATGGAGGTGTAGTGGAGGTACATCAAACTGGAAAAGTTGGCTTGGGACCAGATCATGTAAGGCTTTAAATGCTAGGCCAAGAAGTTAGAAATTTAACGAGTAATAAGGAGCCACTAAAGACTTTTGAGCAGGGAAGAGGCATGATCCAACCAAGTGATGACAAATGTCAACCAGGAAGGCTGATGAAACTTTAAGGGAAGGGGGAAAATTGGAGTTAGAGTGACCAGTTAGGAGGTTACTGATGTAGCTCAGGCAAGGAAATTATGAGGGCCTACATTATAGGGCAGCAGGAATGGAACAGAGGATCTGATAATGGGAGATGCCAAGGAAGTATTATCTACGTGACTGACTAGGTTAGCAGTGAGTATTCAAATATGATTCTGAGGTTTCTAAACCCGGTGACCAGAGGGTTGTGATGCCATTAAGTGTGATCGGGAACAGTGGAGGGGGAGCAGTTTTCAAATAGTTGCAAGGGTATAGGGAGGAGGAGATATATAATAATGCTTAGAAATAGGTCTTTTATATGATTAGAAAGCTAATTCAATAGATAGTTGGACTACATATAGCATATATGAATATGAATTGGGGCGATTGAGGCACAGCATTGTTCCTTATGTGTAGACAATGTATATTTCTTGACTATCCTTGTTTTTTAATCTCCATTTGACCACAATGGCCAGTATGTTCCTGAGCATCCAGCCCTGCCACCCACCTCATATCTTCTAAAAGAATGAAAACTTCTGTTAGTCAAAAACATTTAGAAGGACACATCTGTGATTTAAAAAGAAACCTTTAAAATGATCATATATTCCAAAACCTCATTTTTAGAATGATCTATGCTTTCGAAGATTATTCAGGTTACAATATCAGAAATGAATGCTAGGTTATATAATTAATCAAAACTTTATAACCAGAAATTTTCCTGATAGATGGCTTGTAGAGAAAAGCCAAATAGTGACAAAAGAGAATTGAAATAATTTCTGTGCTTTTAGTGCCAAAGCTAGAAATGTAAAGCCCCCAAATAAAGAGAAAAATGAGCCTCTCTCTTGCAAAATAGCCAGTTCTTTAGGACTATTTGCATTATATACTGATAGAGGAAAGAGATGCAAAGAAGGCATTTCAACCTCCTTCACTTCCCATTGCTTTTGAGATTTTCCTCATGTAAATGGGAAGAGAGTGAGTCGTCAATGTTACCAAACTGAGTAATGGCAAATGAGTCAGCAAAGTTATATAAAAGGGTTTAACTAAATGGCTGTCATATGTAAAAATAATGTCTTTTGGAACTTTAAGGATCTTTAATAATACCCTATGAATATATTTTTTGAATTAGTAACTTCAAGTGAGACGAGGATCTTGATCTTTTGTAGACTTTGGCCACTGGGGGCCATAAATTTAAGGGATTACTTGCATAATAATTCTGCTATATACATTGCCATTTAAGGTTTATACTCCTGATTTGATCCATTGAAAGTGAATGCTATTAACATTCAAAGAACTCTATTCTCTTCCTAAAGATTATTGGTCTCAGGTTATTTAAACTAGAAGGAATATAAACCGTGATAAGCGTTGGAATGGTGAGAGTAATCTAACATTCACACACCACTGGGAAAGATAATGTCTGTTCTTTATTTTTATCACAAGATTTATAAAGTCGGTAAAGTGGGAGATGTTATAGAGATTTGGCCTTTAGACTAAGACTTATAGACGATTAGACTAAGTAATAAGTTTAGTCTGATTTCAGACTTGACTTTAGTTGGGGTTGAATAGAAACACCTTTCTATCAATTTTACATGTTATATTCATTGCTAACCTGATTAGGTCCATGCAAAACCTTAGAGCATCTTGGACAAATTTTACATTGCTCTTGAAGATATAGAAAAATGGCACATGGACATATATATAGGTTGTCTATTTGGGCTTGTAATCATTATTTGTCTCAAATTACTAATCCTGATATGTAGATCCTTATACATTTTAGTAGCGAGCTCATGAGATAGTTTATCACTTTATAAATTGGGAAACATATAGTTAAATAGTTTTGTCTTTCTCAAATCTCAGATTCTCTAGGAGAATTCCCTACCATCCGGGTGACTACCTGTCTTTAAGAAAGCCTTCATGTAAGAGGCAAATTGGGCCCCAAACCCAATACTTTTGAATTATAGGTGGCAAACCTGAGGAGAGGGGAGGTATTTGTTATATATCATAGCTTCCTTACTAAACTATGAGTTCCTTAAGATCAGTAACCAAGTCTCAGCATGTTTATATTCCCTATTCATATGCATATGTGCCCAATAAATGTTAATTGAATGAATGTCCTTCCTTTGTCTCATTGAGTGTCATTTAAAATCATTTTAGCAATTGGATTTTTATACTAAGAATGCTTTACCAAACTAAAACTGAATTCCTTTTCTTTTACAGGTGCAGGAGACATCGTTGCAATCATGATCGGCAATCTGAAAGGCACAAAAATTCTACAATCTATTCAAAGAGGCATACAAGTAACAATGGTCATTGAAGTAGGGAAAAAACATGGCCCTTGGGTGAATCACTATTCAATTTTCTTCGTTTCTGTGTCCTTTTTTATTATTACGGCAGCAACTGTGGGCTATTTTATCTTTTATTCTGCTCGAAGATTACGGAATGCGAGAGCTCAAAGCAGGAAGCAGGTTTGTAATGGCCCTTTCTTCCAATTTAAAAATATTTTACTGTTTTAATTGTAGATTCAGTGTCATGCATTTTAATATACTTCACTTGCTGGACAATGATCCATGCATATGTTTTGTGAAAACTGGTAGTTTTTAAAAGTATGTCACTTTCTATCCTCTGAAATCTCTTATTTTCTGAAATTTGTCTATGGCCTTAATCCTGCCTGGTTAAGTCTTCTAATACCTCATTAGGGAGCACAGCCAGCATTTAAGTATATATGGGTGTAAATACATATGTTCCTTTACACATTTTTTCTAAATTACAAAAGCATTTCATATGCAATATAGAAAATTTAGAAGCTAGAAAGTACAAGGGAAAAAAACCTTCACCCACAACTCCATATAACAACAACAACAAAACTGTAGTCATCACCCAAAGGTAACCACTGTTATTTTACATGTAAGTGTGTGTATGTACGTGTGTGCATTTGCATTTGAGGGCAGGGCTGGGAAGAGAGACTAGGCTGAATGTCATGAGTAGGCAAGTTTAAAGATCTAATTGTGGATCATATAGTACTAGGCTCCAAACAGAGTCACACATTCATAGTTTCTCCCATATTTTAACAGCTGATGTATAAACAGGTACAAAGTATAGAAATAATAGAACAAAAATACCAAAGCATCATTGAACAGGGAAGAACCTCTGGTTATATGGCATTGATCCTAGCACCTTTAAAGTGCCCCTCATCCCTCTTATATCCTTACTTCTCTTCCTCACCCAGCTTAACTTCCATGGCCACTCCCATGCATACGTCTTCAGTTTCCTTGGCCCTTCTCTCTCTTTGTTAACTTGCTGTCAAAACCCAACCCTGATTAAATCCTACTTCCCACCTACTCTATGCCAGTTCTTTGCTTAGCTGAAGTAGGAGAAAAACATTAGCATCTATACAGGCTAATCTCATTTTAAATTTATGATCACAAACTCAGAGTGAGTTTGCTTACTGCTGCCCAACAATCATGCCATGTTTTCTTAGCCATTTCCTCTCCTTTCCTAGGTTACTAATCATACATATTCCTTTCTCCTTAAACCTCCAACATGTCCTCCAACTTTACTCTCAACTTGTATTTTGGATCTTATTCCACTGAGAAAATTGAAGTAATCAAGGGTACTTCCACAAGCTTCCACCACATGTACCCATATATCTGCATCTGTGTCCATACCCAATATCCTCTGCCTTGTCTTCTGTTACTGTAGACACCCAAACATGCTATTAATTGCTTCCATTTTCAGAAGAACTTCTCTTGATCCCAGGCCAGAAACCTTGGAGTTAATTCTTTATTCTTCTCTTTCACTTCCCGTATAACCTCCATCAGCAAGTCCTGTTGTTTTCTACCTTCATTATATATCCAGAATCCGATTACTTCTCACCACGTCCATTGCTTCCACTCTGGTCCATGCCACCGTCATTTCTTAACCTCCTCTCCATCTCGAGAATTCTCAACACAACAGCAGAGTGGTGTGCCACTTCTCCAGAATGATTAGTAGGGATTTAAGGCTTTCAGCTGATCATATAGTGGGGGCAAGATTGTATTTTATATGTACTGAGAAGTTCCTCCAAAGGCAGTGAAATTCTGGCCACTTCATGCACTCTTTCTCGAATAAGCAAAGATGAACCCAATTTATTTGAGAGTAGGGAAGCAGTGAGGATTTCTATATGGCAAGAAGGTTAATTAAATTTGGGAACAGATGAAAAATTGAAATCTTATTATAAAACCTTTGTAAAGATTTAGACACCAGCATGTGGTAATGAGTGATGATTATCTCAATGTTTAAAGTTAATTGACTTCTGTACTTCTCCTTAGAGAAGCAGCTTATCACATTGGTGGCAGGTTCAGCCCGTTACTAGCTGTGGTCAAAAGGATGTTTAAAATTCCTGTGCCGGGCCATTCAATAGTTTCACCCTGTGTTAATATTTGGCATCTGTATACTGTGCTGATTTTATCTCTGAAGTTGGAAAGAAATTGGTATCCAGTATGACGAACTATTCAAAGGTTGTAGTTACAATGACAAGAGTGTTTGGCTCAAAGTTTATAGTTACAGTGTTTGGTTTGTGCATGTTCATGGTGGGGTATGTATTTCTGTACTCCAAGTGCTATATTATATCTATTAATGTGGCATTAAACCCCATAAGCAAGTAATATAGTTTATAAAGAACTGTCTGGTGTTGCACAAGCTCCATTGGATATTTGACTCCGGTCTCATCACTCAAGTAATTTTCATAGTTTATAATATATCTTACGAAAATCAACTTCTGTACAAGTGGTTAAGAATAGCATTAAAACTTCTCACCTCACCAGCCCTGAACCAAGATGGCAGAGTAGAAGGACGTGCTCTCACTCCCTCTTGTGAGAACACCAGAATCACAACTAGCTGCTGGACAATCATCGACAGGAAGACACTGCAACTCACCAAAAAAGGTACCCCACATCCAAAGACAAAGGAGAAGCCACAATGAGACGGTAGGAGGGGCGCAATCACAGTAAAATCAAATCCCGTAACTGCTGGGTGGGTGACTCACAGACTGGAGAACACTTATACCACGGAAGTCCACCCACTGGAGTGAAGGTTCTGAGCCCCACGTCAGGCTTCCGAACCTGGGGGTCCGGGAACGGGAGGAGGAATTCCTAGAGAATCAGACTTTGAAGGCTAGTGGGATTTGATTGCAGGACTTCGACAGGACTGGGGGAAACAGAGACTCCACTCTTGGAGGGCACACACAAAGTAGTGTGCGCATCGGGACCCAGGGGAAGGAGCAGTGACCCCAGGGGGGACTGAACCAGACCTACCTGCTAGTGTTGGAGGGTCTCCTGCAGAGGCGGGCGGTGGCTGTGGCTCACTGTGGGGACAAGGACACTGGCAGCAGAAGTTCTGGAAAGTATTCCTTGGCATGAGCCCTCCCAGAGTCTGCCATTAGCCCCACCAAAGAGCCCAGGTAGCCTCCAGTGTTGGGTTGCCTCAGGCCAAACAACCAACAGGGAGGGAACCCAGCCCCACCCATCAGCAGTCAAGCGGATTAAAGTTTTACTGAGCTCTGCCCACCAGAGCAACAGTCAGCTCTACCCACCACCAGTCCCTCCCATCAGGAAACTTACACAAGCCTCTTAGATAGCCTCATCCACCAGAGGGCAGACAGCAGAAGCAAGAACTACAATCCTGCAGCCTGTGGAACAAAAACCACATTCACAGAAAGATAGACAAGATGAAAAGGCAGAGGGCTATATACCAGATGAAGGAACAAGATAAAACCCCAGAAAAACAACTAAATGAAGTGGAGATAGGCAACCTTCCAGAAAAAGAATTCAGAATAATGATAGTGAAGATGATCCAGGACCTCAGAAAAAGAATGGAGGCAAAGATCGAGAAGATGCAAGAAATGTTTAACAAAGACCTAGAAGAATTAAAGAACAAACAAACAGAGATGAACAATACAATAACTGAAATGAAAACTACACTAGAAGGAATCAATAGCAGAATAACTGGGGCAGAAGAATGGATAAGTGACCTGGAAGACAGAATGGTGGAATTCACTGCTGCGGTGGAATAAAGAAAAAAGAATGAAAAGAAATGAAGACAGCCTAAGAGACCTCTGGGACAACATTAAACGCAACAACATTCGCATTATAGGGGTCCCAGAAGGAGAAGAGAGAGAGAAAGGACTCGAGAAAATATTTGAAGAGATTATAGTTGAAAACGTCCATAACATGGGAAAGGAAATAGCCACCCAAGTCCAGGAAGTGCAGCGAGTCCCATACAGGATAAACCCAAGGAGAAACACACCAAGACACATAGTAATCAAATTGGCAAAAATTAAAGACAAAGAAAAATTATTGAAAGCAGCAAGGGAAAAATGACAAATAATATACAAGGGAACTCCCATAAGGTTATCAGCTGATTTCACAGCAGAAACTCTACAAGCCAGAAGGGAGTGGCATGATATACTTAAAGTGATGAAAGGGAAGAACCTACAACCAACATTACTCTACCTGGCAAGGATCTCATTCAGATTCGATGGAGAAATCAAAAGCTTTACAGACAAGCAAAAGCTAAGAGAATTCATTGCCACCAAACCAGCTCTACAACAAATGCTAAAGGAACTTCTCTAAGTGGGAAAGACAAGACAAGAAGAGGACCTACAAAAACAAACCCAAAACAATTAAGAAAATGGTCATAGGAACATACATATCGATAATTACCTTAAACATGAATGGATTAAATGCTCCAACCAGAAGACACAGGCTTGCTGAATTGATACAAAAACAAGACCCATATATATGCTGTCTACAAGAGACCCACTTCAGACCTAGGGGCACATACAGACTGAAAGTGAGGGGATGGAAAAAGATATTCCATGCAAATGGAAATCAGAAGAAAGCTGGAGTAGCAATACTCATATCAGATAAAATAGACTTTAAAATAAAGAATGTTACAAGAGACAAGGAAGAACACTACATAATGATCAAGAGATCAATCCAAGAGGAAGATATAAGAATTGTAAATATATGTGCACCCAACATAGGAGCACCTCAATACATAAGGCAACTGCTAACAGGTATAAAAGAGGAAATCGACAGTAACACAGTAATAGTGGGGGACGTTAACACCTCACTTACACCAATGGACACATCATCCACACAGAAAATTAATAAGGAAACACAAGCTTTAAATGACACAATAGACCAGACAGAAGTAATTGATATTCATAGGACATTCCATCCAGAAACAGCAGATTACACTTTCTTCTCAAGTGCACATGGAACATTCTCCAGGATAGATCACACCCTGGGTCACGAATCAAGCCTCAGTAAATTTAAGAAAATTGAAATCATATCAAGCATCTTTTCTGACCACAACGCTATGAGATTAGAAGTGAATTACAGGGAAAAAAACATAAAAAATCACAAACACAGGGAGGCTAGACAATACGTTACTACATAACCAAGAGATCACTGAAGAAATCAAAGAGGAAATCAAAAAATACCTAGAGACAAATGACAATGAAAACACGATGATCCAAAATCTATGGGATGCAGCAAAAGCAGTTCTAAGAGGGAAGTTTATAGCTATACAAGCCTACCTCAAGAAACAAGAAAAATCTCAAATAAACAATCTAACCCTATACCTAAAGGAACTAGAGAAAGAAGAAAAAACAAAACCCAAAGTTAGCAGAAGGAAAGAAATCATAAAGATCAGAGCAGAAATAAATGATATAGAAACAAAGAAAACTATAGCAAAGATCAATAAAACTAAAAGCTGGTTCTTTGAGAAGATAAACAAAACTGATAAACCATTAGCCAGACTTATCAAGAAAAAGAGGGAGAGGACTGAAATCAATAAAATTAGAAATGAAAAAGGAGAAGTTACAACAGACACCGCAGAAATACAAAGCATCCTAAGAGACTACTACAAGCAACTTTATGCCAATAAAATGGACAACCTGGAAGAAATGGACAAATTCTTAGAAAGATATAACCTTCGAAGTCTGAACCAGGAAGAAATAGAAAATATGAACAGACCAATCACAAGTAATGAAATTGTAACTGTGACTAAAAATCTTCCAACAAACAAAAGTCCAGGACCAGATGGCTTCACAGGGGAATTCTATCAGACATTTAGAGAAGAGCTAACACCCATCCTTCTCAAACTCTTCCAAAATACTGCAGAGGAAGGAACACTCCCAAACTCATTCTATGAGGCCACCATCACCCTGATACCAAAACCAGACAAAGATACTACAAAAAAAGAAAATTACAAACCAATATCACTGATGAATGTAGATGCAAAAATCCTCAACAAAATACTAGCAAACAGAATCCAACAACACATTGAAAGGGTCATACACCATGATCAAGTGGGATTTATCCCAGGGATGCAAGGATTCTTCAATATATGCAAATCAATCAATGTGATACACCATATTAACAAATTGAAGAATAAAAACCATATGATCATCTCAATAGATGCAGAAAAAGCTTTTGACAAAATTCAACACCCATTTATGATAAAAACTCTCCAGAAAGTGGGCATAGAGGGAACCTACCTGAACATAATAAAGGCCATATATGACAAATCCACAGCAAACATTATTCTCAATGGTGAAAAACTGAAAGCATTTCCTTTAAGATCAGGAACGAGACAAGGATGTCCACTCTCACCACTATTACTCAACATAGTTTTGGAAGTCCTAGCCACGGCAATCAGAGAAGAAAAGGAAATAAAAGGAATACAAATTGGAAAAGAAGAAGTAAAAGTGTCACTGTTTGCAGATGACATGATACTATACATAGAGAATCCTAAAGATGCCACCAGAAAACTGCTAGAGCTAATCAATGAAATCTCTTGCATTCCTATACACTAATGATGAAAAATCTGAAAGAGAAATTAAGGAAACACTTCCATTTACCATTGCAATAAAAAGAAAAAACTACCTAGGAATAAACCTACCTAGGGGGACAAAAGACCTGTATGCAGAAAAGTATAAGACACTGATGAAAGAAATTAAAGATGATACCAACAGATGGAGAGGTATACCATGTTCTTGGATTGGAAGAATCAAGATTGTGAAAATGACTGTATTACCCAGAGCAACCTACAGATTCAATGCAATCCCTATCAAATTATCAATGGCATTTTTTACAGAACTAGAACAAAAAATCTTAAAATTTGTATGGAGACACAAAAGACCCCGAATAGCCAAAGCAGTCTTGAGGGAAAAAAACGGAGCTGGAGGAATCAGACTCCCTGACTTCAGACTATACTACAAAGCTACAGTAATCAAGACAATATGGTACTGGCACAAAAACAGAAACATAGATCAATGGAACAAGATAGAAAGCCCAGAGGTAAACCCACCCACCTATGGTCAACTAATCTATGACAAAGGAGGCAAGGATATACAATGGAGAAAAGACAGCCTCTTCAATAAGTGGTGCTGGGAACACTGGACAGCTACATGTAAAAGAATGAAATTAGAACACTCCCTAACACCATACACAAAAATAAACTCAAAATGGATTAGAGACCTAAATGTAAGACCGGACACTATAAAACTCTTAGAGGAAAACATAGGAAGAACACTGTTTGACATAAATCACAGCAAGATCTTTTTTGATCCACCTCCTAGAGTAATGGAAATAAAAACAAAAATAAACAAATGGGACCTAATGAAACTTCAAAGCTTTTGCACAGCAAAGGAAGCCATAAACAAGATGAAAAGACAACCCTCAGAATGGGAGAAAATATTTGCAAACGAATCAATGGACAAAGGATTAATATCCAAAATATATAAACAGCTCATGCAGCTCAATATTAAAAAAACAAACAACCCAACCAAAAATGGGAAGAAGACCTAAATAGACATTTCTCCAAAGAAGACCTACAGATGGCCAAGAAGCACATGAAAAGCTGGTCAACATCACTAATTATTAGAGAAATGCAAATCAAAACTACAATGAGGTATCACCTCACACCAGTTAGAATGGGCATCATCAGAGAATCTACAAACAAGAAATGCTGGAAAGGGTGTGGAGAAAAGGGAACCCTCTTTCACTGTTGGTGGGAATGTAAATTGATACAGCCACTATGGAGAACAGTATGGAGGTGCCTTAAAAAACTAAAAATAGAATTGCCGTATTACCCAGCAATCCCACTACTGGGCATATACTCTGAGAAAACCAGAATTCAAAAAGACACATGCAACCCAATGTTCATTGCAGCACTCCTTACGATATCCAGGTCATGGAAGCAACCTAAATGTCCATCAACAGATGAATGGATAAAGAAGATGTGGCACATATATACAATGGAATATTACTCAGCCATAAAAGGAAATGAAATTGGGTCATTTGTAGAGACGTGGATGGATCTAGAGACTGTCATACAGAGTGAAGTAAGTCAGAAAGAGAAAAACAAATATCGTATATTAACGCGTATATGTGGATCCTAGGAAAATGGTACAGATGAACCGGTTTGCAGGGCAGAAATTGAGACACAGATGTAGAGAACAAACGTATGGACACCAAGGGGGGAAAGCAGCGGGGGGATGGGGGGGTGGTGTGATGAACTGGGCGATTGGGATTGACATGTATACACTGATGTGTATAAAATTGATGACTAATAAGAACCTGCTGTATAAAAAAATAAAATTAAATTAAAAAATTTAAAAAAAAACCCTCACCTTTTAGATAAGGCTTTTGAGAGGGCATTTTTCACTACTTAATGGGCTATATTTGTTTATCCTTTGGTGACTAAAGGATTAAATATATGACTGATAATCCCTTTTGCTTATATATACTTGAGAGTGCTGAAATGTCATTTACATGTTATTTAATTTTCCTGACTTCTTATTTTTAAAACATAAAGCTTGATGCCTATGATGGTTATAACTATCACTAAATATTTAACTGCATTATCCCCATTTTACTGGTAAAAATAGTACTGAAACTGAGTAATGAAAATTTACCTTTGTTAAAATTCATTAGAATAATCAGGAATGTCTTCCCTCTGAACCATTATGACACATAGTAAATAATGTCAGGCAAACTGATAAATGTATAACCATAAATTTTGATGACCAAAATGCCCAATTATAATGGACAGCATATAGTGGTCGTATGCTTGATATGCCATAGTATGATGTGCAAGAACACACATCATCCCTGTTTTTGTGGATGGAAAGCTTTTAAACAAGATGAAAAATATCAATGGGTTGTGAATGAAAATAACATATTAGGCATTATATGGTGGATTCATGTCTTCACTGGGAACAACCCTAACCTAAGACAAGGAAGATTATGGAAAACCTTCTGGCATGCTCAAACTAAACTGAGTTTGGGAGTCACCATTATACACTTGACTCTTGCATGGGACACCCAGCTTTTTTGGGATATAGTACATGTACCTTAACCTTACTCAAGCAGTCAATACTCAGTGGAAACAAGGTATGTGTTGGATTAAACATTGGCCAGTGAAACAAAACGGGGGTCTAGGTGAAATAGAAGCTGGCCTTCGTATAATGGAACAAGCTGAATTTACTTTTAATGAAAACTGTCTTTCAGAAGAAAAGAATTTACTCTCTGAAATAGATTGGTAGGAATCATCTTCCAAGAGCAGAGAAAAGAATGGGAATCCACTTGGAAAGATGATAAAGACTTAGTAATATGGTCACACAGACCCAATACATAATGCTGGAGAATGTTAGCACTCAACACTTGGAAAGAGCATATACTCTGACACAGCAGGGTCTGTTAACTATTTTACTCCACATGGGGACCCAGGTAGTCATGGGGTAATGGCCTTCCATTTTTACTTATGGAAGTTCAGGAAGAGCATCTTTGAGACACATGCAGAGCCCCAAACTTATGGAAATTTTCTGGGTGAAATTGTAACTTACATTGCTGATCTCTGACTGACCTCTCCCAAAGGATGGACCAAAATAAGATGAGTTATAGGAATAGGAATAATACTGAATGATACCCGTGTATTCCCCATGGGAGGGAGACAGCCTTGCTGCACAACAGTCAGTGGGAAAACTGTATAATAGTGTGAGTTGAGACAAATGATTGACTTTGTCCTCAGCTAACATGGAACCTAGAAATGACAGAATCCTCACCACTGGTGGTAACACTTGTCCATCATAATATCTGGTATGTGGGCAAAGAACAATTTCTTCTAGGAAGATTTAATAAACACTTCTGTGATACTTCCTGACTTCTTTTGTAACCAGATGAAACTGTATCATAACCATACTGTGATATGGTGTAATACTGGTATTGTTGGTAAGGTTCAACTGCCTTATATAAATACATCTTATGATAATCAAATGTATTGGGAAGCTGAACTAAAACCTCCCCAGGATGTGATACCAATGGAGAGTGACTGGCCTGAGGAAGAATTAGATATAGTTCATTACTTTAAATAGCTCTGTACAAGTTTATCCCAAAGTTCAAGTGGCCATAGATCAAGGGAGTAAACAGATAATTAAATTGGTACATCAATATAAAGATGTTTTAAATGGTCTTATAGATTGGAAGAATTATTTCTTTGAACCTATTTTCATCCTTCATTGCCTTCTGCAAGTATTAGATATGGTTATGTTGTTCTTGCTTACCTTATACATAAATGCTTTACTAATTGTAAAAGCCCAAAACGACTGTTTTGTTGTTAAAAAGACCATGATTGAGAGAGAGAGAGTAGATTGTAAGGAAAGAGACAACACAGTAGATCTAGCTGCTTACTCCTTGAAAGTCTCCCAGGAAACCATGCTTGGCCCTTGGCCAACCCTGGGAATATGGCTGTCAAGATGGTTTTATTTTGTTTGTTTTGTTTGCTTTTCTGTTTTCTTCCAGTTTTATTGAGATATAATTGACGTATAGCACTGTGTAAGTTTAAGGTGTACAACACAATGATTTGACTTACATACATCCTGAAATGATTAACACAGTAGGTTTAGGGAACATCCATTGTCTCGTGTAGATACACATTAAAGAAATAGAAAAAAATATTTTTTCCCTTGTGATGAGAACTCCTAGGATTTACTCTCTTAATAACTTTCATTTATAATATATAGCAGTGTTAATTATACTTGTTGTACATTATATCCCTAGTACTTGCTTATCTTATAATTGCAAGTTTGTAGCTTTTGACTACCTTCATCTAATTCCCCCTTCCCCCACCATCTGCCTCTGGTAGTCACAAATCTGATCTCTTTTTCTGTAAGTTTGTTTGTTTGTTTGTTTTTTGCCTGCACCTCACGTCATGTGGGATTTTAGTTCCCCGACCAAGGATCGAACCCGTGCCCCCTGCAGTGGAAGCGCGGAGTCTTAACCATTGGACCGCCAGGGAAGTCCCAAGTTTGTTTGTTTTTGAAATATAATTGACCTACAACGCTATGTTAGTTCCTGGTATGTAACACAGTGATTCAATATTTCTATGCATTTGAAAATGATCGCCATGATTGTCTAGTTGTCATTTGTTACCATAAAAAGATATTACATAATTATTGACCATATTCAACACACTGTGCACTTCATACCGGTGACTCATTTATTTTGTAACTGAAATTTGTGCCTCTTTATCTCCTTGTATACAATGGAATATTACTCAGCCATAAAAAAGAATGAAATCTTAACCATTTGCGACAACATGAATGGATCTAGAAGATATTATGCTAAGTGAAATAAGTCAGGCAGAGAAAGACAAACACTGTATGATTTCACTTACATGTGGAATCTAAAGAACAAAACAAATGAACAAACATAACCAAATAGAAACAGAGTCATAGATACAGAGAACAAACAGGTGGTTACCAGAGGTGGGGGGTAGTGGGGGGAGGAGAGAAATAGGTGAGGGAGATTAAAAGGTACAGACTTTCAGTTAAAAAATAAATGAGTCAGTGTTCTTTATGTTAGTGATTGATGATTTTGTTATACACATCTGGAGCAACAATCAGGATAAATAATATGCACCTGGTTTCGTTGTTGGGTTCCTGAGCTTGGAGCAGCATGGCCAACTGCTAGCAGAATTATCTAGTGACCAGTCCCCCATCTGAGCCTCAGATCCTGAGACTCAAATTGGCTTCCTGGGCAGAGATATGTCACACATGTCCTTATAGTTTGCTGCCAAAGAGATAGCACTCCTGTGTGGTCTCAGATGAGGAAGAACTTAGCTACATTAATATCTTAAAATTTGTCCTTGAACTTAAAGCATGACTAAAAATATCTGAAACATTTCTGGTTACATTAAATTTTCTCTACTGTCCTAGTATATGAAATTAACTGGAAGACTTACCAGGTGTCTGCATACTGCACCACTATCAATATATACATATTTGTAGTGGGTGCATTTGTATGTATCTGTTCCTGCCTGAATTTGAGATTTAGAGCCCTTTACAAAACCACTGCTTTGGCTCTTGTGTAAGAAGAGCAGATTAAACAGATTCTCATCTGAGTAGGACCTGGTTTTATAGTCTTTCTCTGACTTTCTCACTGGACAAAAGGAAGCTCTTACAATGGGTCTGTCGGGATTTTTTAAAATTTTCACTTACTCTAATAAAGGCTTTGATTGTCTTTCTTTGAAAAATGCTATAATCTGACTCATAACCTATCTCCTAGGGTAAATTCCCCCTTTTCTCACTGCTCTTCCTTACAGTGCATTTCCTCACACTGTTCACAGGGATCACCTTCATGTAAGTGGTCTGTACTCCTATTTCTGTAGTTCCATAGACTTATGGGAAGCTGTTCTATAGTCTGCACCTCCTCTTTTCTTTAGGAATACTCTCATTCAAATATCATACAGAGGTTTTTTTGGGCTTTATCTTTTTTAATTGAAGTATAATTGACATACAGTATTATATTAGTTTCAGGTGTACAACACAGTGATTCCATGCCTAGGTTTTTGCTGGGGAAAAAAGTAGATTTCTCTCAGTTCTCATATATCTAAACAGCCACATTACTCAAACTTTGATTTTGTTCACAGGAATGTATCTGAAGAAAAGAATCCTCTTACTATAATCCTTGATTTTAAGTATTCTGTTTTATAAATTCCGAGCCAAATTTTTATGAAAATTTTTATTTTAAAAAAGTGGTGAGGGACTTTCCTGGTGGTGCAGTGGTTAAGAATCCGCCTGCCAATGCAGGGGACCTGGGTTCAAGCCCTGAGCTGGGAAGATCCCACATGTCGCAGAGCAACTAAGCCCGTGTGCCATAACTACTGAGCCTGCGTGCCATAACTACTGAAGCCCGCGTGCCTAGAGCCCGTGCTCCGCAACAAGAGGAGCCACCACAATAAGAAGCCCGCACACTGCAACAAAGAGTAGCCCCCACTCAATGCAACTAGAGAAAGCCTGTGCACAGCAACGAAGACCCAATGGGGCCAAAAATAAATTAAAAAAAAAAAGTAGTGACTTAAGAACAGGAAAATATAGTTTGCTTATATCTACCCTTTTTTCTTGCTTTTACATACCCCACTCTGCCCCCTCCCCCCACCATCAAGTGATTAGGTTTGACTACGTGCCTAGTGTTATTCATGTGGGTTTCAGTTAAACTAAAAGCTGAATGCCATGGGACCAAAACCCAGGTGACAAATAACCAGACTAAAACATTTATTGTACTTAGTTTGATATAAATTCACAGATGAACTAGGTAAGATATCTTTGAGTTCACTGTAATTTAAAAATTGAACATTGTAATATAGGATAAGAATTGACCTGACTCTTCATTTTCAGTCCACTTAAAGTGTCACTCAGAACCAAAATAACTATACAGCTGAAATTCTTCAGTGACTAGAACCATCCCAGCTTTTGAATAGACTAATGGCATTAAGCTTCTTTTAAGAAAATTGGCGAAAAACCAAGATGCTTTGAATCAGTCTTCTACTCTGCCAAATATTCTTAGACCAGGCATCTCAGGATTGGGGAAGAGGTGGGTAGAGTCTATTGATATAAAATACCTGTTTAAAAGAGCTCCCCAGGGCTTCCCTGGTGGCACAGTGGTTAAGAATCCGCCTGCCAATGCAGGAGACATGGGTTCGAGCCCTGGTCCGGGAAGATCCCACGTGCCGTGGAGCAACTAAGCCCGTGCGCCACAACTACTGAGCTTGTGCTTTAGAGCCCGCAAGCCACAACTACTGAGCCCGCGTGCTACAACAAAGAGTAGCTCCCACTCGCCGCAACTAGAGAAAACCCACGCACAGCAACGAAGACCCAACGCAGCCAAAAATAAATAAAAATAAAATAAATTTATTTAAAAAAAATAAATAAAAGAGCTCCCCAAATCACAGTAAGTAGCCAGTTGAGGAAGGATTTGAAGATTGGGTAATAGCTGACTTTGAGGGGTTTTTTTCTTATTTCTTTCATTTATCTTCTTCACAAGGAATGTGAAGCCCTTTAAGGGCTTCTTTGCTGTTACACAGTGGAGGCAGTGTGCTATAGTGGAGAGATCATGGGCTTTAAAGCCACATAGAACCTGGGCTTGAATTGAATAACAGCTCTGCAACTAACCAGCTGCCTGGACTTTAGTCAAGCTTCAAAACCTTTTCTTGTCTATAAAATTTGGATATTAAAATACCTATTCCATAAACTTGTTAATGTTTAAACAAGATGACACATGTAAAAAGCTTAGGGTTAAACCTGGCGCATGGCAGGGGCCCAATACATGTTCTCTAAACCTTTCTTTTCCCAGATTTGATAGAATAGAAGCTTTTAATGAGTAAAACTTAGATGAGAAAATCATGAAAATGTGTTTTTCTAAACTCAGAAGCTATTCTTTGAGCAACTACTAGGCATTATGGGAAATTTTTTTTAATGATTAAGGCCCAGTCTTCCACCTACTCACAATCTACTAGGAGAAAAAGACAGATGAATAATTCAACTACAGAATATAAGAGGTAGAAACAATGTACTATTGCAATTTATAGGGTAGGGGGGAATTCTGATATGGTGGAGAAGTACTGAAAAGGTGTCCAAAGTAATTTGTGTAACAAAGTAGATATACTCTTGAAGTTCTGATTTTAAGGAATCAAATATAAATTACAGTTTGCATTGGGGCATATTCTCTTTAAATGTTAAAGCCAGAAGTTTGACTTAAACAAAATTACCCAAACATATATTTAATATAAACTACTTGGTCTTAATTTTGTTCTTGTATGTCAGTTTTTAGAGGAATGGATGCATCTTGGGAACTCCTGCTATCATGTGACAGTGAAATAGTTTGAATACTGATGGCAGTTTTAAAAGTGACCTTTATTCAGGTTCTAAAAATACAGTTTGTGCTTCTTAACAAAACCACGTTGCTCCTCCATATTGAAAGAAATGTCTTTTCTTTATAAAAGCTTGGTAGGAGTTATTGGAAATATTCAAATTGTCCTTTAAAGGATTTTTTTAAATTCTAGGGCTGCTTCATTAAACATCGGTTTATTCTGTGCTGCAAATGTTTTAGAGATCCTTCATAATCAAGTCCCTTGCTTAGGATCTTCTGGTCTTAATGTAAGTTCCACTTTTCTCATTCACACAGACTTGGACATTACATTTAAAGTTTGCCTTCGATCCCATCTCTCAAATTAATTTGCGTTAGTCTTGGATATAATCAGAGTTGTATAGTTAGCATTCATCCCTGATGAATTGATGAACCCTAGCACTGGAGACTCATGCATTTAGATTTTTTGAATATTTTGGAATGAGAAATCAGACTATATAGATTTAATCAGGTAAATACACTAGAGATGTATTACTTCCTTGTGAGTGCATTTCCCCAGTTGTGTCATAGAGCTTGTTACTTAAACCTAAATCAGAAGTGCTCTAAAGACAGGTTGCAAAATGATTGTCAAAGACTTCTTATCAACTACATTTTTTCCTTGCCCAGTTTTCTCTTGTTGGCTCTATTTTTGTATCATTTGCATTTTTTTCATCTTCGTGTTGAAATAGCTCATGCTTTATAGGAAAAGAAAGTAGTGATGTTTGGAAGTCTAGGCCAGGGCCAGAATCCTGTGGGCCTACTGGTTGTTCCCTGTAAGGACTGGCCACAATTTGACAGACCATAGAATCCAGGAGTTGGAAAAACTTCAGAAGGTTTTGGATGGTTGTATCGTAATGGAATCTTGGAATACGAAGAGCAGACTTCCAGTACCAACTCTATCATTCAGAGGCTGCATGCCCTTTTGGACAAGTTATTTTACTCTTCCAAGCCTCCACTTGCTCAACGTTAAAGTGGAGATATCCTCTCCTTTAGGGGATTGTTGTGAGGATTAAATGAGGTAATAGATATCAAAAATAATTATAAAATAACTATATAAATGTAAGGAAGAAGTACTAGCTTCCTGCTCCAAGCCACAGTAAACAAAAGATGGCTACCTTGATGTCAGAGTTAAGTGTTCCCAAACTCTGGGCTTCAGTGGGACTGACACTAACCAACTCTGAGATTTTGAGCACAGCATTCTTTCTCTTTGGGCATCAGTTTTCTTATCTGTCAGATTAGATCTCAGGCTAGGTGAACTCTAAGAGTTTTCCAGCTCTAAAGATCCTAAGTGTACCTCCTTTCACTATCACTCTATTATTTACTTGTGATGCAACTGACAGAAGGGAAAATATTTAAGCTCAAAATGAAGTACCAGGGCTTCCCTGGTGGTGCAGTGGTTAAGAATCCGCCTGCCAATGCAGGGGACAGGGGTTCAAGCCCTGGTCTGGGAAGATCCCACATGCCGCAGGGCAACTAAGCCCTTGCGCCACAACTACTGAGCCTGCGCTCTAGAGCCCGCGAGCCACAACTACTGAGCCCACATGCCACAACTACTGAAGCCCACGTGCCTAGAGCCCATGCTCCGCAACAAGAGAAGCCACTGCAACGAGAAGCCCGCGCAGCGCAACGAAGAGTAGACCCCACTCATCACAACTAGAGAAAGCCCACGTGCAGCAACGAAGACCCAACACAGCCAAAAAATAAAAAAAATAAGAAAAATTAAATAAATAAATTTATTTAAAAAAATTAAGTACCATCATAAAATTCCCCTTGTGAGTGAAATCCATGATTAAGTCTCAGAGAGAGAGTGAAAGGGCTTCGATTAGTGTCTCTTTCCTTCTGAGAGCTAGGCCTTCCTATTAACTGTTTCTATGAGCTATATTTGCCAGTCAGGTAACAATCTGAGAAGTTTCTGCTGCTACTATGCCAGCAAAGAAATATTTTGGCAGTAATGTCCTTGGCATCAAGCCAAATACGTTTCACAAAATGATATTTTATAGGAGGCAGGTTTGGGCATTAAGGAATTTCCTCACATACCTACACCCATGGATTATTCCCTTCCAAAATATATTTGCTACAGATATGTATAAATCTGTAATACTAATTGATGAATAAATAGTACTTTATATTTTTGTTTAATAAACATTTTATTGAGTGTCTGCTATCAGCCAGACATTATGCTGGATACTTTACTTACGTTATATCTAATTTTCATGTAACCTCAATGTCACCTAGGGGTCTCCCTGCTGGGGATGGAGGTACATACAGGGGGATGAGGAAGTTGTTGACATCCTCACAAGACCTCTGGTTCTGAGCATCTACTTTCTGCTGAATTTCTATAAGTTTGTCCATTTTACAGTACAAAATAGGAAGATTGCTTATCATCTTGCCATGCTGCACATGCTATCTCTCTATTCCATACAGCATTCACCCAGGTGTGAAACCTAGCCTCTTCTTCAATTTACACATATATTATCTTCACTTGAGGCATTCGTGTATGTGGTAGATTTTACTGAAATAGAAGGAAGGTTTATTTGTGGCATCACAAATAATTTCAAATTAACACCAAATATCTCATACCACCTGGGAGTTCTTTCCTCTGGGCAGTTCATCCCACACAGAGGGATAGTCTCTCATTGATTCCTCTCTTTCTCACTTTTCCTTCACCTTTTAAATTTCCCGCTATACCTTAACCTCACTTCTGATTCAAATATATATATATATACACACACATATATATACATACATATGTGTGTGTGTATGGATAGATAGATATAGATATATATGTAATATTTTAGTCTTTATTCCCTAAATGAGCCACGGACTTGCCTTTGCATATCCAGACTCATCTAGGTATATGTTCAGTGAAACAAAAAAAGGCTTACCACTCTCAGAATCCACCCTCCTTACAAGGCAGTAGTGGTTATAAACAGCAATTTTTTCCCCTAATACCAAATAACACTGTAAGGATTTGTATTATCCTCATTTTATAGATGAGTAAACAAGCTCAAAGATTTAATGACTTGTCCAGGATTATTCATTTGGTAAGTGACAAAGTCAGATTTTGAAGCTAGGTCCATTTGCATCCAATGCACTTTCTACCAAACAAGACACGATTCAAAAAAGAAATTGGAAAAGATGTAATTTAAGGACCTCTGGGCTTTTGAAAATAGGAAAATTTCTTTGAAAATTCATAGCATCCGAATCCATTTGGAATAGGGACGCATAGCTTTACCATTGTGGCCCAAAGCTGCTGTTTAAGAAGGTAAGGAAACATAAGGTTTCAGTAATTTAAAAAAATCCTGCTTGATATCAGATAAATGGGCATTTATTATGGCTAATTAAATTTTATCTTTTAAAATTTACTTAGACATTGACTTTTACCTGATAAATATTTATTAATCCTCTCTACCTTTTTTGTCGTATTTCTTTTAGAAATATTTTTTCTAATACCGGCTATTTTTTTTTTTATTACAGAGACAATTAAAGGCAGATGCTAAAAAAGCTATTGGAAGGCTTCAACTCCGCACACTGAAACAAGGAGACAAGGTGCATTTATGACTTGTAAATGCTATTTGTTTTAAAGCAGTGCTACCAAGCCATTGTTAAAAGCTAAATGTTCTTCCAAAGTATGATTTTCATTGGACTTTATAAATCTTATTGATTTTTTAATCTATTTGATGCTGGAGGTAGGCTGAATAATGGCCCCCAAAGACATCTAGGTCCTAATCCCTAGAACCTGTAAATGTTACCTTATATGGCAAAAAGTACTCTGCAGATGTGATTAAGTTAAGGATCTTGAGATGGGGAGGTTATCCTGGATTATCCGGGTGGATCCTAAGTATAATCACAGTGTCTTTATAAGAGGGAGGAAAGGGGAGATTTGACTACAGTGCAGTAGGAGATGTGACAATGGAAGCAAGAGGTTGCAGTGATGCAAGAAAGGGGCCATGAGCAATAACAGTAAGAGTATAAGTTTGTGTCATTTTAAGCCACTAAGTTATTGTAATTTGTTACAGCAACAGCAAATTACTACAGTGCTTCAGTACAACTCTACTTGAACATCCAGTTTCAGATTTAGCACAGTTGAAAACTACCATTGATGTATAAAACACGTATCAAAAAATAGCTATGGAAGTTTGTACTACAATAAAAATATAGCTACAGAACTTACTGAAATAAAAAAATACCATTTATAACAGCACCAAAACCATTATATACTTAGGTATAAATCTTACAAAATATGTACAAGATCTATATGCTGAAAAGGGCAAAACATAATGAAAGAAAGAAATCAAAGAAGACCTAAAGAAATGGAGGGATATACCGTGTTCATGGGTTAGAAGACTCTGTTGTCAAGATGTCACTTCCTCCCCAAACTGATCTATAGATTCAATGCAGTTTCAATCAAAATCCTAGTTGCATCCTTTGTAGGAATTGACAAGTTGACTCTAAGTTTATTTGGAAAAGCAAAAGAACTAGAATAACCAAAACAATTTTGATAAAAAACAAATTTGGATGACTCACATTTCCTGATTTGCAGAATTATTTTAAAGCTACAGTAATCAAGAAAGCATGGTATTAGGGAAAGGATGGACCTTTAGATCTTTGAAACAGAAGAGACAGTCCAGAAATAGACCCACACATAAATGGTCGATTGATTTTCGACAAAGGTGCAAAAGCAATTCAAAGAAGAAAGGGCAGCCAATTGTTGGCTCTCCATACGCAATGACTGAATATCCATAGACAAAAAAAAAAATGAACCTCAATCCATACTTTATGCCCTCTGCAAAAATTAACTTGAAATGGATCACAGACTTAAATATAAAACCTAGAACTATGAAATTTTAGAAGAAAACTTTGGAGAAAAATATCTTTGTAGCTTGGGTTAGGCAAAGATTACTTAGATATGATACCAAAAACAAGTCCATTAAAGAAAAAAGAGAAATTTGTTAAAATTAAGAGCTTTTGCTCTTTGAAAGACACCGTTAAGAGACTGAAAAGACGAGCCACAGACTGGGAGAAAATATTTGCAAATCACATATCTGATAAAGGACTGTATTCAGAATATATAAAGAACTCTCAAAACTCAAGAAGAGAACAGACAACCTAGTGGAAAAATGGGCAAAACAGACATTTTACCAAAGAAATATATGGCTGGCAAAAAAGCACATAAAATGATGCTAAACATCATTAGTCATTAGGGAAATGCACATTAAAACCACAATGTGATACCCACAGCACATTTATTAGAATGGCTAAAACCAAGAGCTGACCAGATGTGGAACAGCTGGAACTCTCATGCATTTTCTGGTGAGAATGCAATGTACAGCCAGTTTGGAAAACAGTTTGGCAGTTCTATGTGTGTGTGTGTGTGTGTGTGTGTGTGTGTGTATGTATAAGTTAATTAATTATTGGAGTATAGTTGCTTTACAATGTTGTATTAGTTTCTGCTGTACAGCAGAGTGAATGGCAGTTCTTTATGAAGTCAAATATACACTCTCGAAAGAACCCAGCAATCTCACTGCTAGATGTTTACCCATTCACATAAAAACTTTTTCACAATTGTTCATGGCAGCTTTACTGATAATTACCAGAAACTGGAAAGAACCCAAATGTCCTTCAAGTGTTGAATGGATAAAAAAAACTGTGGTACATCCATATCATGGGATACTATTTAGCAATAAAAAGGGGGGAATCCTACTGATACATACAACAACATGGATGAATCACAAATGCATTATGTTAAGTGAAAGAAGGCAGACTCAAAGGCTATATAAGGCACAATCCCACTTATAAGATATTCTGGAAAAGCCCAAACTACAGGCACTGAAAAACAGATGAGTGGGTGGCAGAAGATAGTGATAAAAGGAGGAGTTAATTACAGAGGGGTTAATTACGAAGTGGTATAGAGGAATTTGTTGGGGTACCAGGACTATCCTATATCTTGACTATGGTGGTGATTAAGTGACTGTATGTTTCTCCAAACTTGCAAAACTGTATACTCAACATTTAGAGTGAATTTTATTGCATGTGACTTATACCTTAATTTTTTTAATGGAAAAACATAGCCATAGAACTTGTGGCATTGTGTAAATTCTAAAACCAGGAAGAGGTTTAAATCAGTTCTACATGTTTCTCTTTGTACTGTTCCCCTTTGGTTGACTTTATTCTTTTACTGTACTTATTTGTTTGTTTGTTTGTTTGTTTGTTTGTTTTGGCTGCACCGAGTGGCTTTGCAGGACTTTATTCTTTTACTTTATTTATTTATTTAGACTGCACCGAGTGGCTTTGCAGGATCTCAGTTCCCCGACCAGGGATTGAATCCGGGCCACAGCAGTGAAAGCCCGGAATCCTAACCACTAGGCCACCAAGGAACTTCCTTCTTTTACTTTTTAAAGTCTAAACATTTTATTTTATTTTCCAACTTCAATTACATAATACACAGTGTTATTGACTGTAGTCACCATGTTTTACATTAGATCTTCAGACCTTATTCATCTTATAGTTGAAAGTTTGTACCCTTTTATTAACTTCTCCCTGTTTCCCCCATTCCTCAGACCGTGGAAACTACTTTTCTACTCACTCTTTCTATAAGTTTGACTCTTTTTTTAGATTCCAATTAAGTCTAGATAATTTTAAACTGCTTATTGAAACAGTCGTTTTAGTGATGTGATGCTCCTTCTTCTGTAGGAATTTATGTAATTTATTAAATACATGTATATTCTGATTTTGCTCTGTAGTTTAATGTATTTTTCTTATCCATCTGAATAACAATAACTATTTGCTCTTAGGAAATTGGCCCTGATGGAGATAGTTGCGCTGTGTGTATTGAACTATATAAACCTAATGATTTAGTGCGCATCTTAACCTGCAAGTAAGTTTGATTTTCTTTTATGTCGTCAATGAGAATAGCTGGCTTACAAAAATGATTGTAGTGGGGGAAACTATTTTGAATGTTTCCAATTTGATGTAAAGAAAGTGTTTATTTTTAACTTCTTTTCATTTAAATATAGGTGATTGCTTTATTTTTAATGTCATTGGAAATGGTACAAGGCTAATTATATAATATTTCCATAATCTGGTACAATTTGGAAACTAGTTCCGTAAAAAACTTAAGAACCTAGCCAGCATCACTGTGTGTGTGTGTGTGTGTGTGTGTGTGTGTGTGTGTGTGTGTGTGTGGTACTGGATTATTTAATTCAAAATAATTCTACCAATCCTATTGAGAAAAAAATAAAATCAACTTATGAGCACCTATTTGGAAGTCTTCATTCTTTAGCTTCTTATTATCCCTCTCCCGGAAGTTGTTCTTAACACTCTTCCTTTTAGCTATTAAATAGTGGCGTTCTTGGAACTTATCACATTGCCTAAAGTATCGGAATTATGTTACACTCAATACTTTATTGTACTATATTATTGAGAATGACTAACTGTACTATTTTATAGTTAGGGAATAACAAAATAATTAAGATCCGAATTACTGAACAAAACCTTAGGTCAAGTAACATCTTAGCTATTTTTCAAGTAAGTGGTATTGAAAATAGTTTTTATGAAGCTAGAGTAATGAGGCTATATTTAAAAGTACCGTATTATGAAATTTCCAAATATTGTTTCTGTAATAGTGTGTTTAAAAGGGAAAAAAAAGGCATCCATTAAAAGACTAAGTAAGCTTACAGGGTAACCCGTTAGTATATTAGGCAAAGTGTTGCTAGTTCACAACTGATAACCAAAATATGTGTTTTTTTCCTTCATTAGCCATATTTTCCATAAGACATGTGTTGACCCATGGCTATTAGAACACAGGACTTGCCCCATGTGCAAATGTGACATACTCAAAGCTTTGGGAATTGAGGTAAACGTTGCTAAACTATTTATACGAAGGAACTTAAGCAGTGTGTTATTTATATATCTGGGCCTTCAGGAAAAAAAATCCTTATTTTTTAGCTACGTAATGTGCTAGACTTACAGTTTATACCAAAAATTGGACCTACTTACATCATAGTGACAGAGAGGTACCATGTTGGACCACCTCCATTTTCCTCCTTCTTCCCTCTCCTCAAATGTACTTATTATTTGGTCAGAATTGGAAGTGATGACCCCAACTGACTTCTGATACCCCTTGCTGTTTTTTACTCTCTTACTATTGCATAGCAATCAAACTTGTTGTTAACTGAGCATGTAAAGTTTGAGAGAGTATAATAAATATTAAGTTATATTTCGTAAATGAAAAAAAAAACTACCTATTTCACAGTACACACAACAGAAAGTCAAGCTCAACAAACTCTTCCTGACTTGAGGAGATATACAGATGACAGTGATTCTCAAAACCCCTAGGGGACAGCATAGGAATTTTTTTTGAGTGCCTTCCTTGTATCAGGCATTATATTATGAAGTGTTCACCCAGATAAACATGTCAGATGTTGAGGGCAATCTGCTTGTAACATCTTTCACTCCATTGGAGCCAATTACTCCAACTGCTCTGGCTGGGACCTGCAAGAAATTTTTGTGATCATCAAAAATGGATTGTAGGTTTAAAAGGTTAAGAAGCATTGCTCTAATAAGTCACCTATGAAGAAACTTTGTAATGATATGTCAAGGAAAAACATATACTCTGAGAGCCTCTTAATGTGTTTAAATGCTTTCCGCAGGTGGATGTTGAAGATGGATCAGTGTCTTTACAAGTTCCGGCATCCAACGAAGCATCCAACAGTGCCTCTCCTCATGAAGAGGATAATCGCAGTGAAACTGCATCGTCTGGATATGCTTCAGTTCAGGGCGCAGATGAACCGCCTTTGGAGGAACATGTGCAGTCAGCAAGTAAGCACCATGCTGAGGGGCAATGAGTGCCCCACAAATGATCCCCACATTGGGGATTAGACACCAGGCAGAGTACTCCTGCTTTTTAGCATTTATTCTATTCATCCATTAACACATTCCAGGTTTTTTCTAGTAACAATGATGCAATGCAGGATGCACCCCTACCTTAACTTAATATACACATTCAAATGTACCTGAAACAGATGAAATGCATTAAGAGTGGGGATTAGTCACAGAAGAAAAAGATTTTTTTATTGGAAAGCTTCTCTCCAATGCATTTAAGAGTTGGCTTATTAACTTAGGCTAAGGAGAAACTTTTCAACTTTAGAAGCCATTGTTTATTGCATATCAATCAGAAATTAAGATAAAGAAATTAAGATAAAGAATTCCTGGAATGATAAAACAGAATTTAATTTCCAAAAGCTTGATTTATACACAACTCCAGAACCCATTTTTTGCACAGATCAGAAACTGTGTTTAAGAATGATGTGCTGCCACCTGTTGATTATTTGCCATGAAGTGAACAAACTGTGGAAAGTAAAATTGAATGTATTAATTTCAAAATTCATGTGAATCAGTATTAGCAACTTAGTAATGTCATACCAGTAGAGAGATTTTAGGGAATTCTGTTACTTTTTTCCTTAGAGAAAACCCGTATACAAATTACTTTCCCTTTCTTTAACTTCCACCTTTTTCATGGTTTTTGTTGGTTGATAGTTTTTCCTCTATCCTCATTTTGAGATAACCTAATTCTGGCATAAAAGTAGAAGGAAAATGAAATGTCAAGATGACTTGTAAAAGTTTCAGCTTCCTATGACATGAACCTTTGTCCTTGGTAGGCTTATAAGTGCCATAGATACCATTTCTACAGAGGTCACGAGGAATACCATCATGCAAACGCAAACCTCATGTTGTAATCTAACCTTTGGACATTTCCTAGAGTACAAAGTAGTCATAAGAATCTTAATAATCTGTGTTTTGTTCTACCTATAATAGATAATCATTGTCTATTTGCCCCAGATGAATTTTTGGTTCCTGTAACTGTGTGGTAATAGAATTCAGTGAAGATAAAGGACAGTGTATGGGATAATTCAGTTTAGCAGCATTGGTGGTTCAGTGGTAGAATTCTTGCCTGCCATACGGGAGACCTGAGTGTATGGGATAATTCAGTTAATTGTCAGCCCAGTTTAAAAAAAAGAAAAAAATCCCAACCTACTTTTTTTGTGTTCTGTTCTTGTGGGGGAGGGTAGAAGGCAGAACAGTTTTTGCAGAGAATTTGCGAGTTTTGGGGGGAGGGTAGAAGGCAGAACAGTTTTTGCAGAGAATAAGCAAATAAAATGATGATCCATGTTCCTTCTCCTGTATTCTTTTAAATGTTTTTTTTTTTAGCAATGGGTTTATAGCTACTTTATTTATTTATTTGTTTATTTTGGCTGTGTTGGGTCTTCGTTTCGTGCGAGGGCTTTCTCTAGTGGCGGCAAGCGGGGGCCACTCTTCATCACGGTGCGCGGGCCTCTCACTATCGCGGCCCCTCCCGTTGCGGGGCACAGGCTCCAGACGCACAGGCTCAGTAGTTGTGGCTCACGGGCCCAGTTGCTCCGCGGCATGTGGGATCTTCCCAGACCAGGGCTCGAACCCATGTCCCCTGCATTAGCAGGCAGATTCTCAACCACTGCGCCACCAGGGAAGCCCCTTCTCCTGTATTCTTTATCTCCGTGAATGGTAGTAACACCTACCCGGGTGAGTCAAACCAGAAACTTAGGTCGATCCTAGATCCTACCCTCTCCCCTTCCTATTGATTCAATATCATTTTTCCTCTAAACCATCCCCTAATTTCCAACCTTAATTCAACAGTCATAGTTTGAGCCACTATCTTCTCTCTGCCCATTCCTTCTACTCTTCCTCCCCCAAGAAATTGGGGAAGCCCAGTCCAACTCCTGTTCCTCCTTTAAAACTTGCTCCCCTTTGAGAAGCTTCCCTTGACTCACCTGTGTGGTCCTACTGTCTACTTCGGTAGAACTTCTATCATTGCATTTATTGCACTGAATTGTATTAAAACCTTAAAAAGTCCCTTTGGGTAGGGACAGTGTCTTATTATTCACTGTCGTATACCCAAGCACCTAGCACAGACTGCCGCATAGTAAATACTCAAATAAGTGTTGAATGAGTGACCACATAGAATAGATTTAATTTTATCTATGATTATATATTAATAGTTTGGGCATTATGCCTATTAACCATTGATTATTATGGTGATAGTTGTGATTTAAATAACTTTGTAAACATACAGTTGATTAGTTCATGCCTGTGTGTTCCATCATTGTGCTGAATTTTATCAGAGCACTGATTTTTCAAACGTAAGCATACATTGAGTCACCTGGAGGGCTTGTTAAAACAGAGGGGCAACCATCAGTTTCTGACTCAGTTGGTCTGGGGTGGGCCCTGAGAATTTTCATTTCTAAGAAGTTTCCAGGTGATACTGATACTGCTTGTCCAGGGACCACACTTTGGGAACCACCGAATAAGGACCCTAGTTCTTAACCCTGGCTGCACATTAGAATCACCCATAGAAACTTTAAACATTACTAATGCCTGGGCTTTACCCCAGAATTGTTAAGTCAGAATCCATGAGATGTGGGGCCCAAGCACAGGTTATTTTTTTATTTTGAAATAATTTCAGCCTGACCAAAAATCGTTTCAAAAACAGTAAAAAGAATGCCTATATACCCGTCACCAAACTTCTCCAAAAGTTAACATCTTATATAACCATATACAATTATCAAAATCAGGAAATTAAATGATAAAATGTTATTAACTAAACTGATCTTACTCAAATTTCACCAGTTGGTCCATTAATGTCCTTTTTCTGTCCTAGGATCCCACATCGCCTTTCCTCTTTTCTCATTTTTCCCCAATTTTATTGAAATACACTTGACATATAATCAGAGTAAGATTAGTTAAATCCATCATCTCACATAATTACACATTTTGTGTGTGTGTGTGGTGAGAACATTTAAGATCTACTCTCTTAGCAACTTTCAAGTATTTAATACAGTATTGTTAACTGTAGTCACCATCTATATGTTAGATTCCCCAGAACTTATTCATCTTATAACTGGAAACTTGTACCCTTTGACAAACATTTCCCCATTTGCCCCACCTTCCAGCCTCTTGCAACCACCATTCTACTCTGTTTCTATGAATTTGGCTTTTTTTTTTTTTAAGATTCTGCATATAAGTGATATCATACAGTATTGGTCTTCTCTATCTGACTTATTTCACTTAGCACACTGCCCTCAAGGTCCATCGATGTGGTTGCAAATGGCAGGATTTCCTTCTTTCTCATGGCTGAATAATGTTCCATTGTTTTATATATATATGTATATATATATATATACACCACATTTTCTTTATCTGTTCATCAGTCAGTGGACACTTAGGTTATTTCTGTGTCTTGGCTATTGTGAATGATGCTGCAGTGAACATGGAGGTGCAGCTCTCTCTTCAAGATAGTGATTTCATTTCCTCTAGATATATACCCAGAAGTGGGATTGCTGGATGATATGGTAGTTCTATTTTTAATTTTTTGAGAACCTCCATACATGTTTCCCATAGTGCTGGACCAATTTACATTCCCACCAACGGTGCACTAGAGTTCCCTTTTCTTCACATCCTTGCCAACACTTACCTGTTTCCTTTTTGATAATAGCTATTCTAACAAGTGTGAGGCAATATCTCATTGTGGTTTTGATTTGCATTTCCCTGATTAGTGATGTTGAGCATCTTTTCATGTACCTGTTGGCCATTTGTATGTCTTCCTTGGGAAAATATCTCAGTTCTTCTGCCCATTTTTTAATCAGATTATTTGCTTTTTTGCTATTGAACTGTATGAATTCCTTATATATTTTAGATATTAACCCCTTATCTGATATGTGGTTTGCACATATTTTCTCCCGTTTTGTAGCTTGCCTTTTCATTCTTTTGATTATTTCTCTTGCTGAGTAGAAGCTTTTTGGTTTGATGTAGTCCCATTTGTTGATTTTGGCTTTTTAAGTCCTTAATCCATTTAGAGTTCATTTTTTAAGTGGTGTAAGATAGGGGTCCAGTTTCATTCTGTTGCATATTTATCCAGTTTACCC
The DNA here is from genome assembly GCF_965194825.1 of Balaenoptera physalus. Lineage (NCBI taxonomy): Eukaryota > Metazoa > Chordata > Mammalia > Artiodactyla > Balaenopteridae > Balaenoptera > Balaenoptera physalus. The sequence goes on from NC_138903.1 coordinate 94,597,436, forward strand.
AACACCATTTACTGAAGACTGTCTTTTCCCCATTGAGTGTTCTTGGCTCCCTTGTCAAATATTAGTTCATCTCATACACATGGTCTCATACACATGGGTTTACTTCTGGGCTCTCAATTCTTTTCCACTGATCTATGTGTCTGTTTTTATGCCAGTACCATACTGTGTTGATTATTATAGCTTTGTAGTATAGTTTGAAATCAGGAAGTGTGATGCCTCCCCACTTTGTTCTTCTTTCTCAGGATTGCTTTGGCTATCCAGTGTCTTTGGTAGTTCCATATGAATTTTAGGATTTTTTTTATACTTCTGTGAAAAATGCATTTGGAATTTTGATATGGATTGCATTGAATCTACAGATGGCTTTGGGTAGTATGGACATTTAAACAACATGAATTCTTTTTTTTTAATAGATTTATTTATTTATTTACTTATTTTTGGCTGTGTTGGGTCTTTGTTGCTGCACGCAGGCTTTCTTTAGTTGCAGCGAGCAGGGGCTACTCTTCGTTGCGATGCACGGGCTTCTCATTGCGGTGGCTTCTCTTGTTGCGGAGCACGGGCTCTAGGCACGTAGACTTCAGTAGTTGTGGCATGTGGGCTCAGTAGTTGTGGCTCACGGGCTCTAGGGAGCAGGCTCAGTAGTGTGGCGCACAGGCTTTGTTGCTCTGTGGCATGTGGGATCTTCCCAGACCAGGGATCGAACCCGTGTCCCCTGCATTGGCAGGCTGATTCTTAACCACTGCGCCACCAGGGAAGTCCAATATGAATTCTTCTGATCCATGAACATGGGATATATTTCCATTTATTTGTGCCCTCTTCAATATCTTTTATAAATGTCTTATAGTTTTCAGTACAAATCTTTTACCTCCTTGGTTAAATCTATTCATAAGTATTATATTGCTTTTTGATGCTATTGTGAATGGGATTGTTTTCTTTATTTCTCTTTCAGATATTTCATTGCTGGTGTATAGAAATGCAGCTGATTTTTGTCTGTTGATTTTGTAACCTGCAACTTTAGTGAATTCGTTTATTAGTTCTAACAGTTTTTGTTGGTATCTTTAGCATTTTCTCTAGGTCATGTCATCTGGAAACAGACAATTTTACTTCTTCCTTTCTCATTTTGATGCCTTTTTTCTGTTTGTTTGTTTGTTTAAAATATATTTTTTTTTGGCCGTGCTGCATGGCATGTGGGATCATAGTTTCCCCGACCAGGGATTGAACCTGCGTCCCCTGCATTGGAAGCACGGAGTCTTAAACCACTGGACCGCCAGAGAAGTCCCTTGATGACTTTTCTTTTCCTTTCTAATTTCTCTGGCTAGGACTTCCAGTACTATGTTGAATAGGAGTGGTGAGAGTGGGTACCCTTGTCTTGTTCCTCTTGAGTATGTTGTTAACTGTGGGTTTGTCAGGTATGTCCTTTATTTATTTATTTATTATTTTTTAAATTTTTTGGCTGTACCACGCGGCATGTGGGATCTTAGTTCCCCGACCAGGGATCAAACCCACGCCCCCTACAGTGGAAGCATGGAGTCTTAACCACTGGACTGCCAGGGAAGTCCCCATGTATGTCCTTCATTATGTTTGGGAATGTTCCTTCTATACCCAATTTTCTGAGAGGTCCACATTGCATTTAACTGTTACGTCTTCTTAGTCTCCAATCTGTGACTGTTCCTTAGTCTTTTTCTTTCATGACTTTGACACTTCTGAAGGCCACCAGTTAGTTATTTTGTAGAATGTCCCTCAATTTGGAATTGTCTCCTGATTCCCAATGATTAAATTTATTGTCCATTGTCTATTTCTGGCAAGAATACCACAGAAATTATGTTGTGCCCTTCTCTGGCTCATATCATATAATGAGGCACATGATGCCCATGTCTTATTACCAATGGTTTTAATTTTGTTCGCTTGGTTAAGGTAGCATCTGCCAAGCTTCTCCTTTTAAAGTTATTCTTTTTCCCTTTATAATTATTAATTATTTTATAGAGAGACACTTGGAGACTATGCAAATATCCTGTTTCTCATCTTACTTTTTACCTACTAATTTTATCAATCAGTGATGTTTCTTGCTTACAATAATTATTACTGAAATGTGTGCCAAATGGTGATTTTCTATTTCCATCCTTCTTTCTACATTAATTAAGCTTCTATTTTAAGGAAGCTTTCTCCACTTATTTATTCAATTATTTATTTATAATAATATGGACTCATAGATATTTCTTTTATTCCATAATATTATTCTCATGATTTATTCATGGTTAGATTGTCCTAGATTTGGTCATTGGGAACTCCCTCAAGTTGGTTTGTTTCCTTTCAACATGCTCCATCATTTTTTTTTTTTAGGCTTTGAAGGCCATAGGTCTTTGTTGCTTTTGGTTGTTTTCTCTTCCAACCTCTTAAGAATGAAAAAACCACTCTTAGCTATAGAGTTGGCTTGCAAGCTGTAGTTTGCTGATCCCTAGGCTTGAATCTAGATTAATCTTGTACTTTCCTTGTCCTAGCCCTGGAATCAGTTATTTCTTCAGGGGGTGGGGGCTTTTATTGGAGAACAGTACCTCGAAATCAAGATCTGGGCACTAGGTATGCTCATTGCTATTGGGGTGTCATTGCTATTAGCCCTTTCAAGGAACAACGCTAGGAAATATGTGTATGTACTCACACAAATATACACACACATCTACATTCACCTATCTGAAGAACAGCTAGTTCATACTTATATTTCTGATTCCAGTCCAACACCACAGAGTTTATTCTAGCCTTCCCCTTTCCTTATTTGTAACTCCTTTCTCTGACATTGAGAAACCTGGCTGTTGTTATCCACAATATATTTACTTATTTGTTCAATCCTAAAGTACACCTAAGTTTCAACATTGCTAACACACCCCTGTGAAAAACAGTTTCACTAACCAGTGTAGTTCTTTGGTTTTAGCCTTATAGGATATAGTCAAAGTATCATTTTCCAAAGTTACTTAGGTTAGTTCTTTTCTTTCCCACTCTCTTCAGGATGATTATATATTTCATCTGTAATATAATTATATTCACTTGTTACTATTTGTATTCCATTTTGGGAACTCCTGCCCCCCACAACTTCCTGGTTGATTTTTTTTAGTCTTTCTGTCTGTCTGTCTATCTATCTATCTACCTACCTACCTACCTACCTATCTATCTATCTATCTATCTATCTATCTATCTATCTACCTACCTACCTACCTATCTATTTATCTATTTATCTATCTATCTATGCATAGCATATGTAATTTTTTAAAGTGCCCAGGTGATTGAAATGTGATTTAAGAGCTATTACATTTAGAATAGAGAAGCAGAAGACATAACTTTTGCTCTTAAGGATGCTATAATCTAGGTAAAAGTAAGCACACGTGTGAATCAATAAAATCGTAATTGTAAATTAAAATAATGCCATATGTGCTTTATGTAAGGCAGCACAAATCATATTAAAGGAACAGGGAATGAGGGTAATAATCAGAGTATGATGAAATTAGATAAGAAAGGCTTCTTAGACATGTGTGTTGAATTTTGTCTTAAAGAAGAGAGGGGTGAAATCATCCTAAAATTACCATTTCTTTTTAAAGATGAAAATCTACAGCTGGTAAACCATGAAGCAAGTTCCATGGCAGTGGATGTTGTTCCTCACGTTGACAACCCAACCTTTGAAGAAGATGAAACTCCTGATCGAGAGACTGCTGTTCGAGAAATTAAATCATAAAATCTGTGTCAATAGAAAACTTGAACCTTTAGTAATAACAGAACTGCCAATCAGGGCCTAGTTTGCTATTAATGAATTGGAATAACTTAATAAGAATGATACTGAAAGTGATGAGATGACTAATATTATGCTATAGTTAAATGACTTAAAATATTTAACCTATTAACTTTTTCCACAAACTCATTATATAATGTTTTTCATAGGCAAGTTTCCTCTCAATAGTGGTAGCAACATTTTTAAACATTCAAAACTCTTGTCAAGTAGTCATGTTTTCCATTTATAACAATTTTCTTATAAAAACATGTTGCTTTTAAAATGTGGAGTAGCTGTAATCACTTTATTTTATGATAGTATCTTAATTAAAAATAATACTACTTTAGCTTGGGCTATATGTGTCAGGGTTTTTCTCCAGGTGCTTATATTGATCTGGAATTGTAATGTAAAAAACAATGCAAACTTAGGCTAGTACTTCATGAAATGTCTATTTAAGCTACATTAAGTTGATAGAACAAGATTAAAGCAAAATATTCATTTAAACTATTTTTTGTTTTTAAAATTAGGCTAAATGTACTTCATATGAGTGTCAAGCATAGTTTATCAGAGAATATGGACTGGACTGGATTGATTGGTATATTAGTGACACCAATTTGACAAAAGATTATAGATAAAAACTGTACTTACAGAAACACTGTATAACTATTTCTCAAACTTTACTTATGGGACTTTCAAAAGCAGAGTATATAAATCATCATACTATTTGAAAATGATTATGAATAAGTCACACAAAAATTGGTAATTGATCTTTGTGTATGAATTTGTCTACAGAAATTAGTCTGTGGAAAATATTTTCCAAACAATGTTGACTTTGAAAATTGAGTTTACATTTTACCTAAATGGGCTAAAATAACATTAGGTAAACTAAAATTCTGTCCATGTAGCTATAAATTTCGTGAATGCATTTTCTTGGTGTTTGAAAAAGAATTGGGGGAGGGGGAGAATTCCAGGTGCCTTAATATAAAGTTTGAAGCTTCATCCACCAAAGTTAAATAGAGCTATTATAAAAATGCACTTTACTTCTATTCTCTGTGGCTTATCTTTGGTTTTAGAGTTTTGTTTCCAGTACAAATTCCAGCAGAATTTAGGCAAAAGCAGAATAGACATGTATTTTTGTTGGCTAAATGTAGAATGGATGAAACCATTGCATTCTTGTACACTGATTTGAAATGCTGTAAATATGTCCCGATTTGTATTGATTCTCTTTAAATATAAAATGTAAATAAAATATTCCAATAAAAGTTTGTGTTTGGTGTTTAGTTATCATATACTAACTTTTTTTTAAAGAATGTTTTATTCTTGTTTTTAGTTATGAAAATCCTATTTTTTTTTATAAATTTATTTATTTATTTTTGGCTGTGTTGGGTCTTCGTTTCTGTGTGAGGGCTTTCTCTAGTTGCGGCAAGCGGGGGCCACTCTTCATCGCGGTGCGCGGGCCTCTCTCTATCGCGGCCTCTCTTGCTGCGGAGCACAGGCTCCAGACGCGCAGGCTCAGTAGTTGTGGCTCACGGGCTTAGTTGCTCCGCGGCATGTGGGATCTTCCCAGACCAGGGCTCGAACCCGTGTCCCCTGCATTGGCAGGCGGATTCTTAACCACTGTGCCACCAGGGAAGCCCCTAAATTTTAATATATGCTTGGATTTAGGAGGGAAAAAGGTTTAATGTAAATGGTCATTGATATATTTGATCAATAAAAACTAAAACTTTACATTTACATATTTCATTACATAGAGAGGAACTGCTGCCATTATAATATAACTGAACCTACCATGAATTATTTTTAAATGTCAGCAAGGTAAATAATGAGGTTGACCACTGATAATATTGGGTTAGAAAAAGACCATGATGCCAGTCCATCTTTATACTACCCAAGACATAAGGCCGTTTTATTGCTTTAAAGTTACGTTTTCCTTCAGCCTTCTCTTTGGCAGTATCATTCTTGGGATGCTGTTAATGAGTTAAATGCACCTCTTTATTTTGCCAAACATGTTAAGAATAAACAGTTGCTTGTAACACTTCAGAACCATGATTATCAAACCAGGGTACACGTATGTCTTCTGTGGCAATATGCCAAATGTACGTGTGTGTGATGCCACACAATAAAGTTGGCCTATATTCTTAGAAAATTAATCATTTCAAGCTTTGTGGGGTTTCTTCTGGGGAGGCATTTATAACTTTTTAAATTTTTAATAGCTGTATTGACATATAATTTATATACCAAAAATTCACCCATTGTAAATGTATGGTTCCAAGATGCCTTGCAAATGTATATAGAGTTGTGTGATTATTACCACCACAATCAAGTTGAGAACATTTCATCACCCCAGAAAGTCCCCTCATATCCATTTGCACTCAGTTTCTGCTCCCATTCCTAACCCTAGGCAACCACCAATCAGCTTTCTGTCTCTATGGATTTGCCTATTCTGGACATTACATTTAAATGGACTCATACAAGATATGGTCTTTTGTGACTGGCTTCTTCCACTTATCATAATATTTTCAAGGTTCATCCATGTTGAAGCATGCAACAGTACTTCATTCTTTTTCATTGCTGAATAATATTCTATTGTATAGGTATTCCATATTTGGTTATCCATTCATCAGTTAATGAACACTCAGATCGTTACCACTTTTTGGCCATTATGGATAATGCTGCTATGAACATTCATGTACAAGTCTTTGTGTAGATGTATGCTTTCAGTTCTCTTGGGTATATGCAAAGGAGAGGAATTACATGTCACTTGTGAATTTTCTTCCTGGTATTATCTTTTGATAAGAAAAAAGAGTTTGAGCAACAGACTTTATTACTTTCACATGGTCAAAATATAAGCTGATTCCTTTAACAGTGGCAGTAGATGTATTTGTATGTATAGGTAGTCTCCAACTTAAGAAGGAGGGGTTTTCTGAGAGTTCATTTGTAGGTTTAGTAGAAGTCAGGTTGTATTATCTTATAAGTAAGAATACACATGGTTCCCAGGTAAATCAGTAAAAATACACTTAAAAATACAACTGGAATGCTTTGAACAATTCTTCTCCCCCCTCCTTCTGGTTTTGGTTCATTTACTAAATATTTTAGTTATGTTCTATAATATCTGGATCAATTTTATCACCTTAGGTTATAAAAATTTTCCTTACTCATTGTATCTTCTGTTTGGAGTGGATTTTTAAAATATCTTTAAACATATTAAACAATATAAAATTTACATACTACTTAATGTAATGAACTTAAAGGAAGTTCATTATTATGGGGGGCACTTTGACCACCAGAGAAAAATGTTCATTATATTCTACCTTAGAGGCAATTCAGTGAAAAGTTTGAAAACCACTACTCACTAGTTCTTAACTTTTTTTCCTCCAGAAACATACAATCTCATGAATGTGAGACACTTGTGGACATACCATTTTTGATGGTTAGAGAGAGTAGTAGTATATATAAATAGAGCTTAGCATGGATAGTTAGTGGCAATTTCTCTTCCAACTAACATCCCAGTTCTGAACCACTGCCTTAGAAAATTTTAATAGGCATGTCCTGATATAAACTTTTAAAAAAAGCAATTCAGTCATCTAAAATTCATTAATAGAGCTTATTTTTTAAAAGATGCCTATTAGCTCTTAATGGAAACATGATTACCCCCAATTTGTTGTGAAGTTTGATTTTCAAATATCTAATTTGCTTTCAATTAGTGCATCTAAAACTTTAATGTGCCTACAAATTACCTGGGGATCTTGTTAAAATGGCACACTCTGATTCTAAGGTCTGGAATGGGTTCTGAGATTCTGAATTTCTAGCAAGCTCCTGGGTGATGCAGATGTTGCCGGTCCAGAGTCTGTATTTTGAGTACTACAGCTTTATATGGCTCTCCTCTAGAATCTTACTGCTCCTAAGCCTGCTGCAGACTGTAAAATATCAACTAAGCTTGTGAAATTCATTTCAAATAAGAATCCAGTGGAATCTTGGGTGACAGCCTCAGCCTTTCCATGGCACAGGTTTGGAGTTGCGATTTGGGATTTCCTAGTACCTTTTCATGTAGGTGTTTGAAACTATGATTTAGAAGGCTGAGTCAGCTGGAAGACTGACCTCTGGATAGATGAGGCATTATTCATCTCTGCGTGGTATATCATTCTGTCCATAAATACGTGGCTTGGATAAATCAGAAAACAAGCATGGAAGTAGACAGATGAGTTGGGAAGCTATTATTATAGTGCAGCAGGAAAGGATGTGAGGCTTATCTGAAGTGATAATAGGAGGATGGGATGGACTTTTGAAAAAAAAAGTAGAGGGGTGTGTGTGTGTGTGTGTGTGACAGTGGAGGTGGTGAGAGTAAGAAGTTTAAGACTATTCCATAACACAGCATTGTAAAGCAACCATACTCCAATAAAAGTTAATTTAGGGGCTTCCCTGGTGGCGCAGTGGTTGAGAATCTGCCTGCTAATGCAGGGAACTCGGGTTCGAGCCCTGGTCTGGGAAGATCCCACATGCCGCGGAGCAACTAGGCCCGTGAGCCACAACTACTGAGCCTGCGCATCTGGAGCCTGTGCTCCGCAACAAGAGAGGCCGCGACAGTGAGAGGCCCACGCACCGTGATGAAGAGTGGCCCCCGCTTGCCACAACTAGAGAAAGCCCTCACACAGAAACGAAGACCCAACACAGCCAAAAATAAAAATAAATAAATCAAACATACGCATCTGATAAAAAAAAATTAGGATTATGTTCTCCTAGAGCTTTTAAGTTCTATAGCACCATTAATCCAATTAATTATAAGCCTAAATAGCTTTTCTAGACTGGTTTATTATGGCCACACAATATTTTTAAAAAAAAAGTTAATTAAAAAAAAAAGCCTATTCCAAGGTTCCTTACATGCACCCCAATATTCATAGCAGCACTATTTACAATAGCCAAGATGTGGAAGCAACCTAAGTGTCCATCAACAGATGAATGGATAAAGAAGATGTAGTATATATATGCAATGGAATATTACCCAGCCATAAAAAAGAATGAAATAATGCCATTTGCAGCAACATGGATGGACCTAGAGAATATCATGCTAAGTGAAGTCAGACAAAGACAAATATTATATGATATCACTTATATGTGGAATCTAAAAAATAATACAAATGAATCTATTTACAAAACAGAAACAGATTCACAGACATAGAAAACAGACTTCCCAAAGGGGAAAGGGGGGCAGATAAATTAGGTGTGTGGGATTAACAGATACACACTACTATATATTAAATAGATAAGCAACAAGTATTTACTGTATAACACAGGGAACAATGTTCCATATCTTGTAATAACCTATAATGGAAAATTATCTATATAACTGAATCACTTTGCTGTACACCTGAAACTAACACAATATTGTAAATTAACTATACTTCATTTTTTTTAAATGTAGGAAATAAAAGACTATTCCAAGGTTCTTAGCTTGAGCATGTTGGTAAACAGTGGTGCTCTGACCTATGAGAAGCTGGTAGAAGAAACAACTTTGGGCAGGGAGGATATTAGAAAAATAAATTTGGCTTTGGACATGTTGCCTTGAGGTAGCTATAAACGATATGTCATGGTTTGTAGTCAGACAAATCCAGGTTCAAATCCCAGCTCTGCCATTTATTTAGTTATGTGATCTCAGGCAAGTTACTTAACTCCTCTGAGCCTCCTGTTCATCTGCAAATTAAGGATGTAAAAAATGTACCAGCTTATTAATGAGGGTTAAATGACTATCTGTATATACAGTCATAGATAGATATAGATAGATATTACCAGCACAGTACCAGCAGTGATATCCATGGCAGTTTGTAATTCCTGTCCTTCGTCCCTAAAAACAATGTACATTAACATAAACAATTGAATAGAGTGACATGCTCTGTTTTTTTAAGGCACTTTCAGAAAAAAACTTTTATTTGTAAAAGCTTGAAATTTAGTGCATGATCAAGCCAAAACTTTATATCGCAGGAGTAATTTAAAAGTGTTTTATTTACATAATCAATGAAATGTTTTACTACAGCGGGAGCTCGCTAAATGCCCCCCGCTCTAAGCCAAAAGCGGGCCCGATTCTATATAACAGGGAGCATGTGGGTGTATCTGAATGGAGTTGCGCAGTAACGGGGCACAGGAACCATCCAGTTCTGCACAGCCCTTGCTACAACTCTTAAAGTTTAAGGGTATTGGAAAAGAATGTGGTTTGATGAGGAAGGAAATAAAAAGGGGAAGGAAAGGTATCAGTAAAAGTAAAGAAGGAAGATACATTTGCCACATTTACTGATCTTTCACCAGGAAGATAAGAAATTATCTTCCTTAATACACATCCAAATTATGATGGCTTTTCCCAAGGATACATTGCAGTTTGGGCTGTGGGAAGACTGCCTCTTCCCACCCTGTCCGGAAAGCTGCCTTCGGACAAACGACTGCGTTTCAGAAGAGAATCCCAAACTGACCTTTTTCTCACCTCCAAGAAAAATCCCTACTCATAGCACACGCCTGCCTTCTTTGAGCTGGCTGGCCCACATTTTGCGAGGGTTAAGCCACAGACGCAACTCCAAGGCAGAGTTCTTTGGCTCCACGACTTGGCATCCGGGTGTGCCCCACCCCATTTTTTTAAAAAAAGCCAGATCCTTGAGGCTTCATTCTCAAAATAGCTTGCCAAGAGCCCCTTGTTTTTTGTACACTGCCTCCCAACTCCTTCCTTCCTATAAACCTGTTTTCGCTTTTAGTGCACTCTTTAATTCTGGTGGGCTTAGTTATCGCAGTAAATAAAAACGTCCCTCAAGTAATTTCTCACAGTGATGTCTCACAAACCACTGACCTCATTCACCTTAGTGTTTAAGCAGCTGCGTATCATTGCCAAGGTACAAAGAGGTGCAGCTTGCCCTGAAAGGATTTTTTTTTTCTTAAAGAGTTTAACAAAGAAAAAAAAATCGCTCATAAATTGTTTATATCCAGTAAAGCAAAGTTGGACGACATTTTCTGTGGCTGATTACAACAGTTAAATAGAACAAATCTGGGAAGGGAGGAGCGCGGCGTAAAAAACACTGTGTGGCTTCTGGAGATTTTATATTCTTATTGTACGCGCGGAAAGAGCTTAATCAAAGGAAGATTCTCAATCAGACAAGGAATCGTATCAAACTCCACTTACTGTGTGACCTTGGATAAGTCACCGAACCCGACTGCGCATTTGTTTATTTACGTGCAAGTTGAGGAATGAGATATGCTTCGTGAGACATCTGCAAGGATTATGTGAGACATTGTGTGAAATCTCTTTTGTACGTAAGAGCTCATTAAACGTTAGTTGCCGCTACTGCTCCTTCCCAGAATGGCCGTTCGTTACTCCCAAATTCCGGAAACTGTTTTCGACAGTTTAACACCCTCGGCTGTAAAAGGATGAGAAGAAACAACACTTCTGTACCCGGGCTCACTTATTTGCCAGAAAAGGCTTTAAACTTTCCATAGGCAAAATCCACTTAACTGGTGGCGGGACCCGCTTTGAAAGCACCCCCACCCAGTTCTCACCCCCAGTGGATTGTGGGAAGTGTAGTCCCGCGCTCCAGGTGCTTGAGTACAGAAAAGCGGGGAGTAAACTACAACTCCCAGAAGGAAAAGGAACGGGACTATTTCCCAGTCGGGCGGTAGCGCTGTGGGAGGGAATTGGCAATCTCGCTGCCTACGTGGGAGAGAAGGGAGGGTTGGGGGAAGTGTGGAAAAGCAGAACCTGAGCGGCTGCCGCCTGAGGCAGATTTGGTGGGAGAAGTAGAGGGGAGGAAACGGGTGGAGGGGTGAGGTGAGGAGGGCATCTGGATCGCTGCTCCCGGGCGGCATAAAGTTCTTCGCGATGTGGCTGAAGCCCGAGGAAGTGCTCCTGAAAAATGCGCTGAAGCTGTGGCTGATGGAAAGGTCCAACGACTATTTCGTGCTGCAGCGGCGTCGGGGCTACCGGGAGGAAGGCGGCGGGGGGCTCACAGGTAAGCTGTGGCCATCCCCCTCACCCCCTCGCCTCGGGGCCGTGTTCGCTGGTACTTAAAAGGTGGTGAGGGACACAGTTAGTCGTCGCCGCCCGCCGCCCGATCCTAAACCCTGGGCGGGGGGGACTGGGGTTCTTCTCCCGCCACCACCTTTCCGTCGTCCTCACTGAGTCCTGAGAACGCCTCCCTGGACCAGCAGTCGGTCTTTGGGTGGGACGGGGAAAGGGAGGAGGGGTTCCTTCTGAAGCCAAGGAAGAATCTGGGGTAAAGGAAGTGTTCTTTCTGAGGCAGAGTACCTGCCCTGTAGCTTTCCTGGGGGAGGGGGCTGGTGACGAGCGTTAGACGTGGACAGGTCGCATTTAGGCTGGTGACCCGGGCCAGTTCGCAGTTGTGCACTTAACTTTTTTCACAAGCCTCCCAGCCCCTCCCCTCCCCCCATCGGTAACCGCCACCCTGGGGGTGGGAGGTGTAATTGTGTGGGAGGAGGGATGATGAGGAAAAAGCGAGGAGCTCCAATCCTGTCTCGAGGAATCGGCATCAAATGAGAGGTTAGGGAGTCAGGGGGAGGGTCCGAGTGCGGGGGAGGGTGAGGGGTAGGTCTCAGAATTGCTGAACCCTCCCTATTTAGCATCTTTCACTTTGTCTCCAAGTTTTCAATCCTTGGGCTCCCCTCTCAAAGTAACCTTCGTAATTCATTTCTCTCTTGAGAAAAGAGAGAAATGCCCTTTCTTTCAAAACCAAGGTTGTAAGCAAACCAGTTAAACAAACGGAAGTTTCTCTTCCCGCCTAATCTATCCTGCCTTCACTTCTTTGATTTACAAATCAAGAACTCTGTGTGGGTCTAGTGTTTAAAGCCTCCAAGGAGTTTTGGTCTGAGACCTGTCGTCTTGGGCAGGGGCATGCAAACTTTTGGTCATTGGGAGACCAGAGCTCTATTTCGTGACAACTTCTAGTTTGGTATTGTGGCCTTGAAGTGATGAACCAGGCTTATCAGCAGCGAGATGGAACAGGAAGAGGGAAGAGTCCCAAAACCTGCATGTTAGTCCCATCCTAATCGCCTGTTGAATTATATTCGACACATTCTTTCATTTATTCAACCTGAAGCGCCTACTATGTGCCACATGGAATGCTAGGGTACAAAGATAATTAACATTCAGTTCCCTGCCTTCGAAGTGCTCTTAATCTGGATAAGTGGCAGAGGGTCGGGTTTGGGGGAAGTAACCAGCAAACCAGGCAAATTATAATTATAACCCGTTAACTACTAAACTAGGCAAATTATAATTAGAACCAAATAACTGAAGGGTTGGGTAAAGATTCATGGAGGAGGTGACATTGCTTTTTCCCTTCTGGTAAATGGTGTCTACCTCAGAGCTGAGAGGATAAAATGAAAGATAACAGGAGCCAAATCAATGTGTTTTGTTAAGATGGTGATGAACATGTGCTGTTGTTTCCTTTTTTTCCCAACACCCCAGCAGTGTGGAGAGAATTTTGAGGTTCTGTGGGACATTTAAAAAAAAATCTTGCATGACCTATTCATCCTATCCAGCGTCTGAAAAGGCCCTCTTGAAAATACGGCAACAAAAATTGCCTGATTAAACTTCACATTTTGTCATTTTCTCATTCTCAAAAATTACAAGTGTTATTTTGCAGAGGAGTCTTTCCATTTATTAGATGTATATGTTTACCAGATTAAAACTTGAGAATCAATGGTCATAATTACTCAGTGACAATTTACCCACTTGAGTCCGTTGAGAACAGATCAGAATATATTTAAAATAGATTTTCCAGCCCAGTGTTACAGCACAATATTTTTGTTCCCCATAATCTCACTTTACCAGAATTTTTCTGGTACTCCTGGCCTCATCTACCAAAGAAGTGTATTTCACTTTGTTACAACTACTGTGTTCCTGAAAATTAATAAGTAAATCAGCTTTTTGAGAATCAAATCACTGTTATGTAGTAGTAAATGTTTTTTTTACTTGTTGCAAATTTTCTTTATATAATCACTCCTTGTTTTCTGTGTTTGGTTTTTCATTTGACGTAGTTTTTTTTTTTTTTTTTTGCCACGCGGCTTGTGGGATTATAGTTCCCCGAGCAGGGATTGAACCTGGGCCCTCGGCAGTGAGAGCTCGGGAGTTGTAATCACTGGACCTCCGGGGAATTCCCTTGACATGCTTTCTTACAGCATGGATCAGTTGCATCAGTTTCTTATCTGTATCCTACCCTCTCCCATTTACTCTAGCCCCATCTCTTTAGAATAAGAGAGTGTTTGTCTGAAGAAATAAACCAAGATTTCTTTTCTTTTTTTAAAAAATAAATTTATTTATTTGTTTTTGGCTGTGTTGGGTCTTCGTTGCTGAGCGTGGGCTTTCTCTAGTTGCGGCGAGCAGGGGCTACTCTTCGTTGTGGTGCGCGGACTTCTCATTGCGGTGGCTTCTCTTGTTGCGGAGCACCGGCTCTAGGCGCATGGGCTTCAGTAGTTGTAGCACGCGGGCACAGTAGTCATCGCTCGCAGGCTCCAGAGCACAGGCTCAGTAGCTGTGGCGCACGGGCTTTGTTGCTCCTCCCTATCCCACCCCTCTAGGTGGTCACAAAGCACGGAGCTGATCTCCCTGTGCTATGCGGCTGCTTCCCACTAGCTATCTATTTTACATTTGGTAGTGTATATATGTCCATGCCACTCTCTCACTTCATCCCAACTTACCCTTCCCCCTCCCCATGTCCTCAAGTCCATTCTCTAGTAGGTCTGCGTCTTTATTCCTGTACTGACCCTAGGTTCTTCATGACCATTTTTTTTTTTAGATTCCATATATTTGTGTTAGCATATGGTATTTGTTTTTCTCTTTCTGACTTACTTCACTCTATATGACAGACTCTAGGTCCATCCACCTCACTACAAACAACTCAATTTCGTTTCTTTTTATGGCTGAGTAATATTCCATTGTATATATGTGCCACATCATCTTTATCCATTCATCTGTCGATGGACACTTAGGTTGCTTCAATGTCCTGGCTATTGTAAATAGAGCTGCAGTGAACATTCTGGTACATGACTCTTTTTGATTATGGTTTTCTCAGGATATGTGCCCAGTAGTGGGATTGCTAGGTCATATGGTAGTTCTATTTTAGTTTTTTAAGGAACCTCCATACTGTTCTCTATAGTGGCTGTACCAATTTACATTCCCACCAACAGTGTAAGAGGGTTCCCTGTTCTCCACACCCTCTCCAGCATTTATTGTTTGTAGATTTTTTGATGATGGCCATTCTGACCGGTGTGAGGTGATACCTCATTGTAGTTTTGATTTGCATTTCTCTAATGATTAGTGATGTTGAGCATCCTTTCATGTGTTTGTTGGCCCTCTGTATATCTTCTTTGGAGAAATGTCTATTTAGGTCTTCTGCCCATTTTTGGATTGGGTTGTTTGTTCTTTTGATATTGAGCTACATGAGCTGCTTGTATAATTTGGAGATTAATCCTTTGTCAGTTGTTTCATTTGCAAATATTTTCTCCCATTCTGAGTGTTGTCTTTTCGTCTTGTTTATGGTTTCCTTTGCTGTGCAAAAGCTTTGAAGTTTCATTATGTCCCATTTGTTTATTTTTGTTTTTATTTCCATTTCTCTAGGAGGTGGGTCAAAAAGGATCTTGCTGTGATTTATGTCATAGAGTGTTCTTCCTATGTTTTCCTCTAAGAGTTTTATAGTGTCTGGCCTTACATTTAGGTCTTTAATCCATTCTGAGTTTATTTTTGTGTATGGTGTTAGGGAGTGTTCTAATTTCATTCTTTTACATGTAGCTGTCCAGTTTTCCCAGCACCACTTATTGAAGAGGCTGTCTTTTCTCCATTGTATATTTTTGCCTCCTTTATCAAAGGTAAGGTGACCATATGTGTGTGGGTTTATCTCTGGGCTTTCTATCCTGTTCCATTGGAAGGATTATTGACTGCATACCTATAAGCTTTGGGCCTTTCTTCAGATACCTGGTAATACACTGCTCTCTCTCCCTTTCCCCTCCCCTGCTTGCTGCTGGAGTCTTTCCTCCCTTAAGCATAGGCTGGAAACCACCACTCCAGTTTACCTTAGGATCCTGAATCCTCAATCCCCAAGAGTTACGTTAAAGTCATAATGATGTAGATTGTATGCAATTAGGTTGGTTTCTTTTCTTTTTTTTTTTTGGTTAAGATATTGGAGATTTATAACGTAAGTAGGAAATTAATATTTGCTGTCAAGTAGATGTCGTTCTAATGAAAAGAAAATCAAGACTGAAAAGTGATGATACTGACCATCCTTCATTTTTCAAAACCTACAGAGTTGTTCTTTATTATATCATTCAAAGAGATCTTTAAAGGTAATTTTTTACTTGATTTCACCTGTATCAAAATGTCCCAGGGAGGGAACTGAGCACAGTGTGATTTGCCCTCCCCAGGGGTTACCCTATGAGATTTTTCTTTAATAAGTCAACTACAAGCTAGAATCCACAAATGCATGAATACACCACCTAGTCCAGTGATTCCACTTACCCCATTCACCCTGCTTCCTTTATTTTCCCTGTTTCTTTAATATTTTTATGTGTCTATTCAGTTGTAATTGTTTTGTGAAGGCTTTGTTTTGTCATTTGTAAAATGGGAACAAAACTTATCTTCCCTATCTCATGGCATTGTTACGTGAGTCAAATGAGTTTTGAAACCTGCGAGCAACTATATAAACATTTGACGTTCATTTATCTATTAATGAAGGTATGAGATGTTAAGTGCCATTTTCTTTACCCGAAGACCAAATGAGGATCTATATTTGTACCATTTTCCCTAGTAATTACTTTTCCCATGTTGTATATAGAAATTGATTTGGAGTAGTAACATTGAGTATATACAATATGCAGTGATATCACTACAAAATCAAAGCACTCATAGTTAATCACTCAAGAATTTTGGTATGATAATGACAATGCATCTAGGGTTTTTTTGGTTGTTTTTTGGCCGCATGGCTTCTGGGATCTTAGTTCCCCAACCAGGGATTGAACCTGGGCCCTCGGCAGTGACAGCGCAGAGTAATAACCACTGGACCACTAGGGAATTCCTGCATCTATGGTTTTTAATCAAAATAATATACAGCAATTAGAATAAAATAGCAGGACAGAATTTCTTTTTGATCTACAATTTCCCAAAACCCAGAAGTTCTCAAACAGTGCTTCTATAGATATAAGCATCACTTGTCTTAGTGGTATTGAAGAGTATGTATAACTTTAGTTATCTTAGTTACAGTTTTCAAAACATAATACCTGAAGAAGAAATAATGATTCAGCTGGTGAAAGCCCGTGTTTCTGGTGGACAGTTGTGGAAAGAGTATAGATGTAAAGTAAGCTAAAAATTAATAAAATAAAGGGCACTATAATGTTTACCATGTTGCTGTACAGCTGTGACATGGATTTTATATTACCTTGATGTTAGAAAATCTGCCCAGTTTTTTACCTTTTGCTGCTGCTGTATGAGCACAACAGGTAAGAGTAAATCCTAAATGTGATGTTACAAGATACATTCATTGAACAGATAATTACCAAGTGTCTTCTAAAAATCAAGCACTGTTTTAGGTGCTAGAGATAACAGCAGTGAGCAGAGCAAAATCCCCATTCTCATGGGGCTAACATTTTAGTTGAGGGAGGCAAATAAACAAATAATATATGGCTGGTGGCAGTAAACTATATGAAAAAAAATAAGGTATAGTAATAGAGGGGGAAGCGGATTGGTATTTTAGATAAATTTGGTGTAGGAACACTTCTTTAAGGTGACCTATGTGCAGAGACCAGAGGGACTAGAGTATATGAGCCAAGCAGGTATCTGGGAGCAGAGTGAATATACATAATTCTGTCTGGGAATTTCACTGTGAAGGGAAGCAGGGAAACGGGTAGTAGCTGGCTACTGTCCTGGGTGTTGGTATACAGTGGTGAATAAAACAGAAATAGTTTCTACCCCCACAGACTTTATAATCTGGTGGGACAAATAATAAACAAGTAAGCAAGCAAAATATGTAATTATTGGGGTAGTCAATAATAATATCAGCCTGGTTTGAGTGGCTTATAAATAGTCATGCATGAGGAGTATTTGAAACTCCCAAAGCAATTTTCCAGGGCCAGATCTGGTGTAAAGTATGCTTATCTAATGTCCTGTTAAATGATACAAAGATTTCCTAAAAGCAGTGGTTAATAACAATAGGTGGTATTCTGGTGGCAGAATCCCAGTGTGACATCTGTGGAGCAACTTGCCAAAAGCCAGTTTGGATTGTTTTTTAAAATTAAATCAGCCATCTCTCAGCACCAACAATATCTGGGCTGTGGTTTGATAGAGAGAACTGGGGAGGACATTCTAAGTGGGAGGAATAATATGGTAGTGAAAAAGCAAAAGATGGCAGTTGTTGGGGACACAGCAAGTACTCCAGATTCATTTATTTGTGGTTGAAAATATGAGACTCAAGATATAGTGCCCTTAGCAACCAGAAAAGTTGTTGAAGAGCAATGTCCTCTTCTATAGAAGAGGAAAACCCGGAAAACCGGAGATAGAATATCAAAGGGACCTGAGAATTAAACCTTTGTTGTTTTTTGTCTCCACTGACATTTCAATTCCCGCCTAGATGGTCTTGTTTTTTTCTCTCTCACTCCAGTATAAAAAAGTGAAGTTTTAATCATTAGTTCTCCTCTTGTTTTAAACTAACGAAAATCATGGCCAGCTTTAGTTCTTCTAAATAATGGTTTTAAAGCACTATACTATGTATGAGTTTTCATTTGCTGCCACACTTGCTTTTTGCTTTGCACCTGGGAATTCAGATGTTGTATTTTTTTAAATTTTCTGAGGGCTACTCATTTTGTACAGTGATGCATAAGTCTTGAAGTGTATTAAGGTGCTGTAAATAAAGATGGTAACAATTCTCATATTTCTCTATGTTTTAATCTTTAGAAGTATAGCTGGATTTGATTAATAATTCATGTATGCTTTTTTACCCCCATGACACTGTAATCTGCCATTTATGTCATCAGTTACTTACCTTTAAAAAATTCTAAATCCTTTAATGAAACAAAAATTTCAGTTAGGGAAGGAAAGGAGAGCTTATGTATATCTAGTTTTCAAGTAAATGTCTTTAAAAAAAATGCAGGGAGAGGGAAAACAGGACAAAAGAGTTATTTTTATTAACAGTTTTCCAAAGCTCTTAGTGTAAAGTTGGCAGCTTTCAAAATGTCAGCTGTGGCTATTGGATAATTGTAAAATAAGCATTCACAGTCTTGTTTTAAGGACTTAGAACTGGCAGCAAAAGCAGTAGAAACAGGAAAACCTACAACCTCTACTGAGAACACTACTTTCTCCTATTTGAATGTATTTCCTACTAAGTGTGTTGTCATTTTACTAATTACTTTGTTCATCAACTTTTAATGAACTTGAGATTATAAAAAATTCAGTAAAGGTGTACTTGTTTGACTTTGTAAATACGGCAACTTAAGACAAGATACAGAATCCACTATAAAGTTCCAGTAATCATTTCTATGGCCCCAAATTGTAATCTAACATTTTACTTCGAATGGAAATTAAATTTTGTTTGTATTAGGAAGTTCATTTTAATGACTTCTGTAGCTAGAGCAGTGTTGCCTTACAGAGTGTCCTCAATCTACTTTACCAGCAGAAAGAGCCACTTGTCAAATGAAAGTGTACTAGACTAGCACATTGATAATGAGTACCATCTTCAAGCTTTGGCTCTTTTATAGTGGCCCTTCCTCCAACACTCAGCTCTTGGTCCTACTTGTTCATCATTATCATTAACCTAATATAAAAAAGAAATGTTTATCAAATTTGTAGGTGTCTGAAAATGGAAAGGGACAGTTAATACCATAGATCAGTTTTCTCAACACTGGCCGTATGTTAGATTCAACTGAGAACCTTTTAAAATAAACTAAATGACACTGGAGTATTTATGGGTAAAATGATATGATATCTGGGATTTACTTTAAAATACTCTAGGAGGGATTAATGATAGAAGATTAGCAAAATGTTGATAATTACTGAAGTTACGTGATGCACATAGAAGTTTTAGTTTATTATTCTATTTTTGAAAATTTTTATAATACAAAGTTAAGGAAAAAACAGAATACCCGGGCCCTGTCCCAGATGAATTAAATTAGAATCTCCAGGCTTTAGTAGTTTTAAAAGTCGAGCTTGAGGAGTTTTTAAAAGTCCTCCAAATGATTCAAATTTGCAGTTAGGGTTGAGAATAACTATCATAGAAGATAAAATCAAGAGTCAGATCTGGACAAGTTAGAATGCCCGGTTAAAATCAGTGAGCTAAAATTTATCATGGGTAAATGTAAACTGCATTTAGGTTTTTTAAAAAATCAGCTGTACAGGACAGAGAATACCTAGGTTGGTGCTTATGTTTGTGAAGAAGATCACAGTGGATTAGTTGATCACAAGCTTAGTATGATGATAGTATGACATAGGGACTGAAAAAGCTGGTATGATCTTTGACTGCATTAATAGAACCATGTAGCCCACAATATAAAAAACCTGCATTTGTTCAGATCTTACCTGGTATTCAGGTTTGAGTGACACATTTCAAAAGAGACTTTGACAAATAGGTATGTTAAGAGAATGATAGAAGAAATAATAAGAGTCCCAGACAATCTCATGCAACAAACTGGTGAAAGAACTAGGTATATTTTAAGGTAGGGGAGGAGAAGAATAAGCAAGGGGAGACAAGGTAACTATAATAATAATACTTGAAGACCCATCATATTGAATAGAGCATATGTTTTGTATTGCCCCAAAGTTGCAAGGAAGTATTGAATAGCATTTTATTTATCCTAAGAAAGACCTTCCTTTTTCTTTTTTTTTAAGTATATAAGAAATACCTTCATTTTTCTATCTTAAAGGTTAAAAAATGTTCATTGTAAAAATATCAGAAAATATGTGTAGGTGTAAAAAAGAAAATAATGATCACCCATCATCCTGCTGCCTGGAGAAAACCACTGTAACCAGGATTGGCTACCTAATGTGTGTGGCCCAGTGCAAAATGAAAATGCAGGGCTCTTTGTTCAAAAATTTAGAATTTTAAGATGGGTGACAGTCGATTATTAAGCAAGCACGGGGCCCTTCTGAGCATGAGGCCTTAATGGACAGGCCACAAGCTCATAAAGCCAGCCCTGATTATAACATCTGGATATATACAGTGCACCCTTGAGCAACATGGGGTTTGAACTGTGCAGGTCCACTTATATGTGGGGTGTTTTTTTCCCAATAAATACAACAGTACTACATGATCTGCGGTTGGTTGAACCCGAGGATGTAGAACCGCAGATAAGGAGGGCCGACTATGAAGTTATATGCAGATTTTTGACTGTGTGGCGGTTACCTCCCCTAACCCCTGTGTTGTTCAAGGGTCAACCATAAAATATTTTAGAAATAACTTTCTAATTAGTAGAAATTCCCACCAATGCAATAGGCTGCCTTGGGAGAACTCTGGAGTTTACAGGAAAAAGCTAGGCTTTCTATCAGGGATACCACAGAGCAGACGAATGTAAGGGTGGTTGGACTACATGACACGCTAGGGTGTTTTTCACCTCTGACATCAGTGGTGCTCTATCTCTATCCATCCAAATAACTGGTTCATGAACAATAATCATTACCTGTAAATTGCCTATTTTTAAAAATCACAGAACCTTGCTTTTTTTGTTATCTTGCTGTGTCATTTAATAAAGTATTTCACATCACTTATGGTGATGAGTTTCCTAAGGAGTTTGTTGCTACTTATATGTCAGGATGCTACCAAAACCGCATAGACCTTTAATAGGGTCTAGAACATTGATACCTTACTCAGTTATAGACATTCAAAGAATGATTTGAATTTCTTGATATTTTTAAATCTCTTGTTCTGTCATGCAGCTGAGAGACCGTATCTGTTCTGTTCCCAATTTAATATTGCTATAGAACTTCCCATATGTAGGCTTATTCATGACCTTGGATATTCAGGCTGTCACATGATAAACCTCTCTGTATATGGAAAAGCAACCCAAAGTTGTCTGCTTGTTTTCATGTACTTTTAGAACCCAGACACTGGCACATATTAATTCCTAAATGACTTGCAGGGACTTGATGATGATTATAGCTTAATGCGCTGGAAGACTTCCCCAAGTGACTAGAAATGTATTCTAGCACTAGCTTCCAAATTATTTGTTGCATGGTTTTACACTAACTGCCTGATTTAAAGCACTTACAAAAACCGAACAATTTCCTTTCTACATAGTGTAAAGCACTTATAATCTTGCAAACATTTCTGTTGCAAAAAAATGACCTTTCCTGCCAGTGGTTTTGACCACTTTGTCTGTCCCCAGTCTCAAACTTTCTATCAAAGAGCTAATTGTTATTATGTTACTCAGGAATGATTATCTGTGGCCTCTCCTTTCTGCCTCCTCACACATCCACACTCCCACTGTTAACTTTCAGCTGAGCCAAACTTTTCTTTACCTCTTTGTTCTTTTTCCCATTCTTCTAATACTGCTTTTAATAGGGTATATAAAGAAGGAAATAGAATTTGAGCTACTTTTATTTAAAATGTGGTAAACATGAAATAAATGGTTTTCCTCACAAATTTGAAAAAACTTTTTTGAAAGCGTTTTTAGAACTTAAATTCTTGGAAGCCAAATACAGCAGCTTTAACAGTGCTGTGTTTAATGAATGCTTTTATTTGAACTCCTTTATTTTGACAGTTTTGTCAAGTTATTGCATGTTTATTTATATAAACAGACATTCATACACTTGATTCCATTTTTTCAACCTGAAGATAGTTACCTCTTTTGGTTGTTTTTTACTACTACTCTTTTATCTATTTTAGTATTTTTACTTTCCCATCTTCAAACTGAGAAAATCCTCCTTTTTTCCATTTCCTGAATAATTTCAATTACATTGCTCTGAAGAAGCTATCTGCATATGTTTAGCTCCCACTTTTATTTCTTTATCTTTCACCAACTTCTACTTTTCTTACCTTGTCCTTGGTCTCTTAGCCAGATCTCCAATTTCTTACACTTTTTCACTCTGAAAGTGATAGATTTTGCCTTTTATCTCCAAGCCCTTCAGTAATTCCCTCATTATTAGTTGATATATAATCACTTCCTCTGTCTCTCCTCTTCATTCCCATTCTCTCTTCCCCGGTACTGTCTCTTTCATAATATTTGTTTGGATGTTCATATTTCTTTTTCTTAGTCTTCAATTCATAGTATAGGTTTTTCATATCAGATAATTTCTTTTTTTATGCAAACTTTACTTATTTATTATGTTTGGCTGCGTCGTCTTAGTTGCGGCATGCGGGCTCTTCCTTGCGGTGTGTGGGCGTCTCTCTAGTTGTGGCGTGCAGGCTCCAGAGCACGTGGGCTCTGTAGTTTGCGGCAGGCAGGCTCTCAGTAGTTGTGGCACACGGGCTTAGTTGCCCCACGGTATGTGGGATCTTAGTTCCCCGACCAGGGATCGAACCGGCGTCCTCTGAATTGCAAGACGGATTCTTAACCACTGGACCACCAGGGAAGTCCCAGATAATTTCTTCTTTCTATAAGCTGCACGTGTTGTGATTGCCAAAATCTTTCTTGATACTTGACCCCCACTATCAAAACCCTATGTAAGATTGCTAATTGATGTTATGCTGCATTTGTGACCCCTATTTTTACTTTTTTACCAATTCCTACATCTACTTTCCCACCCTTTTCTTTCAGCTGAGCCAAATTTCTCTTTATTTCTTTGTTCTATCTCCTACTCTTCTAATTTGCCTCCCTCTATGCTTATAATAAACTTCCTACCTCACATCTGCCAACCTACCTATATTCTCATTCAAAGCTTGCTTGAAGTCTTAACTCCTTTTAAGTGGGTAAAGATAGGAAAATAGCCAAAGGCCTGTTTTATAATTGATTTATTTTTTCTAAGTCTGTATGCTAAATAAAAGAGGAATGCCTCATAAACTAAAACAAACACTCAACCAATCAAAGCTTCCAGAAAAGGAGGGTAGATTTATGTATTTCAGCTATCTCACTGATACAGTTAAGTCAACAAATTTTGCTCCTGTTGTGTCCAGCAATATGTTGAAAGTTAGGGATACAAACCCAGAGGTAGAAGACATGCTTATTGTCCCCAGAGAACTAATAATCTAGATAAGGAGGTAAGATAAATACACATGAAGCACTTAGAAAGTAGTTGTAATAACTAGCCTAATAATCAGAATCAGAATGCTAGGTTGTGTCATATAGACTTTAAGTGCCATAAGTGATCAGAGAAAAGGGAAGGCATAAGTGCTTGGGGTTGCCAGTGAAGATTTCATAGGGGAATTGGGTCTTGAAGAAAATGTAGAATTTGGATTAGCCAGACTGGGCTACAAGACTTGCATTAGCATTTCTAGGTAAAAAGAGACTTGCTTAGCAAAGACTTTAAGGGAGAAATTAGTTGTTTAAGAAAACAACAAACTTTATTCTAGGGAGGAGTAGGAAATATCAGATAATTAAATTGAAGCTAAATGATCAAAGGCTTGAATTCCAAATTGAGAAATTAAATGTTAAAAAGAAATTCCCCTTACCTAAGCATTTTAATTAATCAAGGTTTTTTTTATCTTGTTTAAATATCCATTGTTTTCTTATAATAGTATTAACTAACACTGAGTCTTTTGCTATATGCTAAGTGTTTTATGTGTAATAATAACTCATTTCATCTTTACAACAACCTTTTGTGGTAGACTCCATTTTTACCCCCTTATTTTACAAATGAGGATGAAGAAAACATAATTACAACTGGCTCAAGTTGACACAAGTAAGTACCAGAGCCAGGATTCAAACCTAGGTAATCTCTGGTACCAGAATCTACATTCTTATCTGCTCTATACACAACCTTGTAAAGGAGGTAAATAAGTGCTGCAGATATATCATGAGGTTTAGACAACTGAACCTGACTTATTCTTTTATTGAAAGATAATATTTTCAAGAACTACTGACATTGGAGCAGCGTAATCTCTTCATCCTGAGTATATTTTTTCTTTAAGAAAAATCTCTATAAGGAAGCTTTGGGCTAGAAATTAAAAAAAAAACATTGGTTGTTAGTCATATGAAGCGATATTGATTTTATCTCTTGTAAAATCCTTGTTTCAACAGTCTGTTTATTACAATAGGGCTTCTGGTTGGGACTCTTGATTCAGTCTTAGACTCCACTGCTAAAGTAGCTCCATTTCGCATCCTACACCAGACACCAGATTCTCAAGTTTACCTGTCAATTGCGTGTGGTGAGTATGATTTTTAAAACATGGAATTCAAACAAATAAGGATCTTAAGAAATTGAATATTTAAATTTACTTATATTCCCCAGTTGTTTTGTTTTTTTTTTTAATTAATTTTTATTGGAGTATAGTTGATTTACAAATAGAGTCACAGATGTAGAAAACAAACTTATGGTTACCAAGGGGGAAACGTGGGGGGGGGGTGAGGGACAAACTGGGAGATTGGGATTGACATATATACACTACTATATATAAAATAGATAACTAGTAAGGACCTGCTGTATAGCACAGGGAACTCTACTCAATACTCTGTAATGACTTATATGGGAATAGAATCTCCCCAGTTGTTTTGATTTAGAAACGAGTTAAATGTGCAGCTCTATTTGAGAGACTAGAAAGATATCTATTTATTTAAGAAGGATTACAAATTATTTTTTAAAAATCCATTAATGTGAGGGACCTAAAGCATGTGTTCCAGCAGTGCTGATTCTGAGTAAATTTTGCTTAGTGCTACTGCTGTATGACTCCTTTCTTCAACTTATTGGGTTGGCCAAAAAGTTCGTTTGGGTTTTCCATACTATCTTATGGAAAAACCCAAATGAACTTTTTGGCCAACCCAATACCTCTCCTGCTTAACCCAACTGCTAGGAAGATGAGAACCTCCCCCATGAAGTACTTTGTTTCATCTCTAATAACTCAGATGAGGAGAATCAAGTTCAAAACTTAAAGGCTGATCCCTAAGAAAATTTAAGCCTAAAAATCTGAACCTTTTTTAGTTACACACTGACTTTCTCGCAAAAGGCACCATATCCTTGAAATATGAAGGGATATCTTACACGTAATGCTACATATTCATCCATGCTGGGGTGGTTCAGATGCTTCCACATATATCTTTTGTGGTAGAAAAGGAATTAGGATGGTTCTTCCTAACAAAGAAACTCAAAATTAAAAGAAAAAAATACAGTGACAGTTTACTTCTTTTATGATGCCATTACAATGTTGGTCTAAATTAGAATCCGAGATTTGTGGCTTTTTTAATGTTGAAAGGCTGCCTTTTTCTCATTCTTTCTCTCTTCTCCCCCCTCTTCTTTTAAGTATACATACTTTTTTAAAAAAATAAAAGCCTGTCAATTTCTGGACAGTTCATGTGTGTGAACATACAGCATACAATTAATTTTTTAAGATGTGTGGCTTGTTTTGTGCATCTCCCTCTAAACTTCCTTTAGTGTTTCTGGTGAGTGTTTTCTCCTGGCTCTTTTAAATTGAATGCTGTTTAAACTAAATGAAGAAGATATTACACCTGCTGACATCATGAGATGTCTATAACCTCAACTCTAAATCTGGTTGGTAGAAATTATTTAGAAAAAATATCCCTTTTACTTAAAAAAAATGGATGATAATACAACTTATTCCCCCAAATTAACCTGATACAGAAATATAGTAGTTACCTACTAATGAAGCTTCTTTATACCTAAAGGACCAAAATTAAGGCCTTAAAATTTCCCCATGGCTTTTATTTGTTGTTCATTAAAGAAAGATATTACACATGGTATGATGACTTGAGAAACATGAATACAATTCTAACTGAACTGTAGGAAATAGGCGATTTTGCAGTGTCAATAAATTTTTTAATGTATCACTCTCCATATATCATAAAACGTACTTAGAAGTCAGGATATTTCTTTTGAATGAGATTTGTATAATCTGCAGTGCTAGAGAGATCTTAAAGGTCTGTGGGTTATAGGGGGAAATTGATAGATATTGAAATGTTCTTCAAGCCAAAGCAACCCAGAGCTAAGTGTAGTATTTAGTCTGACCCTCAATAAACCATCTAACACTGATGCAGGAGGTCACAAGGATTTAACCTTGCTACAGGATTTCTAACCTCTTTCATAAAATTTCTTTAAGTTGACTAGACCTTTTAATGAAGGAGTTGACTCTGAGCAAAGGCTTCATACTTTCTGAGATAGAGTTGCCACAGTTAAAATCCACATTTACACAGTGTGCATAGGATTGTCATGTGCATGCTGTTTTCAGTCACACAGATAGGCACAGTACTGACTGTATTATTTGAAGGCCAAAGATTACATTATGTATGTTTATATTCTGCTACTCTATATATTCTCTTAAAAGAACTGGTTACCGTAGGCACCAGTTACTGGCACCTTGTTTTCAGAATTTTATATCTTTTCTCATGAGTTGTATTTACTTTTCTCCACTTTCCTTAAATATTTTATTCTTTCTACTTATAGTGTTCCTACCCACATATAGTGATGAAATAGAGAATAAATGTAGTACCCCTATTCTTTTATGATGATCATTTTTGAAAATGAGCAAATATAATTTTATTTCTTTTAAAACTAAGCTTATAAATATCAAGAGCAGTTTTTTGTGTGTGGAGTTTTCTTTGACTCTTTCATTCTCTTTTATTATGAATCAGGAGCCAACAGAGAAGAAATAACCAAACATTGGGAATGGTTAGAACAAAATATCATGAAGACCTTGTCTGTGTTTGATTCTAATGAAGATATTACTAATTTTGTACAAGGAAAGATAAGAGTAAGTGGCATGGATATATTTTGTAGATGGAATACTAAAGTCTTTGACCCTCTTATTTGAGGATCGAAGCTGCATGGCAGGTCATTGTTTTACTGCCACCTTTCAGAATTGGCAGAATCACGTATATGAATATCAGAATCAGAACTAAAGACATTGTAAAGTTAGCGGTTAGTCTTTGGTGCCCTTGTGAGTGCTATTAGGGATATTTTCATTTCAGAATCTCTTGAGTTTGCAGCTTGAATGAACCCTTCATTCAATCAAAATAATATTTAGCACCTCTATTTGTGGTAGCTCCTTGTGAGGCATTAGAAAAAGCCTAATTACAAAATTAAACAAAATCTGCTCACCTCTGTCCTAAGAGATGTGTGTGCACATGCATGTGTGTGTGTGTGTGTGTACAGTTTTAGTCAATGAATTGTTTAAATATGTGAGAGATATTTTTGTTGGTAGGTAATTACTAATTTTCAGAAAATATTTTGTCTCCTTTAGGGATTAATTGCTGAAGAGGGAAAACATTCTTTTGCAAAAGAAGATGACCCTGAGAAATTTCGAGAAGCCCTTTTGAAATTTGAAAAATGTTTTGGTTTACCAGAGCAGGAAAAGTTAGTGACCTATTACTCGTGCAGTTATTGGAAAGGACGGGTTCCTTGTCAGGGTTGGCTATATCTTAGCACCAACTTTCTGAGCTTCTATTCTTTTTTGTTGGGATCAGAAAGTAAGTGGTTTCTGTTGCTTACTGTGACTTTGAACTTGCAGACTGACCTATCAACTCTGTGGTGGTGTTAGGTTGCATATAAAGTAATAGGATAGATATTAAGGGTAATTAAACTGTACATTAAAAAGTTTACTTCATCTAGGGAAAGAATACTTTTAAGACTGGTTGTTTAACATAAGAACCATTAGAATTGTGTATAGAATGCCTTGCATATTGTGGGAGACAAACGAATATTAAATGATGATGGTGATCTAGCATGTGACTCCTTTCTTTCACTTGTTCTAAACTACCTACTTTCTTTAATCTATGTTTTAATACTTGTTTTAAACATACAATATACATATAGTAATCATAGTACCTAATGGCTCACAGCTACAAAGAAGAATCAAACAGTACTGTTCATAGCACATGTATAGCTTTTACACCAATGGTTATATAATTGTGTAAATTGAAATATCAAATTTAATATCAGGTTTAAATATCGAATCAGAAAAAATTAAAAATTATTTAAAATTATATCTGTTCCTAGGATCACCAATTATTGTATGTTCATTGTTATGCTTCAAAATTTTAACTAATATCTTGAACTCTAAAATATTTTAGTTGTTCATAGCATTTTTCAAGTGGTTAACTATTGTTTTGAAAGACCTGATTGATAAATATGAATCAACATTGAGAAATTTAATCATATCTGCTTATAATTCTTATTTGCAGTAAAACTCATTATCTCCTGGGATGCGGTCTCAAAACTTGAAAAGACTTCAAATGTCATACTGACAGAGAGTATTCATGTGTGTTCCCAAGGAGAGAATCACTACTTTTCAATGTTTTTGCATATTAACCAAACATACCTTCTTATGGAACAGCTGGCAAACTATGCTATAAAAAGAATTTTTGATAAGGAAACATTTGATAATGACCCAATCCTTGATGATCCTCTACAAATTACTAAAAGGTATTCAAAGCTTAATTAATATTTACTTTTTAAGTATTGTTTGACCAAAGAATGGTAGCATTGAATAGCATTAAAAGTTAACTGTTCTTAAAAAAATTTAATTGTTCTATGTTATATGATAGTTTTTCTTTGAAGTAATCATAGATGTGTGGGTTTTTTTAGTTTATTCATGTGCATTTCACAAATAGTATCCTCTCCATTCCATTATGGTTTATCACAGGATATTGAATATAGTTCCCTGTGCTATACAGTAGGACCTTGTTGTTTATCCATCCTATATATAATAGTTTGCATCTGCTAATCCCAAACTCCCAATATTTCCCTCTCCCACCATCCCCCACCCCCCCCCCCCACCGACAGTTTCACTTTTTATTAAAAGGGTAAGTTAGTAGAGTCAATGGAACATGCGCTTCAGAATGAGAGTAGAGCAACCCTGGCACAAGTCATAATCTCTCAGGACCTCAGTTTTCTCAGCGGTCATTTGTACCTCAGAGAGCACTTGTGAGGAATGAGCAATATAACGTTTGAAAGCACTTTGTAAAATATAAAGCACTAGATAAATGTTAATCATTATTAATGCCTGCATCAGAAGTATCTGTCTGGTAGCTGTTTGCCACTATATTTGGTTTGCTGAAACTGACCAGAGCCATTTCATCCTGCTCAACACTCAGAACAGTTGACTGAAGTGAGCTGAGCATGCCAAAGGGGAGGGAGGGCGGAGAGGATCCAGAAATAGCTAGTGAGAACCACTTCTGGCAAGAAGGATGAGGGTATAGACTGTATGGGAAAGTGTAAATGAGACAAACCTAAGCTGAAGTCCTATGGATAGACCAGAACAAGTGACTTGGATGGTTGTGTGATTGCTACATAGCCCTAACTTGGGTACAGTTGTTCCTCTTGCCTATTCTTAAACCATTCCTAAAAGCTATATACATAAGGGTTCCTTTGTGAGCCTTCCTGCTTTTCTGGAAATAGATCAGCGAGGTGAATTTTTTTACACCTTATTACCAAAATTAGGTCCCAGTGTACATGATTTATAAATAGAACTCTATAAGGATTAAAAATACAGTTTATGTTATGTTATAGTGAGGCATTTGTTTTTGTAGGTTGTTTTGATTGGCCACCATAAACAAACATTTTTAGCCATTTTATTTCCCTTAAAATATTCTAAAAGGCCATCTATCAATGAGTTATTCATTACCAAGTCTGTATTTAAATGAGGTATAGGAAATTCATTTTCGTCTATGTGCAGTTTTAAAAGAGCCTATTGAAAATTGTATATATCTAAATCCTTTTTTCTAGTAAGTTAAAAAGAACAATAGCTTATTTGGACTTAGTTTCCAAATGACTTTTTTATAAACTGGAGTATCTTTATTGCTTTGGCTTATTGTTTTTACAAATATGTACTACAATAGCTAAATTCAGTGTATATCCTTCCAGGCCTTTTAATGCATGAATTAAAAATATTTGCCAAAAGCATGGAGGGGATCTAAACATCACATATTATTTTACAATCTGCTTTTTCTCCCCCTTAAAATAATGTATCATGGACATCTTTTCATTCATGTAAAAAGTCCTTATCCTTTTAAATAATAGTGAAATAGCCCACCAAATTACAATTTAAGTGAGGTAAAAATTAATGTGGTTCTTTGTTCATATTTATCAGAATTATTTTTGAAAGACATTGTGAACTGCCACATATTCAAATAGTATATGCTGGAAGGATAAATTTAGTTTTAACTTTGTTGGCTTTGAGTTCGAACTTGCATAATTTACTCACTACCCCAGATGGCATTGCTGCTTAGCACAAGTGTTTAGTGCCTCTAGAAAAATTGTACTATTTTAAGCAATTGTTTTTTATTTATATACTTATGTATGAGTTAACAAGTCATCTGTGTTTATTGACACCCATTCTGTGCCCAATATTGTGCAAGCAGTGTTGTTTTATCTTGCCTCTACTTTTGAATTTTTTAAACATTCATTTACATTTTTGCTTCACTTAATTTTAATATTATTTTTATATACTAGTCTTCCCATCTAAATTTTGATGCCATAAATTTTCATTATTTTATTTTGTTTGAACTGGGTAGCTCTTTTGATTTTCTGATAACCAGATGTAAAAATTATTGTCTGCCAAGATTGATTTTAGCCATATTCACATATTATGAATATATAATAATATAGTAATCTTCCAGAAAATCACCCTTTAATAGATGGTTTGAAGACCTACATCATCTCTAACTGTTGTGCATTGTAATCTACTACTAATAATACAAAATTGGAAAAGAGAACAAACAAAATAAATTGGTTAGGAATCAGTGTTTCTTCCATTTCATAATTTGTTGAAGAACATAGCATGTAGTGCTTAATCATTCTGCTTTACAGTGCATTTAGATTAATCAATATGGACATGTGTATACTTTAGAAGTCATCATTTGAGCCCCCCTTTTTTTCTTTCCTATAGAGGTCTGGAAAATCGAGCCCACAGTGAGCAGTTTAATGCTTTTTTTAGGCTGCCCAAAGAAGAGACTTTGAAAGAAGTACATGAATGTTTCTTATGGGTACCATTCAGCCACTTCAACACTCATGGAAAAATGTGCATCTCAGAAAACTATATCTGCTTTGCTAGCCAGGATGGCAATCTATGTAGTGTAATCATTCCATTACGAGAGGTAAAACAAATTTAGTTACATATCAGTTTTTAGTTCAAAAATGTTACCATTCACAGAGTAAAATACCCTTTAATTCTGTAAATTATTAAAAACTCAATATGCAACATCCTTTTAGTAATTTTAAATAATCATTTTTAAGTCCAGTTATATTCTTCAGGATAAGAGTACCATTCCTGAGGATAAGAGTACTAGGATAAGAGCCTTATAGCTCTTACTGAAAATGAAAAAAAAAATTAAAAATTAATAAACAGGATAAGGGTTTGGGATGACTCAACATGGAGCATGATCACTCAGATGTTTATGACATGGATACCATAATTTATGCTATCATATTTGATACCCATGGTCAGAAAGAATAGAATTGATAGCTTTTGTGTAAGTGAGAAATCAATTGTCCCTATTGCGGCACTGAATTTTTACATTTGTATTGTCATTTTTAAAGGTTATATGTTAGTTAAACCTTTTCCTTTAGAAGTGAAATATCTTGCACTGAGGTTGCTTGTATTAGTGGTACAACTAGTACCCAAAGTCTATTTCTTACTAAGCCCTACCACAGACCAAAACTTGTAGCCACAAAAAAATAAGCTAAACACATTTTGCCTGACCTTGTCAGTAACAAGGGAAAATGCGATTCATTTATGTTTTCATCCCCCAGGTCTTAGCTATAGATAAGACAAATGATTCCAGCAAATCTGTCATCATTAGCATCAAAGGAAAAACAGCTTTTCGCTTCAGTGAAGTTAAAGAATTTGAGCAATTGGTGGCAAAACTCAGGCTCAAGTGCGGGGCAGCTTCAACTCAGTATCACGATATTAGCACAGAGGTAAGTATCTAGCAATCAAGTCATTTTGATAAAAAGGTTTGTGTTTTGTGTGGTCCGTACTTTCAAAAGGAATTCATAGTACCTTTCCTATTTATACTTAGGTTGAGTTTTTTTAAAAGATGAACACCAAAGAAATTATATTCTCTAAGCCACATCATAAAGCAGAAGTGAGAATTAAGGACTTTATCTTCTTTTAGGAATTCAGACTTTTAAAAAAATTATTATCATTTGATCTTTCTTGACTATATTTGCTATTTATTATATATACACACCTTGTACTTTCACATTACATGGCTTTTAACAACTCAAACTATATTTGAGAATTCAATAAGGCATTGAAAAAGGACTTTCCTCTTATTGCTGTAGAGAGACAATCTATCTTTTTATTTAACATCAAGTAGGTCAGCCTTATTTGCATAATCTAGGCCAAAGCAAAATAGTGACATATCTATTTACTAGTAAAATATTAGAGAAGGCAAATATTCTTGGCAAAGGGTGATTAAAAGCCTGATTTTGATGTTTGTCTTTTATGGAAATGTAGGTAGTTTCAGTTCAAATTAATTTTCTTTTTCAATGCCAAGGAATCTCATGTTTTAATAGATTGATAAAACATCACATTATAACTACTTATATTTTAATTAAAAATGCAAAGAAAAAAATCAACATTGGCTTTACTGGCTATATTATTTTACTTGGATTGGATGATAGAGGCTTTTACTTCTTTCTCCAGAGCAGAGACTGAAAATATTATGCTAAGTCAATTAGAATGCAGGATTGACAAGACTAACTCTTCCTTTGATAATAGAAAAGCACAATGAAAACATAATTAAAAAAATATGTGTATCTCAGTTCCAGACACAGAACTTTCGTGTTGGCCATTAAGAGTTTTCTTGCCCCAATTTGCTAATCTTTCATTCTCTTCAAATATATACCCAGGATATACCATAGTTTGATGTGAGGACATAAGTAAAATCTGATCAGTCTTGCTCCCATATTCTTGCTTATCTCACTTTTGTTTTTCTGTCCTAGTCCATTTCAGATTCAGTCTGTATGTTGGATGTAATGCTCTGCTTATCTTTCCTTCTCCTTTAATTTATCTGTGTCTCTTAAACCTGAATAACTGGAATTTTTCCCCTGAAAACTCTCAGGCCCCTCTAATAGTTGGATATGCTCAGCAGTTAAGAAAGGATTTTGTTTCAAAATGTTTACTGTCTTTGCAGGTGTATGTCAAAGTTCTAAGCTTTCTAGTTTCTCTTACCCATTTTTAAAGGTTTTAATAAAGATATGTACAAAATACCAGTTGGTATACTGGGTGCTTGGAAATGTATTTTTAAAAAATTGTTATAACATTCTATTTTCACTGAAGATTTTTATCTTAGCAATGAGGAAGAATATTAACTTGTTTTAGTATTATCTGTATATGTCTAGCTTTATTTATAGTACATTTTTTAAAATAGTAAAGAGAGAGCTTGTTAAACAGGAGCTGGTTCCATTTGATTTCTAAATGACAGAAATTGTAGTTACATTATTTTATAGCTATACCTAGCATACTAAAACAAAAAGAAAAAAATTATACTCTGTAATTTTACCAAATCTGGTAAAATTTACACAAACAACAAGACTTTTTATTCTAAATCTCAAAGAAGTTTAAATCAACAAATCTAAATATGAATACAGGAAGGACTAGGAAATTTTTCCTGTGAGTACATCAAAATGTGATACAAAGAACAAATGCTCCCAGAAACAATTGGAATTGTACGTATGTACCAGTTCTGTCTAAATTTTTAAATGTCAATTAAAATTCTCCACATTTTGTTAAGTTATGTTAAAATCTGGGTACATACACAGGTTTTGAAAAATTCTAATCAAATGCTTAGAAAACACATTAATTTTTAATTTTTTTATTAACACATATACTCAAGAAATATTACCAGATATGGTAATTTTTCAAAACTATACTAAATGAAAGAAAAGTGGGCCCTTTTAGCTTAATTTTAAGCAAAGTGGCCTAAGAGGGAAAATACTGCTAAAGATCCTTTACTTGATGCTTTGAGACTACATTATAAGTGGATCATAGGAACTATAGAATGTCAAGAAGAGGTAGAAATTGAGCTATGTATGCATTGAAGTGTTTAGAAGGGCAGATATCTTCTACAGATTATCAAAGTATATGTAAACATACTTGTTTCATTAGTTCTCATAACCAGCCCTATCTTTCTAAGTTTTTTAAATTAGAAGTAATGGCTTCCTTATCCTATACAATAATGCAGATAAGAATAATAGTTTAACGCACACAACTGGTGTTTGTTTGCCTTAATAAGAATAAAGTAATATGTTTTCTGTAACTATAATATAAATTAGGCTGTGTGGAGTAGATTTATTTCAACATTAGAAAATCAGAAATTTTATTAAAAATAAAATTAGCGCTAATTTAAAATTATGTGCTATGAACAGGAGCCTATTTTAAGATAAGCTTCTGATATCTAAGAGAAGTATTTCTTTGTATTTTTGCTGTAATTTTTTATTTTACAGGTCAACTCTGGCCCCCAACCATCATTATTATGTTGAGTTTGTGAGATATTCTAATTTAAATCTAATAGTTTGTAGAAAAATTACACATAAAGAAATATTAATCTTTTTTTTTTAGACATATGGATTTATTATTTATTTATTTATTTATTTTTTGGGCTGTGTTGGGTCTTCGCTTCTGTGCGAGGGCTTCCTCTAGTTGCAGCAAGCGGGGGCCACTCCTCATCGTGGTGCGCGGGCCTCTCACCATCGTGGCCTCTCTTGTTGCGGAGCACAGGCTCCAGACGCGCAGGCTCAGTAGTTGTGGCTCACGGGCCTAGTTGCTCCGCGGCATGTGGGATCTTCCCAGACCAGGGCTCGAACCCGTGTCCCCTGCATTAGCAGGCAGATTCTCAACCACTGCGCCACCAGGGAAGCCCAAAAGTTAAGTAATTTAAGCTTAGTTTCCTGAATACTTTATTATGCTCTTCAAACAATTCAAATATTAAATTGATTTAAACCAGCATCTTTGAAGGTGAATATGTTAGTGTGATTTTTATGAATACTTAAAAGGTAATCATGGATAGAAGCAGCACACTTGTCATCCCTTTTATATATTGATGTTTGGGGTTTTGTAACTTAAGGGTTAATTTTTCTTTTCCTTCTTGGCTACTTTTCCTGTAGTTTAGATATACTACTAATAGATAAACTGGTTCCTCAGTCATATGGCCTAAATTAAGGGAATGTACTTTGCTTGAGACCCAGACTCCAACCATGAATTTTTAAACCGGTTTTGCAAAAACATAATCCCTCATTAGAACAGCAAAATGTAACATTAATAGTAAAGTAGACTTGTCAAAACAAGCTTTTTAAAAAAGAAAAGTGTTGTAATATGGGACATATACTCACTAATAGTTTTTTCCTTTGTAATATTCTTCTGTCCTACCCTTATATTCAGACATTGATTTGAATACTCCTTTTAAACTTTCCCTGAATCCTCTTAACTTTCAACCCTTCTAGGTCTTGTTGGCTTCTTGGGTTTCAAGGTGAAATACTACTGGACTGCTTTACCCTAAACTTCTACTTTTCCTCCACCTTAGTCATGGACATTCTTTTCATCTTTCTTAAGCTACTAAAGTTAAAGGGATGATGTTAAGTGAGCCTTTTTTTCGTACCTCTAGTGGTAACTTCAGACTTCTGGTATAGTTACAATCCACAGAAGCTGGGTAACTGATATGTATGTATTCAAAGTAAAGCTTTGGAGATCATAAAATTAATGTGTAAATGCAAGGGACCCAGAATAGCTAACACAGTATTCACGAGGAAGAACAAAGTTGGAGGACTCACAATTCTCAATTTCAAAACTTACTACACAGCTGTAGTAAACAAGACAGCATGTTCCTGGTGTAAGGTTAGACATATAGATCAGTGTAATAGAATTGAGAGTCTTGAAATAAAGTCTTACATTTATGGTCAATTGATTTTTTAAAATTAATTAATTTTATTTTTGGCTGTGTTGGGTCTTTGTTGCTGTGCGCGGGCTTTCTCTACTTGTGGCGAGTGGGGGCTACTCTTCGTTGTGGTGCGGGGGCTTCTCACCACGGTGGCTTCTCTTGTTGCGCAGCACGGGCTCTAGGTGCGTGGGCTTCAGTAGTTGTGGCACATGAGCTCAGTAGTTGTGGCTCGCAGGCTCCAGAGCACAGGCTCAGTAGTTGTGGCGCACAGGCTTAGTTGCTCCGCGGCATTTGGGATCTTCCGAGACTAGGGATTGAACCTGTGTCCCCTGCATTGGCAGGCGGATTCTTAACCACTGCACCACCAGGGAAGTCCCTGGTCAATTGATTTTTTTCAACAGAGTGCCAAATAAATGCAAAGAGGGAAATATAGTCTGTTCAACAAATGGTGTGGGGACAATGGATATCCACATACATACACAAAAAAACATAAAGTTGAACCTTTTTTTACACCATACACAAAAATTAAATGGATCAAAGACCTAAATGTAAGAGCTAAAACTATAAAACTCTTAGAGAAAACGTAAGACTAAATCTTCATGACTTTGAATTAGGCAAATTTTTTCTTAGCTGTGACATAAAAACACGACAAAAGAAAAAATATGCAAATTGGCTACATCAAAATTAAAAATGTTTGTTGTACAAATGATACCATCAAGAAAGTGAAGAGACAGTACGCAGAATGAGAGAAAATATTTGCAAATTATATATCTGATAAGGGACATCTATCCAGAATATATAAAAAACTCTTACAACTCAAAAATAAAAGGCAAAGAATCTAATTTTTTTTAAACGGCCAAAGGATTTGAATATACAATTCTCTAAAGAAGATAAAGAAATGGCCATTAAGCACATGAAGATCTTCGAAGTAAATAGTCATTAGGGAACTGCAAATCAAAGCCACAATTAGAGACCCTTTCACACCCACTAGGGTGGCTCTAATAATAAAGACAGACAATAACAAATGTTGAGGAGGATGTGAAGAAATTGAAATCCTTCATACATTGTTGATTGATTCTTTGTTTTAATAATTTCTCTTTGTTGATATTCTCTATTTGATGGGACATAGTTGTCATACTTTCCTTTTTTAAATCTTTTTAATTAATAGACTTTATTTCTTAGAGCAGTTTTAGGTTTACAGAAAAATTGAACAGAAAGTACAGAGTTCCTATATACACCCACCTGCCCTCTACTATGCCCAGTTTTCCCTATTATTAACATCTTGCATTGGTATGGTACATTTGTTACAATTGATGAACCAGTATTGATACATTATTAACTAAAGTGCATAGTTTACATTTGGATCCACTCTTGGTGGTGTACAATTCTATGGCTTTTGCCAAATACATAATATATCTACCATTATAGTATCATACAGAATAATTTCCCCACCCTAAATATCCCTTGTGCTCTACCTGTTTATCCCTCTCCCCAACCCTTGGTAACCACTGATCATTTTACTGTTTCTATACTCTTGCCTTTTCCAAAATGTTATATAGTTGGAATCATACCATATGTATCCTTTTCAGACTGACTCCTTAGCAATATGCATTTAAGGTTCCTCCATATCTTTTTGTGGTTTGATACCTCATTTATTTTTTTTTGAATTTTTAAAAATTCAACAAATATTTGTTAAACTTCAACTATGTGTGTAAGGAACTGCCAGGTTCTTTTTTTTCCCCCAGATTTATTGAGATAATTGACATATAACATTGTGTAAG
Organism: Balaenoptera physalus; assembly: GCF_965194825.1. Lineage (NCBI taxonomy): Eukaryota > Metazoa > Chordata > Mammalia > Artiodactyla > Balaenopteridae > Balaenoptera > Balaenoptera physalus. The sequence continues at coordinate 94,635,908 of NC_138903.1, forward strand.
TTTAAGATGTACGATGTGATGATTTGATGCACATATATTAAAATGATTACCACAGTAAGGTTAGTTAACATATGTCCCACCTCATGTAATTACAATTTTGTTGTTGTTGTTGTTGTAGTGAGAACATTTAAATTCTACTCTCATAGCAACTTTCAAATATACAATATTGTTAACTGTAGTCACCATGCTGTACATTAGATCCCTAGAATTTGTTTTCATATAAACTGGAAGTTTGTACACATTGACCAACATCTCATTTCCCCTACTCCTAGCCCCTGGAAACCACTGTTCTACTCTGCTTCTATAAAGCTGGCTATTTAATATTCCACATATAACTGAGATCATACAGTATTTGTCTTTCTCTGTCTGATTTATTTCACTTAGTGTAGTGCCCTCAATGTCCATCCATGTTGCTGCACCTTGCAGAACTTCCTTTTTATGGCTAAATAATAATCTTTTGTGTGTATATATATATACATACACACACACACACACACACACACACACACACACACATATGCACACACCAAATTTTCTTTATCCATTCATCTGTAAACAGTTAGATTTGTCTTAGATTTTGTGAACAATGCTGCAATGAACAAAGGGGTGCAGATATCTCTTCAAGATAGTGACTTCATTTCCTTTGAATGTATACCCAGAAGTGGGATTACCAAATCATGTGGTAGTTCTAATTTTAATCTTTTGAGGACCTCCATACATGTTTTCCATAGCGCTGTACCAATTTACATCATCACCAACAGTGCGCTTTGGCTCCCTATTTTCCACATTCTTGCCAACACTTAATAGATAATAGCTATTGATAAGATAGCTATTGATAAGACTATTGATGATAGTCTTTTGATAATAGCCATTCTAACAGGTGTGTAATTATACCTCATTGTGGTTTTGATTTGCATTTCCTGATGATTAGTGATGTTCAGAACCTTTTCATGTATTTGTTGGCCATTTGTATATCTTTGTAAAAAATATCTATTCAGGTCCCTTGTCCATTTCTTAATCAGGATTTTTGTTCTGTTTTGTTTTGTTTTTTGCTGTTGAGTTGTGTAAGTCCCTTAATGTTGTAGATGTTAATCCCTTATCTGATTTATGGTTTGCAAATACTTCCTTCTGTTTTATATGTTGCCTTTTCATTTTGTTGATTATTTCTTTCTCTTTGCAGAAGCTTTTTAACCTTATGTAGTCCCACTTATTGACATTTGCTTATGCTTTTGGTGTCCTATCTTAAAAATTGTTGCTAAGACCACTGTGAAGGAACTTTTTCCCCTATATTTTCCTCTAGGAATTTTATAGTTTTGGGTTTTATGATTAAGTCCTTAATTCATTTTGAGTTAATTTTTGTGCATGGTGTAAAATAACGGTCCAATTTCATTCTTTTGCATGTGGATATTCAGTTTTCCCAACACCATTTATTGAAGAAACTGTTCTTTCCACATTGAGTAGTCTTGGTTCCCTTTTCAGATATTAGTTGACTATATATATGTGGATTTATTTCAGGCTCTCATCTCTGTTCTGTTAGCCTGTGTGTCTATTTTTATGCCAGAACCATGCTGTTTTGATTACTGTAGCTTTGTAATATAGTTTGAAATCAGGAAATGTGATGCCTTCAACTTTGTTCTTTTTCAGGATTTCATTGTCTATTCAGGGTCTCTTGTGGTTACATGTAAATTTCAGGATTTCTTTCTATTTCTATGAAAAGTGCCATTTGAATTTTGATAGGGATTGCCTTGAGTCTGTGGATGGCTTTGGGTAGCATGGACTTTTTTTTTTTAACATCTTTATTGGAGTATAATTGCTTTACAGTGTTGTGTTAGCTTCTGCTGTATAACAAAGTGAATCAGCTATATGCATACGTATATCCCCATATCCCCTCCCTCTTGGGTCTCCCTCCCACCTACCTTATCCCACCCCTCTAGGTGGTCGCAAAGCACCGAGCTGATCTCCCTGTGCCATGCAGCTGCTTCCCACTAGCTATTTAAAATTTGGTAGTGTATATATATCAGTGCTACTCTCTTACTTCGTCCCAGCTTACCCTTCCCTCTACCGTGTCCTCAAGTCCATTTTCTACGTCTGCGTCTTTATTCCTGTCCTGCCCCTAGGTTCTTCAGAACTTTTTTGTTTTTTTTAGATCCCATATATATGTGATAATATACGGTATTTGTTTTTCTCTTTCTGATTTACTTCACTCTGTATGACAGACTCTAGGTCTATCCACCTCACTACAAATAGCTCAATGTCGTTTCCGTTTATGGCTGAGTAATATTCCCTTTTATATATGTGCCACATCTTCTTTATCCATTCATCTGTCGATGGACACTTAGGTTACTTCCATGTCCTGGCTATTGTAAATAGAGCTGCAGTGAACATTGTGGTACATGACTCTTTGAATTATGGTTTTCTCAGGGTATATGTCCAGTAGTGGGATTGCTGGCTCGTATGGTACTTCTATTTTAGTCTTTTAAGGAACCTTCATACTGTTCTCCATAGTGGCTGTACCAATTTACATTCCCACCAACAGTGTAAGAGGTTTCCCTTTTCTCCACACCCTCTCCAGCATTTATTGTTTGTAGATTTTTTGATGATGGCCATTCTGACCGGTGTGAGGTGATACCGCATTGTAGTTTTGATTTGCATTTCTCTAATGATTAGTGATGTTGAGCATCTTTTCATGTGTTTGCTGGCAATCTGCATATCTTCTTCGGAGAAATGTCTATTTAGGTCTTCTGCCCATTTTTGGATTGGGTTGTTTGTTTTTTTGATATTGACCTACATGAGCTGCTTGTATATTCTGGAGATTAATCCTTTGTCACTTGTTTTGTTTGCAAATAGTTTCTCCCATTCTGAGGGTTGTCTTTTCATCTTGTTTATGGTTTCCTTTGCTGTGCAAAATCTTTTAAGTTTCATTAGGTCCCATTTGTTTATTTTTGTTTTTATTTCCATTTCTCTAGGAGGTGGGTCAAAAACAATCTTGCTGTGATTTATGTCACAGAGTGTTCTGCCTATGTTTTCCTCTAAGAGTTTTATAGTGTCTGGCCTTACATTTAGGTCCTTAATCCATTTTGAGTTTATGTTTGTATATGGTGTTAGGAAGTCTTCTACTTTCATTCTTTTACATGTAGCTGTCCGGTTTTCCCAGCACCACTTATTGAAGAGGCTGTCTTTTCTCCACTGTATATCCTTGCCTCCTTTATCAAAGATAAGGTGACCATATGTGCATGGGTTTATCTCTGGGCTTTCTATCCTGTTCCCTTGATCTATATTTCTGTTTTTGTGCCAGTACCATACTGTCTTGGTTACTGTAGCTTTGTAGTATAGTCTGAAGTCTGGGAGCCTGATTCCTCCAGCTCCGTTTTACTTTCTCAAGATTGCTTTGGCTATTCGGGGTCTTTTGTGTTTCCATACAAATTGTGAAATTTTTCGTTCTACTTCTGTGACAGATGCCATTGGTAGTTTGATAGGGATTGCATTGAATCTATAGATTGCTTTGGGTAGTATAGTCATTTTCACAATCTTGATTCTTCCAGTCCAAGAACATAGTATATCTCTCCATCTGTCTGTATCATCTTTAATTTCTTTCATCAGTGTCTTATAGTTTTCTGCATACAGGTCTTTTGTCTCCTTAGGTAGGTTTATTCCTAGGTATTTTATTCTTTTTGTTGCAGTGGTAAATGGGAGTGTTTCCTTAATTTCTCTTTCAGATTTTTCATCATTAGTGTATGGGAATGCAACAGATTTCTGTGCATTAATTTTATATCCTGCTATTCTACCAAATTCATTGATTAGCTCTAGTAGTTTTCTGGTGGCATCTGTAGGATTCTCTATGTATAGCATCATGTCATCTGCAAACAGTGACAGTTTTACTTCTTCTTTTCCAATTTGTATTCCTTTTATTTCTTTTTCTCCTCTGATTGCTGTGGCTAAAACTTCCAAAACTATGTTGAATAATAGTGGTGAGAGTGGGCACCCTTGTCTTGTTTCTGATCTTAGAGGAAATGGTTTCAGTTTTTCACCATTGAGAACGATGTTGGCTGTGGGTTTGTCATATATGGCCTTTATTATGTTGAGGTAGATTCCCTCTATGCCTACTTTCTCAAGCGTTTTTTATCATAAATGGGTGTTGAATTTTGTCAAAAGCTTTTTCTGCATCTATTGAGATTATCATGTGTTTTTTTTCCTTCAGTTTGTTAATATGATCTGTCACATTGATTTGCATATACTGAAGAATCCTTGCATTCCTGGGATAAACCCCACTTGATCATGATGTATGATCCTTTTAATGTGCTGTTGGATTCTGTTTGCTAGCATTTTGTTGAGCATTTTTGCATCTATGTTCATCAGAGATATTGGCCTGTAGTTTTCCTTTTTTGTGACATCTTTGTCTGGTTTTGGTATCAGGGTGATGGTGGCCTCATAGAGTGAATTTGGGAGTGTTCCTCCGTCTGCTGTATTTTGGAAGAGCTGGAGAAGGATAGGTGTTAGCTCTTCTGTAAATGTTTGATAGAATTCATCTCTGAATCCATCTGGTCCTGGGATTTTGATTGTTGGAAGATTTTTTTTTTAATCAGTCATCAATTTTATATACATCAGTGTATGCATGTCAATCCCAATCGCCCAATTTGTTGGAAGATTTTTAATCACAGTTTCAATTTTAGTGCTTGTGATTGGTCTGTTTATATTTTCTATTTCTTCCTGGTTCAGTCTCGGAAGGTTGTGATTTTCTAAGAATTTGTCCATTTCTTCCAGGTTGTCCATTTTATTGGCATAGAGTTGCTTATAGTAATCTCTCATGGTCTTTTGTATTTCTGCAGGGTCAGTTGTTACTTCTCCTTTTTCATTTCTAATTCTGTTGATTTGAGTCTTCTCCCTTTATTTCTTGATGAGTCTGGCTAATGGTTTATCAATTTTGTTTATCTTCTCAAAGAACCAGCTTTTAGTTTTATTGATGTTTGCTATTATTTCTTTCATTTCTTTTTCATTTATTTCTGATCTGATCTTTATGATTTCTTTCCTTCTGCTAACTTTGGGTTTTTTAAATTCTTCTTTCTCTAAATGCTTTAGGTGTAAGGTTAGGTTGTTTATTGGAGATGTTTCTTCTTTCTTGAGGTAGGACTGCATTGCTATAAACTTCCATCTTAGAACTGCTTCTGCTGCATCCCATAGGTTTTGGGTCGTGGTGTTTTATTGTCATTTGTTTCTAGGTATTTTTTGATTTCCTCTTTGATTTCTTCAGTGATCTCTTGGTTATTTAGTAGTGTATTGTTTAGCCTCCATGCGTTTGTATTTTTTACAGTTTTTTTCCTGTAATTGATATGTAGTCTCATAGTGTTGTGGTCGGAAAATATACTTGATCCGATTTCAATTTTCTTAAAATTACCAAGGCTTGATTTGTGACCCAAGATATGATCTATCCTAGAGAATGTTCCATGAACACTTGAGAAGAAAGTGTATTCTGTTCTTTTTGGATGGAATGTCCTATAAATACCAATTAAGTCCATCTTGTTTAATGTATCATTTAAAGCTTATGTTTCCTTATTTATTTTCATTTTGGATGATCTGTCCATTGGTGAAAGTGGGGTGTTGAAGTCCCCTACTGTTACTGTGTTACTGTCAATGTCCCCTTTTATGGCTGTTAGCATTTGCCTTATGTATTGAGGTTCTCCTATATTGGGTGCATAAATATTTACAATTGTTCTATCTTCTTCTTGGATTGATCCCTTGATCATTATGTGGTGTCCTTCTGTGTCTCTTGTAATAGTCTTTATTTTAAAGTCTATTTTGTCTGATATGAGAATTGCTACTCCAGCTTTCTTTTGATTTCCATTTGCATGGAATATCTTTTTCCATCCCCTCACTTTCAGTCTGTATGTGTCCCTAGGTCTGAAGTGGGTCTCTTGTAGACAGCATATGTACGGGTCTTGTTTTTGTATCCATTCAGCCAGTCTGTGTCTTTTGGTTGGAGCATTTAATCCATTTACATTTAAGGTAATTATCGATATGTTTGTTCCTGTTACCATTTTCTTAATTGTTTTGGTTTTGTTATTGTAGGTCTTTTCTTTCTCTTGTGTTTCCTGCCTAGAGAAGTTCCTTTAGCATTTGTTGTAGAGCTGGTTTGGTGGTTCTGAATTCTCTTAGGTTTTGCTTATCTGTAAAGGTTTTAATTTCTCCATCAAATCTGAATGAGAGTAATCTTGGTGGTAGGTTTTTCCCTTTCATCACTTTATTTATTTATTTATTTATTTATTTTATCTCCCTTGCTCTATACACTGTAATTTATTTAACTGAATCCATGACCTTTCCAAACATTTCTTATTTTATCGCATTGCAGATTTTTGTCATTTCTTTTTCTTTTTTTTTTTAATTTTTTAATTTTATTTTTTTTTTATACAGCAGGTCCTTCTTAGTCATCAATTTTATACATATCAGTGTATACATGTCAATCGGAATCTCCCAATTCATCACACCACCACCACCACCACCACCCCCTGCCGCTTTCCCCCCTTGGTGTCCATACATTATTTCTCTACAGCTGTGTCTCAACTTCTGCCCTGCAAACCGGTTCATCTGTACCATTTTTCTAGGTTCCACATATATGCGTTAATATATGATATTTGTTTTTCTCTTTCTCGCTTACTTCACTCTGTATAACAGTCTCTAGATCCATCCACGTCTCTACAAATGACCCAATTTTGTTCCTTTTTATGGCTGAGTAATATTCCATTGTATATATGTACTACATCTTTATCCATTCGTCTGTCGATGGGCATTTAGGTTGCTTTCATGACCTGGCTATTGTAAATCCTGCTGCAATGAAAATTGGGTTGCATGTGTCTTTTTGAATTATGGTTTGCTCAGGGTATATGCCCGGTAGTGGGATTGCTGTGTCATATGGTAATTCTATTTTTAGTTTTTTAGGGAACCTCCGTACTGTTCTCCATAGTGGCTGTATCAATTTACATTCCCACCAACAGTGCAAGAGGGTTCCCGTTTCTCCACACCCTCTCCAGCATTTGTGGTTTGTAGATTTTGTGATGATGCCCATTCTAACTGGTGTGAGGTGATACCTCATTGTAGTTTTGGTTTGCAGTTCTCTAATAATTAGTGATGTTGAGCAGCTTTTCATGTGCTTCTTGGCCATCTGTATGTCTTCTTTGGAAAAATGTCTAGTTAGGTCTTCTGCACATTTTTGGATTGGTTTGTTTTTCTTAATATTGAGCTGCATGAGCTGTTTATATATTTTGGAGATTAATCCTTTGTCCATTGATTCATTTGCAAATATTTTCTCCCATTCTAACAGTTGTCTTTTCTTCTTGTTTATGGTTTCCTTTGCTGTGCAAAAGCTTTGAAGTTTCATTAGGTCTCATTTGTTTATTTTTGTTTTTATTTCCATTACTCTAGGAGGTGGATCAAAAAAGATCTTGCTGTGATTTATGTCAAACAGTGTTCTTCCTATGTTTTCCTCTAAGAGTTTTATAGTGTCCGGTCTTACATTTAGGTCTTTAATCCATTTTGAGTTTATTTTTGTGTTTGGTGTTATGGAGTGTTCTAATTTCATTCTTTTACATGTAGCTGTCCAGTTTTCCCAGCACCACTTATTGAAGAGACTGTCTTTTCTCCATTGTATATCCTTGTCTCCTTTGTCATAGATTAGTTGACCATGGGTGCGTGGGTTTATCTCTGGGCTTTCTATCTTGTTCCATTGATCTATGTTTCTGTTTTTGTGCCAGTACCATATTGTCTTGATGACTGTTGCTTTGTAGTATAGTCTGATGTCAGGGAGTCTTATTCCTCCAGCTCCGTTTTTTTCCCTCAAGACTGCTTTGGCTATTCGGCGTCTTTTGTGTCTCCATACAAATTTTAAGATTTTTTGTTCTAGTTCCGTAAAAAATGCCATTAGTAATTTGATAGGGATTGCATTGAATGTGTAGATTGCTTTGGGTAGTATAGTCATTTTCACAATCTTGATTCTTCCAATCCAAGAACATGGTATATCTCTATCTGTTAGTATCATCTTTAATTTCTTCCATCAGTGTCTTATTGTTTTCTGCGTAGAAGTCTTTTGTCTCCCTTGGTAGGTTTATTCCTAGGTAGTTTATTCTTTTTGTTGCAATGGTAATGGGAGTGTTTCCTTAATTTCTCTTTCAGATTTTTCATCATTAGTGTATAGGAATGCAAGAGATTTCTGTGCATTAATTTTGTATCCTGCAAGTTTACCAAATTCATTGATTAGCCCTAGTAGTTTTCTGGTGGCATCTTTAGGATTCTCTATGTATAGTATCATGTCATCTGCAAACAGTGACAGTTTTACTTCTTCTTTTCCAATTTGTATTCCTTTAGTTCTTTTTATTCTCTGATTGCTGTGGCAGGACTTCCAAAACTATGTTGAATAATAGTGGTGAGAGTGGACATCCTTGTCTTGTTCCTGATCTTAGAGGAAATGCTTTCAGTTTTTCACCATTGAGAATGATGTTTGCTGTGGATTTGTCATATATGGCCTTTATTATGTTGAGGTAGGTTCCATCTATGCCCACCTTCTGGAGAGTTCTTACCATAAATGGGTGTTGAATTTCGTCAAAAGCTTTTTCTGCATCTATTGAGATGATCATATGGTTTTTCTTCTTCAATTTGTTAATATGGTGTATCACATTGATTGATTTACGTATATTGAAGAAACCTTGCATCCCTGGGATAAATCCCACTTGATCATGGTGTATGACCCTTTTAATGTATTGTTGGATTCTGTTTGCTAGTATTTAGTTGAGGATTTTTGCGTCTATATTCATCAGTGATATTGGTCTGTAATTTTCTTTTTTTGTAGTATCTTTGTCTGGTTTTGGTATCAGGGTGATGGTGGCCTCATAGAATGAGTTTGGGAGTGTTCCTTCCTCTGCAGTTTTTTGGAAAAGTGTGAGAAGGATGGGTGTTAGCTCTTTTCTAATTGTTTGATAGAATTCACCTGTGAAGCCACCTGGTCCTGGACTTTTGTTTGTTGGAAGATTTTAAATCACAGTTTCAATTTCATCACTTGTGTTGGGCCTGTTCATATTTTCTATTTCTTCCTGGTTCAGTCTTGGAAGGTTATACCTTTCTAAGGATTTGTCCATTTCTTCCAGGTTGTCCATTTTATTGGCATACAGTTGCTTGTAGTAGTCTCTCAGGATGCTTTGTATTTCTGTGGTGTCTGTTGTAACTTCTCCTTTTTCATTTCTAATTTTATTGATTTGAGTCCTCTCCCCCTTTTTCTTGATGAGTCTGGCTAATGGTTTATGAATTTTGTTTATCTTCTCAAAGAACCAGCTCTTAGTTTTATTGATCTGTGCTATAGTTTTCTTTTTTTCTATTTCATTTATTTCTGCTGTGATCTTTATGATTTCTTTCCTTCTGGTAACTTTGGGTTTTGTTTGTTCTTCTTTCTCTAGTTCCTTTAGGTGTAAGGTTAGATTGTTTATTTGAGATTTTTCTTGTTTCTTGAGGTAGGCTTGTATAGCTATAAACTTCCCTCTTAGAACTGCTTTTGCTGCATCCCGTAGGTTTTGGATCATTGTGTTTTCTCTGTCATTTCTTTCTAAGTATTTTTTGATTTCCTCTTTGATTTCTTCAGTGATCTCTTGGTTATTTAGTAACGTATTGTTTAGCCTCCATATGTTTGTGTGTTTTACGTTTTTTTCCCGGTAATTCACTTCTAATCTCATAACGTTGTGGTCAGAAAAGATGCTTGATATGATTTCAATTTTCTTAAATTTACTGTGTCTTGATTTGTGCCCAAAGATGTGATCTATCCTGGAGAATGTTCCGTACACACTTGAGAAGAAAGTGTAATCTGCTGTTTCTGGATGGAATGTCCTATGAATATCAATTACTTCTGTCTGGTCTGTTGTGTCATTTAAAGCTTCTGTTTCCTTATTTACTTTCATTTTGGATAATCTGTCCATTGGTGTAAGTGAGGTGTTAAAGTCCCCCACTATTAATGTGTTACTGTCGATTTCCTCTTTTAGACCTGTTAGCAGTTGCCTTATATATTGAGGTGCTCCTATGTTGGGTGCATATATATTTAAAATTGTTATATCTTCTTCTTGGCTTGATCCCTTGATCATTATGTAGTGTCCTTCCTTGTCTCTTGTAACATTCTTTATTTTAAAGTCTATCTTATCTGATATGAGTATTGCTACTCCAGCTTTCTCCTGATTTGCATTTGCATGGAATATCTTTTTCCATCCCCTCACTTTCAGTGTGTATGTGTCCCTTGGTCTGAAGTGGGTCTCTTGTTGACAGCATATATATGGGTCTTATTTTTGTATCCATTCAGCAAGCCTGTGTCTTTTGGTTGGAGCATTTAATCCATTCATGTTTAAGGTAATTATCGATATGTATGTTCCTATGACCAATTTCTTAATTGTTTTGGGTTTGTTTTTGTAGGTCCTTTTCTTCTCTTGTGTTTCCCACTTAGAGAAGTTCCTTTAGCATTTGTTGTAGAGCTGGTTTGGTGGTGCTGAATTCTCTTAGCTTTTGCTTGTGTGTAAAGCTTTTGATTTCTCCATCGAATCTGAATGAGATCCTTGCTGGCTAGAGTAATCTTGGTTGTAGGTTCTTCCCTTTCATCACTTTAATTATATCATGCCACTCCCTTCTGGCTTGTAGAGTTTTTGCTGAGAAATCAGCTGTTAACCTTATGGGATTTCCCCTGTATGTTATTTGTCGTTTTTCCCTTGCTGCCTTCAATAATTTTTATTTGTCTTTAATTTTTGCCAGTTTGATTACTGTGTGTCTCGGCGTGTTTCTCCTTGGGTTTATCCTGTGTGGGGCTCTCTGGGCTTCCTGGACTTGGGTGGCTATTTCCTTTCCCATGTTAGGGAAGTTTTAGACTATAATATCTTCAAATATTTTCTCGGGTCCTTTCTCTCTCTCTTCTCCTTCTGGGACCCCTATAATGCGAATGTTGTTGCGTTTAATGTTGTCCCAGAGGTCTCTTAGTCTGTCTTCATTTCTTTTCATTTGTTTTTCTTTATTCTATTCTGCAGCAGTGAATTCCACCATTCTGTCTTCCAGGTCACTTTATCCGTTTTTCTGCCTCAGTTATTCTGCTATTGATTCCTTCTAGTTTATTTTTCATTTCAGTTATTGTATTGTTCATCTCTGTTTGTTTGTTCTTTAATTCTTCTAGGTCTTTGTTAAACATTTCTTGCATCTTCTCGATCTTTGCCTTCATTCTTATTCCGAGGTCCTGGATCATCTTCACTATCATTATTCTGAATTCTTTTTCTGGAAGGTTGCCTACCTCCACTTCATTTAGTTGTTTTTCTGGGGTTTTATCTTGTTCCTTCATCTGGTACATAGCCCTCTGACTTTTCATCTTGTCTAGCTTTCTGTGAATGTGGTTTTTGTTCCACAGACTGCAGGCTTGTAGTTCTTCATGCTTCTGCTGTCTGCCCTCTGGTGGATGAGGCTATCTACGAGGTTTGTGCAAGTTTCCTGATGTGAGGGACTGGTGGTGGGTAGAGCTGGGTGTTGCTCTGGTTGGCAGAGCTTAGCAAAACTTTAATCTTCTTGTCTGCTGATAGGTGGGGCTGGGTTCCCTCCCTGTTGGTTGTTTGGCCTGAGGCAACCTAACACTGGAGCCTACCTGGGCTCTTTGGTGTGGCTAACGGCAGACTCTGGGAGGGTTCACGCCAAGGAGTACTTCCCAGAACTTCTGCTGCCAGTGTCCTTGTCCCCACGGTGAGCCACAGCCACTGCCCACCTCTGCAGGAGACCCTCCAACACTAGCAGGTAGGTCTGGTTCAGTATCCCCTGGGGTCACTGCTCCTTCCCCTGGGTCCTGGTGCGCACACTACTTTGTTTGTGCCCTCCAAGAGTGGAATCTCTGTTTCCCCCAGTCCTGTAGAAGTCCTGCAGTCAAATCCCAGTAGCCTTCAATGTCTGATTCTCCAAGAATTCTTCCTCCTGTTGCCGGACCCCCAGGTTGGGAAGCTGACGTAAGGCTCAGAACCTTCGCTCCAGTGGGTGGACTTCTGTGGCATAAGTGTTCTCTAGTCTGTGAGTCACCCTCCCAGCAATTATGGGATTTGATTTCACTGAGATTGCGCCCCTCCTATCGTCTCATTGTGGCTTCTCCTTTGTCTTTGGATGTGGGGTATCTTTTTTGGTGAGTTTCAGTGTCTTCCTGTCGATGATTGTGTAGCAGCTTGTTGTGATTCTGGTGTTCTCACAAGAGGGAGTGAGAGCACGTCCTTTTACTCCGCTCTCTTGCTTCCTGTCCCTTTCATCACTTTAAATATGTCCTGCCACTCCTTTCTGGCTTGCAGAGTTTCTGCTGAAAAATGAGCTCTTAACCTTATGGGGATTCCCTTGTATGTTATTTGTTGCTTTTCCCTTGCTGCTTTCAGTATTTTTTTTTGTATATAATTTTTTTTTTTAATAGAATGAGCTCGTGGATTATTACATAGGCATATGGGAGTCCACGGATATATTTTTTTTTTATTTTTATTTATTTAATTTATTCATTTATGGCTGTGTTGGGTCTTCGTTTCTGTGAAGGGCTTTCTCTAGCTGCAGAACGTGGGGGCCACTCTTCATCGCGGTGTGCAGGCCTCTCTCTATTGCGGCCTCTCTTGTTGCAGAATACAGGCTCCAGATGTGCAGGCTCAGTAATTGTGGCTCACGGGCCTAGTTGCTCTGCGGCATGTGGGATCTTCCCAGACCAGGGCTCGAACCCGTGTCCCCTGCATTGGCAGGCAGATTCTCAACCACTGCGCCACCAGGGAAGCCCTGTATCTAATTTTTGATAGTTTGATTAATATGTGTTTTGGCACGTTTCTCTTTGGTTTATCCTGTATGGTACTCTCTGTGCTTCTTGGACTTGATTGACTATTTCCTTTCCCATGTTAGGTTACTTTTCGATTATAATCTCTTCAGATATTTTCTCAGACCCTTTCTTTTTCTCTTCTTCTTCTGGGACCCCTATAATTCGAATGTTGGTGCGTTTAATGTTGTCCCAGATGTCTCTGAGACTGTCCTCAATTCTTTTTATTCTTTTTTCTTTATTCTGCTCCCTGGCAGTTATTTCCACCATTTTATCTTCCAGCTCACTTATCCGTTCTTCTGCCTCAGTTATTCTGTTATTGATTCCTTCTAGAGTATTTTCAATTTCAGTAATTGTATTGTTCATCAGTGTTTGTTTGCTCTTTAGTTCTTCTGGATCCTTATTAAATGTTTCTTGTATTTTCTCCATTCTGTTTCTGAGATTTTTGGATCATCTTTACTGTCATTACTCTGAATTCTTTTTCAGGTAGGTTGCCTATTTCATCTTCATTTATTTGGTCTTGTAGGTTTTTACCTTGCTCCTTTATCTGTAACAAATTTTTTTTGTCATTTCTTTTTTTTTTTTTTTTGATGGGTGATGTTGTATTCCTGTCTTACTGGTTGTTTGGCCTGAGACGTCCAGCACTGGAGTTTGCAGGCAGTTAGACAGAACTGGGTCTTGGTGATGAGATGAGGACCTCTGGGAGGCCTCACTCCGATTGATATTCCCTGG